>NC_084474.1:3706411-4009441 GCF_027409185.1 Cynocephalus volans
TTAAACCAACACTAGCGGGGACTAGGTGTGGGCAGGTCCCGTGAATGATGACTTGTGCGCTGTTGTAGGTCCCTGGAAAAAGCTGGCTTATAAGCAAAAAAGATCTATTCTGGTTGTTTGTTTCCTGTCCTGTCTCCCTCTCCTTTAGATACCTCCCTCGGATTCCTGCCTGCCCCTTTCCCCTTTCCAGTCTCCCAACAAGATAGCAGATCAATCTGAACAGCTCTCCAGAAGCCAAGAGAAAAAGAAGCAGTCAGACTCACAAACCCCTGCACACCCCCTTCCAAAAGGGCTGTGGCAGGAGAGCTCCTGCCAGAGCAGGAAGGAGAATAGCTGGGTGGGGTGGGGGAGGCACTAGCGCCAGCCGCCAAATGGGAGGACAACGGGGCTGGACGGCACCCTTTGGAGGCCCTTTCACAAGCGACTGTGAAGTGCTTTGGGGGAGGGGGAGGCGTACATGCCACCGGGAGGCGGATAAGCCCCTGGGGAGGGAGACTTCTGAGGCAAAGCCAGAGGCCTCCTCCGAACCAAAAAGCTGCTGAAGCAGGAGCGGTCTCAAGGAGGCAGTGGGCCTCCGGGTAAGGGCAGTGAGGAGGAGGAACGGTGGAATCCTCCGGACACTGAAGTGGCTTGTCATCGTCACCAACACTTATCAAACAACTTGGAGTGTATGGACGACCTAGGAAAGCATTAGCACACTCTAAGGGCATGCCACACCAGCACAGCCCAGGAGGCCAGCCAGGCTGGAGCTGCAGAGCACAGGAAAGTCACCCAAGACTCAAGCCAAGGGGACGGAAGGCCAGGCGGGGTTTGACGCATGAGCAGCCTGTGCTCCTCCTCCGTCTCCTCCTTCCTTGCCCTCTCCAGAGCGGCTTCTGTGGCAGCACCTCCCTGCCCCTGGAGCCCCGTTGCAGCTCAGACAGTGAAATGGGCAAAATCTCAAAGGTGGAGGAGAAAGAGGGAGCTGCACAGCCCTCCCAGGTGACACAGGGGTCCACAGACCCCTCGCCACTTCCAAGCAGCGTCCCCAGCAGAGACCACACCCCTGAGTCTTTACTGACAGATTCCTCTCCCACCAGTACTCTGTACCCTGGACCAGACACCCCCAGACTCCCGTCGGCAGGAAGCACACTCCAGGCAGAAGACGGCATGACTGGCCTTGGCCCAGATGCTGGAAACTTGCTTTGCATCCAGAACCTGAGGGTGGGTTCTGGAGATAGTGCTGCTGACAAAGGAAAAAAACTTCCCAGGAATTTTGCGGTATGGTTCTTGCTTCCATGAGGAGAAAAAAAGGGAAAGGCAATCCCGCGATATGGAAAGACCATGTTACCCACACCAGGACAGTGAACTGGGCTTTGGGTTTTGACCAAACAAGTAGCAAGGCCAGGATGGTCAGAATATCACGGTGCGACCCCGTCCCCTTGGCACACTCACTGCCTCTCCTGTCACACGCAGAGCTCCCTAATCTGGTGGGGAGCCCAGGGCTCTGCCCCCCACAGGGCACATCCACAGTCCCACAGGGACCCGGGCTTCAGTGCCTCTCAGGATGGGGTGGACGCTGTGTGTTTTCGAAACAGCTTTGGCTGTCCTCACAGCTGACTCTGGAGCAGCGTGAGCCAGAAACAGGAGGAATGCACACTGCAATATAATCTGTGCCTCCTCGGCACCCCTGGCCCTGCAGGCCACCTCGACAGGACAAGCCCCGCGGTCAGCCACCTGGGAGACTGAACTAAATCACTGTGCTGAGGTGTATTCAAAATAATGTTTAAAGCAAATGAACAAAAAACTAAAAGGTTTTGTGCTTTATTAATGCTTATGGGGGGCAGAAGAGAAAGCCCAACCCTGGAACCAGGATTGAGTAAATTTTTAAAGATCAACATATGCACGTGCACACATGCACACATGCACGCACAGGCCACCCTCCACCTCCACGCTTAGCTGAGCTGACAGTGGCCTGCCCGGCAACCTCGGAGGAAGCAGAGCGAGGCCCCCTCCCTCATGGGACCCGGGGACCCCTCCCTCACGGGGCCCGGGGACTCCTGAGGACCCCGGGGCTGCGGTCTTGAATGGGAACACGTGCCTCCTCCCAGGGCCAAGCCTCTCTTCACTGAGGGGAGAGCCAGTCTCGAGTCCCACTCCTGAGGGGTCCCTCTCACAGCTCTGTCTCTGGTCTTGGGAGGGTGGCCACCTGAGCACTCCTGGGGCAGAAAGCAGGAGAGAGAGAGAGAGTGCAAACGAGCACAGCAGCAGCCAGGGGCAAGGCATCCAGGGCACAGCAAGTGTGGGTCCCCACCGTACCACAGCCTTGTGGGGGTCCTGAGCAGGCACCCCTACAGTCCCCTCTTCCCTCGGACTTCAGCCACTTTCCCCACAGCTGTTCCCAAAAGGAACAGTTCCACTGCATGTCTGCACACAGTCCCTGAAAGAGACAGCAGTGGCCACGGGGAATGGACTCCAGCTCAGTCGGGCCAAGCAGAGCTGGCCAAGCCTCTGGGGCAGGAGGAAGGGGAGAAGGGAGGTCCTGCGGGCCACAGGGACGGCGCCACAGCAGCAGGACGCCCAACGCTTTGTCTGCTCTGTGTCCTGCTCAGCAGTCCCCTCCATGCGCTGCGGTGCCTGCCCAAAGGTTAGCCCCGAGAGCAGAGGCGCCCGGCCCTGCCACTGCAGGCCCAGCCCGGCCATCCAACGTCGGGCACTTTGCAGCCTGCCTTCCTTCCCTCAGATAATCAAGAGTATTCAAAATTTGGGGTGTTCCTTTCCCACCCCCACCCCGTCCTCACTCTGGGGGTGCTGGGCGTCTGCACACCCCTCTTTCAGCATCCACAGCAGTGGTTAAAGACACCGCACACTTCCGATGAGCTGAGTATGCAGCCACCTCCTGCCCGACCCCTCCTCAAAAGGCCCTCGGGAAGTCACCCTGTGCTAGCGCACCCACACCCGGGGCTTGGTCACTATCCGCGTATTTGAGAGCCCAAACTTTGCTCCCGAAGACTTCAGGGTTGGATTCACTCCTATCGAAGGCGACCGGGCTGGAGCGGTTTTGTTTTCGTTTTTCTCCTTCCCGGGATTTTTTTCCTTCCCACTGAAGAACTGCCTGTTCAGCAGGAAGGGGTTCTGACAGGGACCCCAGGCTGCTGGCCAGGCTGGTGGGAAGGACTCTAATTTGCAGAGGCCCACTCGCCACCGAGGAGATGAACACGAGCTAATTACGTTGTTATGTGTCTAATTACCTGCGGATCTGTGCAAATGAGAGACGCAGCGGGGTAGGCAAGGGGGAGGGAGAAGCAAGTCTGCAGCCCGAGAGCCCAGCGTCCATGGCCGTCTCTCCCCGGCCGTGGGCAGCAGCCCTGCGGCTACCTGGCTGCATGAGTGTGAGGAAAGAGGGTGAGAGTCCTCCTGGAGCCCACGAAAGTGAACAGGAGCTGCGCTCGGCGTCCCGGCGGCCCTCCCCGCGCTCTCTGCGCTTTGGGTCCTGCTGTTCTTGCCACTGGAGCACCCCGTCCCCGTCTGGGATGCCAGAGACCTCGGAGGGGACCCGCTGCCCTCCCCGGGGGGGAAGAGCGCTCTTTTCCCTTCGAGCCGCGGGGCTTTGTTTCAGGCAGGGCAGGGGCGAGCCTGGCTCCCCAGGGGAGCCGCTCGGGGGACCGCGCCGGGTCTCCGGGGCCGCCGTCGCCGGACCGGCTCCGCCGCGCGCCCGGCTCGCGAGAGCGCTGGGCGACACGGCGGCCACGCGGGGAGCGTCGCGCGGCTGGCGGGCCACCGCGGGCAGCGCGTCCGGACTCGGCCGGCGCGGGAGGGGGCGGCCTTACCTTGGGGCTTGGAGGCTGCGGTGGCGTTGGGCGGGGTCATGGCGATGCAGACGTCCCCCTCGGGGAACTTGTCGCACCTGAGCATCTCGGGCCAGTAGAAGCCGAAGAACTGCATGACGGGCTCGCACGAGTCGCGCACGGCCTCGCAGAGCCAGCGGCACGGGTAGATGGGCCGGTCGAGGCAGACGGGCGCGAAGAGCGAGCAGAGGAAGACCTGCGTGCCCATGTGGCAGTTCTTGTTGAGCAGGGGCACCCAGCTGCTGGCCTGCTGCTTCACCTCGGCCATGCTCTCGTGCTCCAGCAGGTTGGGCAGCACCATGCGCTGGTAGCCCACGTTGTGGCACAGCCGCAGGTCGGCCGGGATGTCCACGCACTGCGGCGGCTTGGCGTAGAAGCGGCCGCTCTGGTACGCGCCCACGTCCGACTGGAAGCTCACGTAGTCGTACTCGCCCGCCGAGCCCGCGGCCGGCAGCCCGGCGGCCAGCAGCGCCAGCAGCGCCAGCGGCGCGCCCGCCCGGGCCCCGCGCCCGCCGCCCATGCCCGCCCCGCGCTCCGGCCGCCGCGACGTCGGGGCCGCCTGCGCCGCCTCCGCGCGCGTCCCGCCGCGAACTTCCCGCAGCCCGGGACAAAAGGCGCCGTCCCAGCCCTGCCCGGCTCGGCGGCCGCGCGCTGAGCCGTCCCCGGCGGTGGCGGCCCTGGCCTGCCGCGGGAGGGCGGCGCGGGGCGGCTCCGGCGAGGCGGCGGGCTCGAGTGCGCGGGGCGCGGTGGCCGAGCCCGCGGGGTCCCCGCGCCGCAGCCAATCAGCGCCCGCCGCGGCCGCGAGCCGCACCGGGCACCACGTCAGTCACCGCGCCGCGAGCCAATCGCTCCGGCCGGAGGGCTCGCCGTGCCAGAGCCGGGCCCGGGTCAACAGCCTTCGCAGACAAAACCAAAAATAAGTAGACGGATAAGCAGGAGGCGGGGAGGGGAGGGGACGCGAGGCGAGGCGGGAGGGGACGCGAGGCGAGGCGGGAGGGGACGCGAGGCGAGGCGGGAGGGGGCGCGAGGCGAGGCGGGAGGGGGCGCGAGGCGAGGCGGGAGGGGGCGCGAGGCGAGGCGAGGCGGGAGGGGGCGCGCGCAGGGTCGGGGGCGCGGCGGGAGGAGAAGCGGGGACCGTCAGCGGGACGCGCACACGCGCGCGAGCCACACCGAAGTCCGCTGCCCCGCGCGCTGTGCGACCCTGCTCGGGTCTGTTCTCCGAGCGACAGCACAAAGACAGGCCGCTTCCCGGCCGGCCGGAGGGCAGGGAGGCCGAGGCAGGACGTGCTGCTCTGTAATCCCTGGAGAAACGCGAGGGCCAGCCGGAGGGGGGGTTTGCGTATTCAAAGCGCAGCACCTTTCCAGGTGGGGCCCCGGAGGGTGGCCCTGGGCGACCTAGGCGGCTGTAGGTGAACGCGCTCTGGCGGGAAATATTGCTCACGAAGGTGTTACCTTTGGTAGGACAGCTTAAAAAAATTTTTTTTAATAAAATAAAAACCCCTATCAAACCCCAGCCCAGCCGACGGCACGTCTGTCTGTGCGTGCACGCATATGCACGTTGACATGTTTGTGGTGTCGAAAGGCAAAACATTATCAACACACGTGCACTTATCAGAGTGGCCTGTGCAAATACAAAGTCTGTCACTCAGGCACACATGCTGCGTTCAGACCCGGTGCAGCGACCTCACGTCAAAACCGAGGGTTCCCATTAAGGCAGAAGCCAAGAGGTCGGTATCAGCAGAAACAGAGCTACAACTGTCTCTCCAGCCCCTAGGAACAGAAGTCACCCTGCCACCCCCTACCTCGGAGTTCCTGGGAATACTCTGTATGTTTCCAACAGTCCCCTGAGAGGGAGGGTCAAGCTCCAGAGAGCTGGATCCCAGAGTGGGGAGAAAACAGCGAGCAGTTCCGAAGGTCACCGGGTCTCCAGTGCCTGTGTGCTGAAGTGTAGATGGAGTGAGGCCCAGGATGCTAAAAACCCTATCTGAGCGGTGTGGTGCCACCCCGTGTGGCAAATGGGCCACAGATCTTAGCGCTCAAGGCAGACACCACGGGAGGTGCTGCCTTGCCGCGCCAGCGTGTTTGTAAAGCTCTGGGGAAGCTTGCTTTGGACTCTGCAGACCTAATTTCTCCATGGCCGGATTCCAAGCAAAACGACTAGAGTTTGCAAAGAAGCAGGCCTGTTTTCTTAAAGCAATCGTGCCCATACGGAGGTTGTGATCCCACTGTGCACACAGGAAGCATCTGCAGGGCAACTCCTCTGTCACCTCCAGGTCCATAAAAGGTGCCCCCAAACCAGAGGGGTAGAATGCAGGAAAGAGATAAAGAAGACAGAGCAAGACTTTGGATGGCCAAGGGTTAATTCCCAAACAATTGGTAAGTCTCAGCCTGAGAGGCTGGGGAAGACATTCTTCACACAGAATAGGCTGCAGGAGACCAGGCAACTTTGTCTCAATTCAAGGGGTATTTAGAGAAAAATGCTGTTTGGTAGGGGGTCCTTTTCTCTCCTCAGGCCAGGCCCTCACTTCCAAGCCAAATGTGTGTGTTTACTCACTCATTGGAAAGATTGGCATTTGGAGATAACATCCTCTCACCTCAGAATCCAGGCTTTGCTGACCCCTCACTCATATTTACACAGTTTTTCCAAATGGCAGAGGATTTGGGTCTGTCCACCATTGCTGAAATTAGTCCAGGTGACTGCACCTCCAACAGTTCTGGGAGTCTCAGTCAGGAGTAAATCTCACAAATCCATTCATGGTAGGACCTAGCCTATGTCTGTCTATCCAAAGTGACTTTGATCACCCCCAATCCCCAACTCCCCCCCATCCCCAATAGTCTTGCTGCTTTAGAGATTAGCCACAGGGAGTGTCAGTATAAATAAGACAGCAGAATCCTAAATCCAGTACATTTGTGGCTCCTCCCAATACCCAGCTGGAAAGGAAGGACTCTAGGTCTCAGTCCCACTGAGAAACTTTCGTCCACACTTGGGACTTTGGAAAATGACTGCTGCCGGTCAGTTCACATACTGTAGAACAGCACCATGCAGAACAGTCTGAAGACTTTGTATTTTAGAGATGCATATAGAATTTTTGTCCTTTTTCATACTGTCAAACTTTGCACTTTAAAGCCCAGTCTCTCTTACCTCTAATGGCAAGAATGTGTGTGTGTGTACAGGAGAAAGTTCTTGAACACAGACTCTTTAAACATGCTATTGGCACGACAGAGTTCCCAGAAACCAGGGTTCCTGAGCAGAACTGTGCGGCAGGAGGCCCATCCCCCCTCCTTCTCGAATGGCTGAAATGAACAGGGGCAAAATACAGCTTTACTCTTATGTTTCTCCTTTCAACAAAGTTCTGATTTTTTCACACTGCCGATACCTGAACACTGGGAGTGCACTCCATGTTGCTTTACCACACCAGCTTGAGGAGGCATTTTTCAGTCTCCCCAATGCCCAAAGCTGACTGTCAGACCAAGCAGGGTCACCAAGGGGCCTCCCGTATGCCCACCTGTGGCCTCTTGCCACACTCAGAGCTCCTTCCTGCTCCCTCCTAGAAAAACTGGGCAGGGAGGAGCCTTCCCAGCCCATGGTTCCTATTCTGTTTCACTGTATCATCAGCGATTTTCAAGACAGCCTCCAAAGATACACTTGGCACGTTCTCCACCAGCCTGGAGCACTGCAGCAGGGCAGGAGCCATGCAGAGAAAAGCGTTCCCACCCAGAGTCAGGAAGCCCAAGGCAGGGCCTCGGCTCTGCTCCTGACCGGCCGGGTGACACGCAGGAAGCACACGCTGCCCCTGGCCTTGGCGTTCTCCTCCGTAAAGCACAGCTTTAATGCCTGTCCTGCGACCTCATGAGATGCAGGACATGAATGCTACACACCTAGTACTGTGTGAGGAACATAGTTAGGCTTTCAGTCGTCTGAATGGTTCAAAGTGGGAGTCAATGCAAGACGTCGTGATTCACAGTCGTATTCTTACCTGGCAAGCTGCTTCTGCATTCTGCCTCTGCGGGTGTGTACCCCGATCCCCTCCGATTCTTTCAATAACTGGCCTAGCCTGCTGTCTGGGCTTTGGGGATGTCTGGGAAGTATCTTAAAAAATTTGGAGTTGAAGGCAAATTCCAGCCCCCTCCCGTTCCCAGTGTAAGCATCCCTGCACACCACACTCAATGGGGGCTAGCTGGGCATCCCAGCTGCCACAGCTGGACCGTCTCACTTCTTTTGGTCACAGCAGCATGTTCAAGCTATCCACTAGAATGTTCTTCCATGCCTGAAGGGTAACTCTGCTCCCTGTCATTTCTGCTCACTAGGCCATCCGAGCATCAATTCCTGCCCTGATCAACCAGTAGTGACCTCAGGAAAACAGCCCTGAACAGTGAGGCTGTGGCCACAGTGCCTGCCGCTCCACACAGAATTACACACCTACCCACACTCCAGACAAGGCTTTGTCAAACTGGCTTGACAATTTTTATTCACTTCTGAATATATGAGGGAACTTCAAAAAGTTCATGGAAAAAATGGATTCCAAATAAACAAAAAATAGAAACTTTATTTCTCAACATAAGCTCAATCGAATTCAAGACACTTTTGTGAGCAGTGATACCAGCCGTTAGTCCATCTGTAAAGAACTGAGGTCCTGGGAATTAACTTTGTCAGTGCAGTCTTTTTTACATTATTAACTGAAGGAAGATGTGTGTCCTTTAAAGATTTTTTTAAGATTGGAAAACGAAAAGAAGTCAGAAGGAGCCAAATCAGGACAGTAAGGTGGATGCCTAGTGAGTTACCACCAAAATTCTCACAAGATTGCCCTTGTTTGATGAGAGGAATGAGCAGGAGCATTGTCGTGGTGGAGAAGCGCTCTCTGGTGAAGCCTTCTTGGGACTTTTTTCTTTCCTTTTCTTTGTGCTAAAGCTTGGCTAGCTTTCTCAGAACACTCTCATCATAAGCAGGTGTTATTATTCTTTGGCCCTCCGGAAAGTCAACAAGCGATCTGCCTTAGAATCCCCAAAACCTGTTGCTGACCTTTATTCTTGACTGGCTGCTTTTGCTTTGGCTGGACCACTTCCACCTCTTGGTAGCCGTGGCTTTGGTTGTGCTTTGTCTGCAAGATTGTACTGGTAAAGCCAGGCTTCATCTCCTGTCAAAATTCTCCGAGGAAAGCCTTCAGGATCTCGATGCCACTTGTTCAAAATTTCCATTGAAACCTCTGCTCTGTCTGCAGCTGACCTGGGTGTGACAGTTTGGGCACCCACAGAGCAGAAAGTTTGCTCAACTGTAATTTTTCAGCCAGAATTGTGCCAGCTGCACCAGTGAGATGTCTGTGGTATTGGCTTTGCTTCTGCTGTTAATCGTCGGTCGTCTTTAGTTAGAGCACAAACAAGATTAACTTTTTCCTCACAAATTGATGTGGACGGTCTGTTGCTGCAGGCTTCATCTTCAACATTGTCTCGCCCCTTCTTAAAATAAGCTGTGCATTTGTAAACTGCTGATTCTTTGGGGCATTGTCCTCATACACTTTTTGTAGAGCACCAGTGATTTCACCACTCTTCCACCCACGCTTCACTATCAATTTGATGTTTGTTCTTGCTTCAATTTTAGCACAACTCATGTTGCTCTAGTAGGAGCTCTTTTCAAACTGAGTCTTACCCTTCTCAGTGCCTCAAACTAGATCCTGTTCAGATATGTTACAAGTTAATATGAGTTTATTTTGATGCAAAAAAAATTTTTAATCTATGCATAGCTTTTTCATAATGCACTTTTTCCATGAACTTTTTAAAGACTCCCTTATATTTATTTACTTATAAATATATAAACTGTAGCTTTATACACCACCTTCCAGAAAGGAGAGAACTAAAAATAAAAGGCATATTTTTGACATGACTTAAAAACAGAAACAAAAATATCTAATTGGCTATTTCTCTGATTTAAACCCTCACAGACTCTTTGGTTTTCCGTAGGAGAAAGCCCAGACCCCAGCAGCAAGTCGAGATCCTGCCCGCCATGGTCTCCCCAGATTCACCGTGCCCCCCCAACCCCCACCATACAGTCACCAGTCTCAGGGACATACCTGGACTCTCCTAACCCAACAGATTCCTGCTTCCCATCCTTTGCAAGCACTGTTTGCACATCTTCTTCTCCCTGTCTGTAATGCCCTTCATCGCCTTTGCACAAACTCCAACTCATAGGGTTCCCTATGTTAGCAAGTAGAAATGCAGAAGCCCAGTAAAATTTGAATTCCAAATAAACAAAAAATAATTTGGGGGATAAGTATGTCCCAAATATTGCATGGGACCTAGTTGTAGTATAAATTATTCATTGCTTATCTGAAATGCATATTTTACTGAGAGTCTTATATTTTACCTGGCACACACCTACACATCCTTCTAGTGCTGCCTCCTCCAGGCAGCCCTGCTGGCCACCTCGCTGCACATCAATCCCCTCCTTCTTCAGTCGGATTGCCCGCTCTCTTCTCCCTGTGCCCACTTCACTACTGCACTCACGTCTACGTTTTGTAACTGTTTGCCTCTGGATGCATCCTTCCTGGCTGCGAGCACTTAGATGGCCAGGCCCTTGTCTTCTTGTCTCGCCCACCCCTGCATCCCCAGCATCCAGCACAGTGCCAGGCATATTCTGAGTGTTCAGTGAGGCTCTCCACCCCAATAACTGAGTACATGTGTAGTAGAGTAAGGCAGATGTGGGAGCTACCCATACTAATAGGGACTACATGTGAGCTCTGATTTTGCACTGAGTTTCCTGAGAACCAAGGCAATAAGTAAGCAGGAATAGCTCACACAGCTCTCTTTGTCTTCAGCAAAGAAAAATCTTTCCTAGATCTACATCCTAAGGGAATTGATCATCAGTGTCATACAAAGACTGTAAAAAGGGTGTGAAACTTTTGTGCCAGCTCCCTTCCTGTCCTAGGGCTGGCCCTGTAACAGAGGCCAGGTCCAGTCTCTCCCTAGGCCTGCACTGGTGGGTTACTCAGGGCACGCGGCTGGGGAATGCAGTGGCCAGTTCTGGGACAACAGCAGAACTTGTATCTGCTGCGTGAACTCTTCCCACAGCCCTCAGTGCAACGCTGGGTCAAAACAGGGGCTGGTCCCTAGAAGGCTGGGGTCTGGGGAAGCCTCGAACAGCACCTGGGGTGGGGAGTGGAGAGTTCAAGAAGATAGAAGGGGGCTCCACAGTGTGGCGGGTCCTGGCTTTGGCAATGGGAGGCCCATACATCTGCCTGGTCGCCAAGGGAGGGCCGCAGCCCAGGCTGAGACGCATTCCCCCAGGAGCCCCATGCGTATTCACCTACCCTGCACGGCGGGTGCACAGGTGGTCCACCACCTTCCCCAAGGGCTTGAGCGGAGAATGACTCGACTCAGTATAAATGAGGTGCCAGCAAGAGGAGGGGTGCCCAGCACCACACCTCTCCTGCACCCCAGGCCCGTGCCTCTCCAGGCTATACAAGCACTCACCTCCATGGCTCCGTGCTGGAGCTCTTCCCTCCATCTCTGCCATCAAGGGGCCTTACTCACTGGGATTAAGGCAGAGCCCTGTAGAGGAGTAAGCTGCCCTTCTACAGTCTTTCCCAGTTTTTACTCTGCATGCATTATTGCATGAGAGTCTCACAAAAAGGCGCTGAGCTGGCAGAAGAGTTCACTATTCCCTTTTGACTGAAGAAGACGCAGAGGCTGAGAGTGGTGGGACTCTCACCAGCAGTCCAGTCATGCAAGCACTCTGGCACAGGACAGTCTTAGGTCAGAAACACAGGTCTGTGGATTCCAAATCCTGGTGACTCTGCACTACACCTAATTGCCTTTGTTAAACGCCAGCCCCCTGGGAGAGAAACCTGGAGAGCCTTTGGCAATCAGTAAAACTTACTGTGAATGTTCTTACAGGATTCTTCCAAGAGGCCAGCTAGAAGGCAAGCTAGAAGGTTTTGAAGGAGGAGAGCGTAGAGATTTAGGCCTGAAGGTCTGGGTAAAGGCGTGAGGTGTCTCAGGTTGGAGGAAGAGCAGGTCGGAGTAGCGTCCTGTGTCCTCTCTGGAACTGAGACTTTGAGAGCTCCCAAGTCTTTCCAGGAGTGATACTAAAACTAGTTAAGACCCAGCGTGGCATGGGCACCAACCAATTGGAGTGTATGCACACAAAATCACCGTGCACAGGGGCATCCCCACTGAGGTGTGTGGCGGGTCTGCAGTCCCTGCCTCGTGCCTCTGCACCTGAGCTCACGTGCCCCACAACCTGGGCCGTGCTGTGTGTGAGCAGGACATCAGAGGTGGAAGCCTCTCGCTTCACTATTCACTATTTATTCATTTATTTATTTCACTATTTACTATTTACTATTTCATTTCCTAGGACATTGCTACTCCAAGTGTACGAGTCTCCAGAGCGGCAACCTCAGCACCACTGGGAACTTGCTAGAAATGCAGCATTTCTGCTCTCCCCAGACCTACTCACCTACTCACTCAGAATTTGCATTTTATCATGATTCCTAGGTGGATCTTACTCATATTTAATACTGAGAAACACCATCTCATGCGAAACCCTTCTGTGTGTCTGGAAGTTTGTAAATCTTCCTCCTGCTTGATTCCTGTAGCTGCAGAATACCCTATTTCTAAGTGTCGCCACATTTATCACTCACACACACCCACGTTACCGTTTACCTTGACTTAGCATCCCACTGGAGGGGTCAGATGGACCCCCACTTTTCAGAAGAGGAGACTGAGTCACAGAGAGGTTCATCAGCCACCCAAGCACAAGGCTTTCAGACAATCAAACAAAATCAGGGTCTGAGGCATCAAGGAAAGCAGGCGCCCTCGCAGGGGTGTCACAGAGCCGGAGGGCAGGCAGATCTGAGACGCTGCCGCAGCCTGGAGCCCAACACACCTTGCTTCCTTCCCCACGTGGCAACGCAGCAGCTGCTTATCTGGAGGCTTCTGCAATCTTCCAGCAGTTTCACACTCTCTTGTGTTTAATATCTGTCACTATACAAATGTTTACCAAATCTTTCTAACACTTACATGTTACAAGAAAGGCATGGCTCCCCCACCCAGAAAAGCATAATTTGTCCATCAAACCCTTTTGTTCCTTATTTTTAACTGTAGTCTAGACCACTGAATTGCTTAACACACAGTATGAAGCTCCATAAATAACTTCCCAAGGAGCACCACTCCGCCTTGGAGCACTTTCCCAGTTCTGCATCAGCTCCTCGGGTGTGAAGGTTTTCCAGCCATCTCGTCCATAGATACGGGACCCGCTGCTTCCTCGGTTGCGGTGCAGTCCTACCCGACATCACTCGAGGGTTCTTTTATTGCCATTATCACTGGCGTCTTGACAGGAGATGAAATGCTCTACATCCTGCATGAGTTCAGCTCATCCAGATTCTCAGCTTTTTAATTTTATTTCCATCCCCACCCCAAGGATGCTGCCTCCTCACAATTAATGGGGATTCAGACGGGAGTTTAATTCCGTCTTCGCTTTCCTCCTGACTTAACCTTGGCCTGTGGCTGGGGCTCTCTGAGCTGCATTCTCCTGACACCAAGAGCCAATGAACCCACCATATGGACCTCGTGTGGGGAGGAGGGCACCCCAAGATGCGTTTCCTCACCCCAAGAAGCATGGAGGTGGGGGCAAGGCTGCAGGGAGGTGGTGCGTGTGGAGAGGAAGGTTGGGAGGTGGGTGGGAAGAGCTGGGCTGAGGAGATGTCACAGCCAGGCAGGACAGCTCCATCTCAGCAGGCTCATATGGCGAGAAGGCAACAGACATGTCAGGGATGTGGCCCCAGAGCAAGCCCCCAGGAGCCCCTCTTTACCCCCCTGTGGCATGAGACGTGCAGAGATCCCCATATCCCACGGGTCTGACGATCCTGTCAGAAGGGGCGACAGCTCCCCCCACCCTGCTCCCTGCAATCTCTGTCATTTCATCCATCCCCCTGCTGCCCAAACTATCCTAAACAAGCAGGCTGTCAGCCTCCTGATATTTCTCCCAAAGGTTGGGTAGTTGTTGTCAATGAGAATAAGTAAGCTTGTCGTAGATCATACGGGGTGGGAGGTGGAAGAGACCCAGGCAGAGCTAAGGTCCAAAAAAGAGTGGGGGAGCACTGGGGCCAGGGAAGTCACACTTCCAAACCTCTGCCTGGTCAGGAAAGACACCTAAGCCAGCAGCCACGCCCCTGCCTTCCCTCCTGCCTCCCCTGGTGAAGGGAAGCCCTGGTGGAGGCCCAGCTTTGCCAAACACGGGACCCAGAGGGAGTGACCAGACACTCGCGGGAACCGCCTTCGTGCCCGAAAGGGCGCCTGTGCAGGTGCTCTCGCGCCACGCCCCTCCCGCTTACCTTTCACACGTTGTATTTCTCCTGCTTCGGCATCAACAGCCCTGGAATGACAGCTCTGCAGGCTGCTCAAACAAGGCCCGTGACGCCTGTGTCCTCTACAGGGGGAATGTTCCCGACACTGCAGACACATGTGGCGTTACTGGTGACTGTGCCCTGCAGAGCTGAGCATGAAGAGGCCAGGGTGTGGGCAGGGGCCGTGCACCGGTTACCAAGAAGCCCCTGCTCTTCCCAGGCATCCAAGGCCACCTCTTCTCCATCCCCACCATCTCCACCCTCCATTTCCACTCCTGGCTTTCTCACTGCCCTGTCCTTACATTCAACACCTTCTCTACCCCCAGGGGTTCCAGATGGGGTAGGTGCCTTCCCCACAGCTGACTTTCAGGGGCCCCCTGTGCAGGGCTGGAGAGCAGAGTGCTGGAATGCAACCCTCTCCCCCACACTCAGAGGCCAACAAGGGCACAATAGAATACATTAGTCCCGCAGCCCATTCAGCTCTGCCTCTTTGAGAACAGCGGCGGCAACTGAGCTGATTTTTGCCAGATGACTGGATTTGGTCCATTCAGAGCAGAGGGGAGTCTGCCAGACAAAGTCCACAGTCAGGGCCTCAGCAGGGGCTGGCTCATGGGCACTGAGGCACCAGGCTACTTCCTGGGACCTGGTCCAAAGCAGCCCAGTGCCCAGGAAATAGCCATGAGGCTGACATCAGCCACCAGGCCCCCCACAGGCAGAGCCCACACCAGACCCATGGCCAGGGAGGAAGCTGCCACTAGGAAAACAGGCAGGACAGATTTCAATAGGAGAGACCTGGTGGCTCTGGTACTGGTGGTCGACTCTGGGACAGTCTTTATTACTGGGAGTTTTACTCAGGGAAAACCAACCTGGATCTTGGGAGGGAATGATGTTGTACTACCATCGGCCCCAGCGACGCACCTGCTGCTGCGGGAGGAGTCCAGTTTCCCAGGCCGAGGTGACTGAATGACATTCTGCAGCCTCTTCACCTCTCTGAGTCTCGGGTCCTTATCAAGGGAGAGAATTGGGCTGGATAGGCTCTAGGCCCCTTCAGACTCTGAGATCTGATGTGAAAAGAAAACTCCAGCCATGCGTCCTTTACCATTCAGCATGGCATTAGGAAATTTGGAAACAGAACTTCAAAAACTGAGAAGCCAAAGCAAATGTTAGTGATCATCACGAGCTCCAGCAAGGATCAGTGCAAACAGAAAAAGCCAGCTCCAAAACTAGAGCTGCTCTGATACGACTTCTTGTGTTCCTGTAACACGTACGTCCAAGTGGGGAGACAGGAGCACCACCGGCTGGGCCCGGCGTGGGGGAGGCCCGCACATCGACCAAGCAGAGCCAGCCTCTGAAGCACACTCTCTTTCTGCCCTGGACGACGTCAGTCACCTGGGAGGCCCAGGACTCAGTCAAAAGCTTTGCACTTTCCTTGCACATTCCTTTTCAGATATTGCATCATCAACATCCCTGATACGAACACTTTGTCTAGATTTTCTTGTGCACCTGGGAAAGTCACTTCAAGCACCCAAAGATCTGACATAGAAAAGAGAGCACCTTAGGGGAGAACGCTGCCCTGCAGATCAGACCCAGACTCCACCTCCAGGACTTTCCTGCCCAACACCGCACTCCCTCGGCACTGCCCCCATTTCCCCTTTCCTGCTTTATTTTCCAGCATACTTCTGATCTCCCAACACACCGCAGTTCATTTTGCTCATTCATTTTGCTTATTGTCTGTCTCCCACCACCACCACCACCAAAATGTAGGCTTCCCAAGGACAGAGGCTTTTATGGTTTTGTTCAGCACTGTATCCCACAGAACAGTGCCTGGATCCTGGTAAGCACTCCGTAAATCAAGGCTTGCCAAACGAAGGCAGGAAGGAAGAAGCAAATAAATGTCACATGGAGAATATAAGGTACAAATGTTCATATAGCATGATTCCAATTTTGCAAAAAGGAGAGAAGGATGAGGGGAAGACAAGAGGGAAGGAGGGAGGGAAGGAAAGAAGGAAAAAAGCTAGAAAACCTGGAGACAGGGACACCGAAGTGTTACTATCTCTGAGTGTTGGGGCCATAGGAAGGTTACTCTGTCTTCTTTCTGCTTTTCCTCATTTTTCAAAATTTCTACAATGATCACTTTGCAATAAAGGTAAAAGTGTCAGCGTTATTTCTGAAGAAAAGAAGATGGATGGGTGGAACAGTGTCAATCTTCTCTTGGGCAGAAAAGCAACATGAGTCTCTGATATGAGCCTCCATTGCGCAGGGCGAGGGGGGCAACGCCAGCTCCCATTTTCTGGGTAATGGCCCATTGTCCGGCCCCTGATGCATCTGAGTCATATTCCCCATCCTTCTTTCGGACCACACAGAAGTGAGCAGGCAAGCAAGAAGTCTCAGGCCAGCAGTCAATCAGCAAATGTTTAATGAGCTCCTATTATGTGCAAGGCTCTGTCCCTGATATGTGTTCTCTCTCTCACTCACTCTGCCACTCACACACACACTTCCCTTACTGCTCCTAATAACTCTCTCACCACCCCATCTGCTTTTTGGGGCAGATGCCCTCCCCGTCCCGGGCATCTATTCACGGAGAGATTCTGAGCCACTCCCACCTGCTCTAACTCTGGGCAGGGAAGCACAGGAGGGTTGGAACAGGCTCAGAGAAGTTGACCATAAGTTGTGGGTGGCCACCAGGCCTCTGAACAGTCCCCCCAGCACGCTCACCTCAGGTCCCACCACCTCCTGGCCCCAGTCAGCATGGAGCAAGTACTGACTGAGGTCATCCCGTAAGGCAGCCATGCCAAGAGGGGTGATTTGGGCCCATCATGCCAGGAGAGTGCTTGGCAGACGCTCTTCTGGGCTGCAGGAATTCATCCTGTCATAACTTGCCACACAAAACATGCCTTTCCCGTGTAGACTGGACCCTGTCCCAGGACAGGAGGGTGGTGAAAGGCTGCCTTGGGTGCTGCAGAGAACACCTGAGTTCCCTGCAGAGGCCTAGAGGTGTTTGTGCTAAGGAACAAGCCATGTGTCCCCACTAAGAGAGGGGAGGCAGAGATCTTGGTGGTTCAGACACTGGGGGTATGTCTGGACATGGGTTTGGACCCAGCAAGGCCCACAAGCAATTCTTGCAAGGCTAACAAGACTCAGGGCAGAAGTGCAGCAGCCACTGGCAGGAGTCCTGCCCTCCCTGGGCCCCAGCCTCAGCTGCCCCAGGATGTCAGCACATGCATGATAACAGGTCCCTAGCCTCACCGACAGCTCCTCTTCCACCACTTCCCCCATGACAAGATAGTTTTGACGTCCCCACCAGCACAATCCCTAGAAAACCTCAACCTAAGCAGAGCTGGCAGAAGAGGCCATGCCTTTCCTTTTTCACAGCCTGTGTGCCTTGGGCTCAGCCCAATCTCTGAGCAGCCCACTGGAGAGCCCAGACCTCAGGGGAGCTTGCCCCTGCTTCCCCCGCATGGCCTGTGTGGGTGTAACGCATCCCCCAGAAGCAGCATAGCATGGCGGGGGATAAAGCCAGGGCGGGGGCTTCCACGCTGGGCAGACATTCTGCAGAAGGAAGGAAAATCCCCTGCCTGCCAGGGCATGGCCGACACTTGATCCACATCTTGTCTTGATAAGGTTATTACAGTTCCGGCCTTTTAGTCACTCACTCAGCTACAATGTGCTGTGCCCTGGGAATCAAATAAGCACAGACCATCCTCTCTGAAGACAGCCCGGCCTCCTGGAGGGGACCTCACTTGTGCGTCTGGAGCTGGAGTGAGATTCAGATTCCAATTCAATTACGATTCACCATGATAATCGTCCACACACAGGAGTACAGCACACTGCAATCTTCGCAAGTCTGTGAGTCAAGTGAGTTCTGCAGAAACTGAGGTGAGACAGTGAGCAGTGTGTCCAGAGCCCCACAGCCAGCACATGGAGGAGCCGAGATCCCGGCAGACAATCTTCCACATGATGTGGTGGCTGTGGGGGGGTGGGCAGTAGAGGAGCGGAGCTGGTAGGTCCCAAGGTTGACAAATCTTTGTGGGCCCGTTTGATGTATCAGGCCCTGTGACACCAGGCAAGAGTTCTCCGTGGTCATATGGGGCCACACCATGCCCGGGAGCAGAGGCTTTCTCTGGGATGGGCATCCCTCCACCCCAGCAGAGGACATGGTAGCTGTGCATTTTTCAAACAGCCGTGGCTGCGCCGCAGGGTGACTTTATATGAGGGGCACAGAGGTGGACGTTTTGGAGCTGCTTTCCAATCTGCAAGGCCTTTTCCTTTCTGTCCGTCTCTCTTTCTTTCCTCCTTTTTAAAAAGAAAGCAAGGTCTCCATTGCACCCTATTGTGTACTGGCTGCCTGGCTGCTGGTGTTTCCGTCCTGTCTCATTAAGATGGATGGGGTTGCTGCCTTATTAATAATTGGAAGGCTGCCGTCTGTTCCCCCTTCCTCTCCTCACTAATGATGCCTGCTCCGGTGGCTCCGTAAACAGCTTGTAGCCCTTGGGCTGCCTGGAGCACCTCCTCCATGCCTGGCACTGCTGCCCAGGCAGGTCCGCTGACCCAGCCACTGCACCCTGCGCTGGGGGGGGTCTCGGCATTCTCACCTCCAGACCTCTAGAATCCCAGGAGGAAGGGCTGTGGGTGACCACAAACATGTGTCATCCCACCAAGGGAGACCAGTGGACCTGCCGCAGGTCACCCAGGGGGTGGGGTCAAGAAGCCCAGTTCCTAGTCCCGGATCTGCCCACTGCACCTCCCTGCTCTGCTCCATCTTTTGGCTTTTCCTGGGAGTTGTTTCACCAGCCCCTTGGCAAACATGCCCTGGTTGTAGCAGGGAAAAGGGTACTCCGTTCCTCGTTGCTTGTTTGTGAGGGGCTGCAGTGGTGGGCGAGCGGGCGAGTGTAGCTCCTTCCTCGGGGCTCACTCTCGACGGAAGTGAGACGGAAACACAGACACGCACGTAAATAAATAAGGAGATGCACGAAAGCAGGATGCACCATAGGAACAAATCAGATGAGTGACTGTGTCCGAGGGCTTAGGTCAGGGAAGGCCTCCCTGAAAAAGTGATATTTAGCCCGAGACCTAAATGGAGAGCATAGGACAGTTGCAGCTCCCTAACAAGGGGCTACAGCCCTCAAGGGCCAGGGTGTCATGCCTGGAGCAATTGAGAAGATTGGGCATTAACTTACGTGGGACTGACACTTGGCTGGACTTTGTTGGAGCTGCTGGGTGTCCAAGTGGGACAAAGGCTGGAGCCAGGCAAGGGGCAGAAAGTGTATGGCTTGCTCACGAGACAGCAGGGATCCCGGCGTGGTGTGTGGCTACCGCTGGCCTCTTTGTCCCGAGTCTCTCTAAATGATTATTTTAACACCAGATGAATGGGACCTGGTCTGGAGCTGCGGGGGGAGTCAGGGAAGACTTCCCGGAGGGACCCTGTGGGCCTGCCCAGCCTCTTCTGGGTTAGCCCCACCCTGTGGTCTCAGAGCCCAGGTCAACAGAGGAACGGCGTAGGGAGGAACACCAGGTAAAAAGGAGGACTCCAGAAGAGAGAGTGGAGGCCTCACCAGCTTGCCAGTAGTTCATAAAAGCCTTTGGCTGCACAAATTATGTTCTGCTCACAAGTTTAGACTTCGCCGGGCCTGCCTTCTCTGCAGCATGAGATGCCCCCTCCCTGCCCACTCTGCCACCTCCTGCTAGGAAGATGGGTGTCTGTTCTCAGAAAATGCTTTGAATTTCTTCTACGGGCACTGAGTCCCCTCCACCTCTGCCAAAAAGAGAATAAAATAAAAAGAGGAAGATGCTTTTTATAATGCTACTTGGTTTTCTTTAAGCCCACCTGACTTTTTTAATCCCTGGGCTTGAAAACTAAAACTTATTCACACCACCAAATAAGACAAGGATCTCTCCGCTCACAGGGATGTCCCAGTTGGAGGGATTCCAGCCCCCAATCCCCCTCCCCACCACTGCCACGTCAAGAAGATTAATGCCTTTTCTCCAACCTGTGAATGGAAGGCTGGACTGTCACCGACCTTTCAGGCAAAGCCGCCCATGTTGGCATGGGAGTGGGAGAGCTTGGTTGAGCCTGAGCATGTGTACACACACACACACACACACACATCCTCCCAGAATCCACCAGGGGAGCCTTTTATTCTCAACCCAGTTTTAGGGCTGCATCAAAATTGACCATGACACCCAAGTGGAGCAATTCAGTTGACCCTCTATCACATCTGGGAACTGGCAGATCCCATCTGGAAGGGGATCCGGGCTCAATCCAGTGGATTTAACCCTACAAATTTAGTAGACCTCCACAGTTGCTGCTTTGGGTCCTAGTCCCTGAATTTACTGAGGAGAAAAGAAGAACGAATTCAGAGACCATTTCCTGGAGACTGCCATGCACCAAGCACATGCTGGGCTGGAAGAGACATGGTCCCCGATGGCTAGCCACCCCATCCTGGCCTGCCTCAGGATCTGAGTGGCTTTTCTCCCACCAGTAGTGTCTTACAAGCCTTTCCACCTCAAAACGCATAGTCGCCCGTGGGAGATGGAAGCCGGATAAATCTGCACTCGGCCCTTTCCACCTGTTGCCCAGCTCCCTAAACCTTCCTTCATTTGACTCTCAGCTCCGCTTACACATGTTTCTGCATCCTAAAATAGCTAGCACTATTTCTAAGGGGGTATTAATGCACTTAACTGCGATACGCATTTAAAAGCATAACAGTGCTTGACAGACGATGCTCTCCATCTGCGCACTGTCGGCTCTGCTATTCTCTGCTGGATTGCAGGCCCCTCTCAGTTTCCACAGCACGGTAATTGAGGTGTGTTCATCTTGATTCCTCAGCCCTGTCCCCAACTTAGACCTTTGCACACGGCGGATGCTTGCTAATTATATTTTTTAAAAAATACTTCATGTCCTTTCACCTCTAGGTGCTAAATCTCTCAGAAGCTGGTAGCATCAGGATTTGCAAACCTAAGGAATTCGTTTGTCCTGAGGTGCTAGGGACTGCACAATTCTCAGTGCTGATACATTTGCATTCTGGGGACCTTGTAATCTGTAAACCAAAAGAATGTTTAATGGTGGCCATTTAAGGCATGAGGGCAGGGGAAAATTATTGAAGAAAAAAAATTTTTTTTTTGGAGGCTGGCCGGTACAGGGATGGAACACTGGACCCTGGTGTTATCAGCACCATGCTCCAACCAACTGAGCTAACCGGCCAGACCAGAAAAAAACAGCTTTTAACACTCATGAAAGTACCATAAAAAGTATGTTGACCTTTTATTAAAAGGACAGTCGAGAGTGGTGGGTGCCTCGCTGTCACTGACAGAATTTAGCTGCCTCAAACTCTGCCTCCCAGAGGCTTTGCAATGTTCTCTGGCTGGTGTTTCTCTTCCTTAAAGGCTCCCCATGACTTGATCCTCGGGCCATGCTGGTGCTGCTTTATCACCCAATTCCCACCTTGATGTGTGGGGTACCGAGCAGCCACTGCCAAAAGTAGGGACAGGGACACGGCCTGGCTGGCATGGATCCCAGACTCCCAGAGTCTGGAGTGGGCAGCTGTGGACACACTCACGGCTGTCTGAGAAGGGCCGTCTCCGCCAGCACAGTGTCCCAAAGCATAGCTCCGGACACGCCACACGCCAACCCAGAGCCGTGGTGGGCCCTGCCTGCCTCCCGCACTGAATCCTGACCTCAGTTTGGCTCACAACGGCCCCCCCAGCTTCACCTCCTGCTCACTTCTACTCCACAATTCACAGTTCACCTTCCCCTGAACAAGGTTATCCCCCTTCCAACCTCTTCTCTTGTATTTTTCATTCTCAACAGGCTAATCCTGTCACCTATGTTATCTGAAATCCCCTCCCCGCTCCCTCCAGGTTCAACTCTATGGCCCCTCTTCCCAACCCACGTCAGCAGGACCCCTTCCCAGAGTGCACACGATGCGTGCTCTGCCGTATGTTCTAGGCGTGCATTTGTCTGATCGCCCTTCCAAGATGGGAAACTCTTAAGCAGCAAGAAGCTGGCCTTGTGTATTTCCCCCATGACTCCTGCACAAGGACATGATGGTTGGAAGGATGGATGGATGAGGGGATAGAGGGAGGGAGGTGGGAGGGATGAAGGAATAAGCAAGGAATGTGATGAACACATAAACGAAAGGCTGGTGGCCACGGGCCGGCCAGTGTTGGGAAAATAGAATAGTTTGGTCAGGGCCCTCACCTCGGGTCCTGTTGGGTGTGGTTTAGCACATCCATTGTAAGCAAACTGTGTGTGTGTGTGTGTGTGTGTGTGTGCAGTCAGTGTGCATGTGCGCCAATATATCTTTTTAATTTTGTTGCTATTCTTGTGTCCTTGAGAGAGAGAGAGAGAGAGAGAGAGAGAGAGAGAGAGAGAGAGAGAGAGAGAGGAGTTTTAGTGAAGCAGGCGGGTGGGCGTCTGCCTCGGGTGTCCACCCGGTGCATCCATGCTCTCCAACCTATGGCTTCCAAGGATCTTTTGGCCAGTTACCTAGCTCATAGACCTGCGTGAAGGGGTCTGGTGACCCAGCCTGGCATATGAAGGGTCTGTGACCAAGTCTGGACAATGGGCTTGAGGGGTCTGGAAGCTCCGGACCCATTCTTAGCTCAGCAAGTGGCCCAGTCAGCAGGATTACCAGCAGGTAAAGGAGCCCGAGAACTAACGTGGTCACGTAGCTAAACAATTGGTCCTGTGAGCAGGATTCCAGACATTAGCAGTAGTGCCACAATTGGCATAGTTGGCAGGATTAAGAGCGACACAGCCAGCTTCTTGGTTAGTGATCAGAGAGGCCTGGCTCACTGAAGATGCATGCAGAAGGGCAGGACCACCTCCAAATGCTTTCTCTTGCCCCTCTGCTGCCCAGGGCCTCCCTTTAGCAGCATTTGTCATACAGATGGGGACTCACTGAGCAAACCAGATACCAAGGCAGATCAGAGGTGGCCCTGCCCCATGAAATCCTATTGTTCAAGGGCCACTACCCCCACAAGAAATCAGTAGGGGATCAACCTGCTGGGTCCCTTCATCCCAACCACGACCACACACAGCAGGAGACATGCACAGTCCCCTCAGCTGGCAGTGACAAATCCTACATGCTGCACAGACACACAAGAGCCCAGCCTCAGCCAGCACCAAGCCACAAGAAGCCGCACGCAACGCCAAAGGTCCAGCTCACCAGAGCTCCACTCGCGCAGTGCCCATCTCATCAAGGTTTTCGTCTGCTGGTTTGTTTGTTTCGTATATCAGTACCCTCGCTAAAGGAAAAAGAGAGATGACCCAAGAGAACAGACTGACGTTAGAAATGTGGCCAAGAGAGTTCCAGGAAAAAAAGGGGGGTCATTTTAGCACCTGGAATTTCGGTGACAATGTTAGTAGAAGTGGCACAAGTGACCCTGCCCCAAACAGCACTTCTTGTGTCCAGGCTGCCCTGCACCCGTGTCACAGTGGGAGGTGGCCTGTGCTTGCTGACCAACCAACCTGATTCACAAAACCCCACACTAGAGGATCCCAGGTGATCAAAGTCTCACACTGCTTATATTCCTGTCCCTGGTAAGTGGAGAACGCATGCACAGTAGTGTGCCTAAAGCTGCCCACTGGCCACTGCTTCTTCTGCTGGATGGCACACAAGCTTTGGAGTCCAGACCCTTAGCCATCACTTCCTCTCTGTGTGGTAAAGGCAGGTCACTGAAAGCTCACCCTCAGGCTCCTCATCTGCAGAGTGGGGTTGGTAATCATGCACTCCCATCAGGGCACTGTGAGGATTCACAGAGGTAATGCACATGGATGTGTCCAGTGTGGCCTCCAGAACACAGCAGCAGAGAAACAAACAAGGACTTCCTTTCACTTCCTTCCACATTCCAAACCACTCTCACCCACCCCAGGTCCATGGCAATCACTCACGGAGGCTTCTCTTGGAAGCCCTCCATGTTTAGGTACTTGCTCTGGCTCCTAAGATGAGCCATTTAAAATCATCAGAGCCTGAGACAGCCCCAGGCATTGCCCTCTAGAGATGGAGCATGTCCAGTCAAGCTCCTGCCCTCATGGAGCAGCTCCGGCCCCACGTGCACACTCTTTTGGCACCTGTGCAGACAGCAGCAGCTCAGCACTAATCAGCAAGGGGGCTGCAGAGGTGGGACACAGAGCAGTTGGCCACACCGCCCTCCCCCGCCCCAGTGTCTGTCCTCTCTGGCCATGCTTTCTCCCTGGGCACAGTGCCAGCTGCTTCATAGGCCTGAAATAGCACACTTAATCCTCCTGACCACTCTCTGATGGGGATGCTGTTACTGTCCCCTACAGATAAGGACACCAGGGCCCAGAAAAGTAACTTTCTCAAGGCCACCCATTTAATAAGGGGAGAACCAGCATCTGAGCCCATGGAGCCCAGGCCTGCACGCCTGCACCTTGGCCCCCTGCATGCCACACCCAAGGCTGCCACAAGAGGAGCGGCTGCCCCACCACCATGCGGGGCCAGTGGTCACAGTCCTTCTAGTACTCCCAGCGAGCCTGCAAGGTACGTAAGATTTTCCTATTTTTGAAGATAAGAAATATTGAGGTATAATACCAAGACAGTACGTAAAACCATTGAGCCACTGAGCTAAGAGGCAAATCCAGCTTCATCTGATTCCAAATTATTGATTCCAGACTATTCCAAATCTGATTCCAGAATTACTTTTAGGCTTTAAGTATGGTGCATTCTGGTACGTTCCAAAACATGAGATTTTCTGCTCCCATAGGAAACTGGAGTGCTACTTTCATGGCAGTTTCTGAGGGGATGAGACCCCATCAGTTCCAGTGCTCCTCCCCGACCCCCAAGGCACACCCTAAATTCCAGCCCGAGGGCTGCTGCTGCTGAAGGGCCTTCTCCCAAAGCCCTGCAGAGTGTCCGCGGTAATGGGCTCTGTGGTCCAGGACAGGACACATGAGGGAGCAGAGGAGCGGGCTGCCTTTATCTGGGCTTGCCTGTCTGTTGGTAAAGAACACAGCTCAAAAGGATTATGACTGAGGACAGGTACACTTTGATTTGGGAGGGAGGGGCATTGGCTGCAAGGTGCTGTCAGGGTGGCAGGGAGCAAGCAAGAAGCGTAGTGGCAGGAGAGCCCAGAGAGGGGGCACCGATGGCGCATTCTGCATTTCCTGCACAGACCCCACTGTGAAGCGTAGTGAGCCCCTTGCTGCCCCTGACAGAGCTGTTGGCACCCGATTCTGGCTGTGTCACCTGCTTCTCCAGAACAGGAGCACCGTGAAGCATGGCAGGAGCGTGTGTGACGTTTTAGCCACGTGACAACAACCAGGCAGCAGCACTCAGTACTGAGCAGCTCAATCACCCACACCTCTCCCCTCTCTCCTTCACTGCTGCAGGTCCCACTGAGGCACAGAGCACAGCCTCCTCAGCCAATCCCATCCCCTGGAGGCCGAGACCCTCCAGCGAAGAGCCTGGAATGGGCGAACAGAGATGGGGCCCCTCGGGCTGCAGCAGGAGAGCACCCCCGGCTCTTTAAGGACACACGACCCTCCTTGTTGAGGGCTTCTGGGGAGCCCTGAACTGGCCCTAATATTCTCTCCCCTGCACTCCCTGAGGGAGCCTCCATAAGTGCTGGCCTCAAATACGGGTGCCTCTGGTGTCTCCTCCTGACCCACTCCCCTCGGGCCTGGGCGCCGGCGCCACCACCCACGCCTTACATCTTGTCTTCTCTGTGCCTGGGAGTCCAGGAAATGTTTATTGCTGACTTGATGCCCAGACACTGCAAGAGAGCAAGTGTGAGCTTCGTAAATGAGACCCACAGCTGGCCTTTGCAGAATTGTTGTTAGGCTTTAAGCATGGTACATTTGGGTGAGGGGGCGATTTGGGGTCGGAAAGACATGAGTTTGTCACTTATCACAGCCCTTCGAGGATGAGGAGGAGGAGCGTTGCATCGGGGAGCAGTTGCAGTGAGGCAGACATCTCCAGGCTGCGCGGCTTGCCTCTCTTGTCGGCAGGCTGCTGGCCAGCGTGACGGAGGCGGCTGGGCCACGTGTCTCTCGTCGCCAGAAGCAGCCCAGGCTTTCTCACGTGGCAGCAGACCCAGGGTTTCGGAAACATCGAGAGAGGACCAGTCCCACAGCGCAGCTCTCTGCAGCCTCTGCTTGTCTCACTGCGGCCAAAGCAAGTTCCCTGCCAGAACGCCAGCAGGGCGGGGGGCAGTCGAATTTAGGTGCAAGATGTGAGCCCGAGGAGGGGACAAGTCTGCGGCCAGTTCTGAAGTCCAGGTGCGCTGCCACCCGTCAGCACGCTGCTGTTCCCAGACACCGAAAGCCTCTCTCCTCTACCGCACCTGACTTGTGACAGACACTTATCAAGTACCTGAATGGACAGTGAGTGAGTGACACACAGTGAACAGAAGACAGGAAGGAGTCAACGAATAGGGCGAGTGAGTGAGTGTACTTGGGGCACTCGAAGTGCCCGGCAAGTACTGAGACCCCCAGGCCTGGGGGAAGATTCGGGAACTGTGAGAAGAAGCCTAAGGAAGACACACAGCTCTTTATGGTACAAAATAATTAAAGAACATGATATTTGGAGGAAAAAGGCTATGGGCACAGTGAGAAAAACCTGAACTAAATCACAAGCCCTAAGTCCAAAACCTTTGCTCCTTCTCTCATCAAAATGTAAGTAATTAATGTCCTCACATTTTCATGTCCACAACTGTTGGAGCATCTCCTCTGTGCCAGGTGCTGGCCCCCAATATGTGACTGCCTCCCAGACACGGCTCTGTGTGAGCGCCCAGAGCCCCTCTGAGTCGTACTTCCCCATCTTCTGCAGTGGTGAGAAGTGCCCCTCAAATGCCACCACCACCTCCCTCCCGAAACCTCACAGCCTCTCAGGCTGGGCGGTGATGCAGACCTGGTCCCTCCGCTCCCTTTTAGTTCTGATGTTCTAGGATGACAACCAGAACATGATGAGCACCTGAGTGACGTCGCCCAGCCCCACCTGTAACCTTGTGCTGTAGAGGATGCAGACATCCACCAACAGCCTGACAGGAAGGCCACTGAGAAAAGCAGAGCAGCAAGGCAGGACCTCCAGAGCATCCCCAAAACAGGGCTCTTGTCCACGCACAAACCTGCCCTCCTACTCTGTCACTCAGCCAGCACCCTATCACAAAGTCCATTTCCCTGCCACAGACAAGCAAAGCAGTCCCCCAGTCCAGAGCTCCACCATGCAGGGACCGAATGCCTGGTGCTGCCTGCAGCTGTGCCGGTTGGCCCTAGGGACAAAACACAAGCAAGTGCAAAACATCACACACCTCCCCAGTCCCCAAAGCACCCTTTCTGTCCACTGACTTCACCAGCATGAAAACAGGAGCTCTCTCAGCCTCCCCCGCTCGCTCTCCAAGTCCATCCAGGCCCCCACTCACTTCACCTCACTCCTTCCTTCCACGGGTTTGCACACCTCCTCTTCTCACACTTCAGCACTGCGGGCCATCCCTCTGCTGCGTCTTCAGCCTCTCTCCCCACTGGTTTCTTCTCCTTCACCTCCACCCCTCCCAACACCTTCCCTTGCCCCCATCTGGCAGCAGCATGTCATACTGTGATTTTCCTTCATGACACTCTCCAGCAGACATGTCTTCTTCACTCCCCTACTCTTCTCCAGTTCCCAGCCATGCTCAGACTTCAAGGTTCGTCTTCGATTGCATAGGAAATGATGTCAACATCATTGCTTGAGGATTCCTTCATCTCCTGCCCCACCCCACAATAGATAAACAAATCCATCAAGGTTGTGCTCATCGCGACCTGCTCTAGGAATCCTCTCATCTCCTATCCTGCCCCCTCCCGTCACCCCAGACCCCAGAAGCAGAAGTCATCTCACTGTCCTCCGAAGTCCTGCACCTGACCAAGATGCGTATCCCTTTCTACATTGTGTCCTAGGTGTTTATGTATTTTCCTGTCTCCCTGCTAACAAGGGATGTAGTTACTTCCCTTGAGAGATGTAACTACATCTTTTATCTTGTTATATCTCCCACCGACCCATGATGATGCCTTTAGATAGATTTGTTGAATGTGAGTGAATGAATGAATGAGTGAGTGGGTGAGTGAATAAAGCCCCCAGTTTTCACAGAAGGCAGTCACAGAGCATCTGTAGCTCTCTGGCCAGGAACTTTGGGACCCTTGCCCAGAAACGTTTGGTGTAAAAGTATCACTCGAATTACTTACCAGAGCGACGTCTCTTGACAGCAGTCTTCAGCCACCTCTTTGTAGAGCCATGAAATTAAAATCCATCCTGTTTAACCAAATTCCATGGGCAGCCCTATCTCGACCCCACCCCCAAGTGTGGCAGAGGGAAGTGCGGCTTCTCCCTTCTTCCTTTCTGGAGCCGTAAGCAGCAGCCCCGCGGCATCCCACCCCACCCGCAGCTCAGCCACTGAGCTCATGTCTTCTCACCTAATTCATTTGCTGGATAGATGGAGCAAATACCTAACAAACATTATTTATGACTTTGTGGTACATAAGCCCTTTACAGAAGTTATTTGAGGAGTTCTGGGGAATTTCAAGATAAATTTCAGCAAGTTTCAGGGGTTGGGTCAGCCTGGGATGCTGAGTGCACAGTATCTGCCATGCTGCTCACCTGTTTTGAATTACTGGTGTCACCCAGCTTTAGCTGGCTCTCGATGGACTGGCTGTGCTTTCGCTCTCTGGTTGTATTTTATTTAGATAATGGACAGGGGGCTTTAATAATTATTAGTGCTAGACTGATGGTCAGAAGAGAAAAAAGAGACCTTAATGAAATTTAAGCTCCAGCAGTGCTGGGAAAGATGGTTCTACCTGCCCAGCCACCCCACCCACTCACCCCACAACCCAGCACATTGAGCACTGGCAGCCCCTCCACGCTGCACCCCATCCAGCAGCACAGCATCAAGGTCACAGAGGGCAGGGCTCTCTTTGGCCCTTTCCTGGTGTTTGAATGCACATCTGATCCTGTGCAAATGCTGCAAGTGCAGATTCCTGAGGGCCAAGACCGTGCTTCATCTAACTCCACATCCTCAGAACCTGACGCTCTGCCGCACACAGTAGACACTTAAACACTACTGGATTGAATCAAATAGAGTCAGGCTCCTATTCCCATCCACTATAACCGTGGTTTCCTTCCACAAAGCCTTTTTAAAATTTTTTCTCTCTTCTCTTTTCTTTTGCTTTTGTTGCTGGGTTTTGGGGGGTTTTGTTTTTTATCCTTTTTTCTGGTTAGTTTTACTTCAGTTGTTTGGGTTTCATTTTGATTTACCCTCATAATGAATTTGCTTGAGGCAGAAGTTTAACTTAAAACCAAAAAATCTTTCCAGATCTAGACATTTTTCTCTAGATAATTTGGCAAACTTTATTTTCCATTGCTGAGACCTACAACTATCAGCCCATTGTTTCAAAAATGGTGTGGAATAAAGAACTAAAGAATTCTGTCTCATCTTACACTCTTTTAAAACAGTAAAATTTGTATCACCCTGTCATAGTCTTGAAAATGGCTTTCTCCCTAGCCTGGTCTACTGATCTGAAACCCTTTATCAGCATATTCCACTAGACACACATGGGTTCTTGAAAAAGACTTGGTGAAGTGAATTAAATGCAGAAAGCCTGGATTTGTTCATCTCTTTTGCTGTTTGTTTTTAATTTCAGAAGGTAGAAAAATGTCTCTTCCTATAAGAAATCAATCAAGGGCACTCTTTGTCTTTAGACTAAGGCACATTCCACTAGATCTCCTGCTAATAAACACCTGTCCCTCTCACTTTACACAATAAATATGGCTTGAAGAAATGCCACTTTGGTTATTTTTTTAAAAATCAAGTTCCACTTAAATGCACAAGTGGACATTTAGAGGAATACTTCCTGCGATATGAACAACTCTCCAACGTGAAGCTTTCATATTGAGTCTGCTCAAGGAAAATGCATCTCTTCTTTGCTGCTCCTTCTGAGAAGATGATTAGCAGTGGGTGGGTTATATGCAATCTCCTTCCTCAGCCACAGAGACCAGGGCCAAGGTCCAGGAGGGCATGCCTGTTAGCCAGACTATACGTGGGTCCAAATGGGAGCCCAGATCCAAAAGGGAGGTTTAGTAAAAGAGAAAGAGCTGAGATCCCCAGTCCCCAAAGAGGTCATTAAACCATGAGGGAGGGTCTATGCCAGGGAACACAATGTAATGGAGCAGTAAGGAAAAGAAAACAGGAAATAATGAGCCTGTTGGGAGAGAGAGATTGAAACCCCTTGACAAGGGCCTTTGAAGTTGTTGGTTTTCCTTGCTCCTGTACCCAGCTCTGTGTTGACAGGGTGCCCAGGGCCCCCAGCTCCTGTCAGCCTCCAGACTCTGGATGTGAGCCTCCACTCACAGCCCTCTGTCCGTAAACACATCCACCCTGAGCACTCCAAAAGCTGCCCTCCCTTCCCTTCAGATCTGCTCGTGCTCAGTTCCACAAGCGGAGAGGTGGGGGGGCTCCCACCACGGTGAATGCTTCAGACTACTGCATGGGGAGAAGCATCCTTTTAGTAAAAAGGAGAGGGAAATGGAGACTTTTCCCTAGAGCCTTGGGGCCCAGCAGGACTGCCCACCTACTCTCTATGTTGCCCTCCCAGGCCTTTGCCTTGCCTGTTGTTAGTAGATTGCGCTCCTGCTTTTTCTTCCTCTTCTGCCCAGCCCCATCTCTCTTCAGCACCTTCCCCGGGCCAGGGCCTGGGGACACAATTGTCATCGTTTGTTCTAGTTAACCACTGCTGTGTAACAAACCATTCAAAACTCAAACACCACACGGTGCCCCCTGGCTGCCGCCTGGGTCACAGGGCAGCTCCTGCTCGGGTCTCTCATGGGTATAATCAGAGAGATGGAGGCCAGGCTGGTCACATCCAAAGGCTGGACCAGACTGTAGACATCCAAGACGGTTCCTTCACGTGGCCGATGGTCAGCCAGAGCACCCTTGCATGGCTTCTCTGGGTGGTTTGGGCTTCTCACACTATGATGGCTGCCGGGTCCCAAGAGGGAGTGCCCAAGAAGCTGCAAAGATGCTTCTGACCTCACCTTAGGAGTCCCTCATCCCATCCTGGCAAGGCGTTAAGGCCAGCCCAGGGTCACAGGGAGGGATTAGATTTGGGCGGTGGCAGAACAGAGAAGAGGCAATGGAGCAGCTCAGGCTGCAGCACACACTTCTCCCACTTCAAGATCTTCAAGATTCTGACTCCATCTCACTCATTTCTGACCCCATGCTGCCTCTGTTCCCCTCCCCTCAAGTTCATGGTCACCCTAGCCAATGCCAATGAGGTTTGAGGGCTTTCTTTGCAAAGCCAGTCCTGAACTGAGGCAGTAGGTTTGACCAGGGAATGACTGCCATGGAAACCACTGGAGAGCTTCGTTTTGTGGCTTCTGGGTTTCCAAGACAGCCAGGGAGGTCCAGGGAGCAGTGGCCCACACATTCCCCAGAAATGTCCAGATGTGCCCCCAGTATACTTTTTTTTTTTTTTTTTTTTTTTTTTTTTGAGAAAATGGCATTGGAAACAAAACAACAAACTGCCTTCTGATATTCTTCCCTGGACTTTTTTTTTTTATATATGAGTGAAAAGTGTCAAAAAATAGGAGAAAAAGGCAGGGGGGGGGGAGTGAAAATTCAACTGAAAAGAAAAATGAATCTTGAGAGTTCGAATAATTCTAAAGCCTTTCTGTTTGAAAGGAAAGTGAATCCTCTAAAGCCTCAAAGCTCTGCAAAGAACAGATGAGATTTATACTGAAACTCGTCCTCCCAATCTGATTACTGTGCACCCCGCACGCACCCCCAACCCCAGCGGTGGCAGGCCAGTGGCTTTGGTGCCAAGAAGCAGGAGGACGAGCTGTCCATTCTTCCCTGAGCAGTAAGGGGGCTTCTTCTGGCCTGGGCAGGTCTCCTCCCTGAGCTGTCAAGGGACACATCTGCTCTGAGGGTCTCTCTACCCTAAAGAATACTGTCACACACACAGACGCCATGCCCAGGGGCACCGTGGGAAGAGTCGGAGGACTGCAGAGCGTTACTGGCTCCCTTCCGTGTGTGACACAGGGACACCCCACCCCCATGCCGCGCCCAGGCCTGTGCGTGCACAAGGCCGGAGATTGTTTGTCTGAAGCCACTTCCAATTTCTTGCAGGATTTTTCAGAGGTGAAGGGAGCTGGGAAGGCAGATGAAGGCACTGCTACCTATGTGATTTTTGTAAAGTTATCTCCCAAGAAGTCGGAGGGAAAGGGCAGTGGATGAGGGGGTCCAAAGCTGGGGTCCGCGCTATCCCCACCCGCAGCTGCGTGACCTTCTCAGGACTCACTGAGAGCCGGAAAACAAAGTGCTTCTGCTCCCTAACGGCCTTTAGGATCTCTTCTCGCCCCAAATTTTCCCTGAGGAAAACTAAGGTTGGGACGAGGTGGGACCCAGAACACCCGCAGTCCTGGTCCCCTGCTCCCCTGGTGCCACTGCCCCTCAGCGGTGTGGAGCCACCCAGCTCGGCCCAGCTCGGCCCCTCCAGGAGCAGCCAGCCTCCCTCCAGGCCGCTGCAGGCAGCTGATAAGAGGAAGACTTTGCAAACTTGCTACCGTGATAAAACCCAACCCGCAAGCGGTCTTCCTAATGGGCAAGGAGCTGGGGGGGGAGGGTGGGTGGGAGCAGGGCCTGTCCTCTGCTCTGGAGGTCTCCATGCTCTTTAGCTCTTAATCATTAGATCGGAAAGGGGGAGGGGTGGGGAGCAGAGGCGGGTGGCTGGGGACAGGGGGAGGGGAGAGGGCGGACGGGAAGAAAAAACTTAACCACAACGAAAAGAGAGGCAGCCCACACTCGGGTCCTTGGGGACCAAGAGCTCCATTCAGAGTTTTCAGAAAATAGGGTCAGGCATGTCTTGTGACCTGAGACCCCGCAGCTCCTCCGTTCCCCATAATTATCTAATACAGCACTCTCCCTGCCAAATACAATGAAACAATTTGTCACTTCAATTATCTGTCAGTCAACACTGAGGCCTTTTCAACAGGCCAGCACATGTGTTTGGAGAGCTCGCCAGGGAGGGCTGTCTAGCCGGACCCATAACTGTGGAAAATGGAACCTTTGTTAATTCTGGTGCTTAGAAAAGTAAATCCATTCAATTTCTCTCCTCTCGCTCCCTCTTCTTTTCTAAATGCCTTCAGTTTGGAATTTGTACAAGGAGCTGAACTGGTCCTGCTCTGAACCTTAAATGACTGGCCAAAGGATTTGCATGAGGAACCAGAAATTAATTATTCTTTTCAGGCCTCCCCCCGCCCCCAGTTTTCTGTAATTCTGTGTTTGGAGGCGAGATTACACCCCGCTTTACCAGCGCATGGGGGCGGTGAGAGGCGCCGGGGAAGCGCGGCACGCGGGGCCGGGGACACGCTTGCGCTTGGTTAGCGGTTCCCAGCCCAGCCCCCCACCTCTTCCCAGCTCCTCTTCCTGCCTGGCTGTGACAGAGCAGCCCCAGTCACGTCACGCAAGTGGAAGGAGGACTGCCCAGGGACGCTCCCTCCGGGTGCTGAGGTTTCTCCACTTTGAGAAATAAAGGAAAAGGAAATGGATAAGCCCTGGGGCAAACCTTGGCTCCAGGTCTAGACACAAACCTAAGGCTCTCAGCTCCTGTGAGGGGACCAGGACCACCACACCGTCGGGTGAAAGGGACCTCCTCCCTGTGGAGGGACCAGGACCTCCTCCCTGTGTGGGGACTAGCACCTCCTTTCTGTGAGAGGACAAGGACATCCCTTCTTTGAGGGGACCGGGACCTCCTCCCTAGTGGGGTACTAGGGCCCATATTCTGTGAGGGGACAGGGACCTCCGTTCTGTGGGGGAACCAGGACATTCTCCCCATGGAGGAACAGGGACCTCCTTCCTGTGAGGGCACAGGGACCTCATCCCTGTGAGGGCAAAGCAAGTCTATGGCTGAGGCCTACATGTGGAAGCGGATCCGTCAGTGACTTTCCAGAATAGTCTAACTTTAAATATTCCGTCCCAGTGTCAGACTGTGTGTGAGATGCCTGACTCTGTTTGGGGTTGAGAATACATGGTGCTATGAGATGTTGTGCCAGCTGTGAAGCCAAAGGCCCCTCCCAGATCACCGGGGTCCTCACGGAGAGGGATCACTGTGTCGTGAGGTGAGTGCTGGGGATGGGCACCCATGGGTCCCACCTGGTGGTGTTAGGGTCGTGTTTCCTATCTTGATTGCTTTAATAGTGATTTTTAAATATTTTGTCCTATAACAAATAAAATCGTAAAGTGTTTTAAAACCTATGTGCATGAGCTCATGTATCCGGGGCGGTTTGATGCCCCGTCAGACACTTGCAAATGCACCCCTGTGAGCAGAGCCGGAGCCCAACCGCTGCTCTCTGCTTCTGAGAGGATCCGCTCCCCTCCTTCCAGCCCAAGAGCAGCACCACACATGCTGCTGTCTCCCAGGCCTTGTGATGTGTCCCCGAGGACATCTGAGAAAACAGGCCCCTGAAGATTTTCCAGCAGAAGTCTTGCCATGTCTCCCCAGCTGTGTTAGAGGCTTGCAGGCCCACCCCGACCGCTCGTCTGGCGAGTCATTTTCTCCTCTGCTCTCTCTTCCGCCCTTTGCTTTCTCCCTCTCTTCTCTCTCTTTACTTCTTTTCTTTTCTTTTTCTGTTTCCTTTCCCACTTTTTCTTGCCAGTCCTTCCTTAGGATTTCTGCTTCTTTCTCTCTTTTCCCTCTTTGAGCCCCCCAAATTTGAGTCATCCCTATAGGGTTGGGTTGAACAAAAAAAGAAATACTCTTTTTTTCTGCTTTAAAGGTAAGAAAATATATGCCAAAGTAGGGAGTCTTAAATCCAGTTATTGCCAAATAAATAAATCAACATCTAACCACAGAGTGGACTTAGTCCTAGGCCAGTCCCCTGATGGGCATCTCTGCCTCCATCTCACTCCCCAAACAAAGTGTGCTTTCTTCACTTGACTCAGGTGGCAGAATTCCTCCTCCGAGGATCCTGGCAATGAACCGATGCAGTCCAAGAGGGAACTGGGTTCTTTCTCCTGAGTTGTGCATGAGCAGAGCCTCTCTCCTGCTCTCGAGGAAGAGTCCATCATGGTGGATGTGGTGATGGGGAAGAAAACAGCCTCTTTCTAAACAAATACTCTAGAAATTAATTTGGCCCTACGAAATATCACTCACTTTGAGAAGCTGCACTCTTACCCCAGATGTATTAACAATTAGAAAAATTATTTGGGGATGATTTAAATATATACATATATATATATAGGAGGAACACAAAGACAGCACATGCATTACTTTCTAGTTTTCAAGGGGGTTCACTTTCAATGAGTCCCAGCTTCATTCTCTACCTTTTTCAAATTTTATTGTGATTGACTTGAGGATTTTTCCAAAAATTAAGCCTACACTTAATATAGGAAAATTTGCAAACATTAGGGCAATACGAACAACTGCATCCCAATACTGAAAGCAATTCCAAAAGCAGAGTATTTCTAGAGGAGCCAAAGTCAGGATCAGGATGGCTAAACAAGATCCTCTTCTGCAAAGGTTGTGGCGTAGAATGCTGCTGCACTGTGACAAATGCCAAACCTCGAAGAAGCTGACGCAGGCACGAGATCTAATCGCAACCACCAACACACAAACGTAAGGTCTAGAGTTGGGGGGATTGGTCCATCTGTTTTCTCTCAACTCTGGGACAGGCATGCCATGGCTCTCGCCTCCCCCCACCTTTTCCCCAACCTCCCTGCTGACCTCCCCCCCTCCCCCCCCAATTCCCTTCACTTTGTTGACACCAGTGTTTAACCTTTCACCTCCTGCATCTCCACTGTTTTCTCCTTGGGAAACGCGGTGACACGGGTGCCCTCTCTCCTGGCGACTCCGGAGCAGAGGGGCAGACAGAGCCCCAGGCTGAATGAGTGCCCTGCTGCCACAGGCCGGGGTGCATCTGACCCCACAGCCAGCCCTGCGTGGTCGAGAAGCACTTCCCAAGGAGCCCTCGCAGCCACCGCTGACTCTGTCTCAGGAGCACTGTCTTCCCAGCAGACTTTTCAATTCCCTCATTCTGCCTTTAGACAGAACCAACATCCCTCCAATCTCCATCTAAGCCTAAGAAATTAGAAAATGTACTTAGGGGGAGTGGTAACTGCCAACTGCAGCAGACTCACGCCCTACAGCCTGCTGTGGAGAACATCCTTCCAGCCAGAAGGATAAGGAAAGAGGACCCGGGGGAAATCAGGTCCAGCTTCCAGCAAGTGTCCCACTGTTTCCCTGGTCACTCTGGTGTCACTGAGGTGCCTCAGGACTTGAATGCCTTAATGTAACATTAAGGGCAATCAAGGCTTTTTTTTTTTCTTAGACTCTACTCCATTTAGCTTTGTCTGGCTTTAATCAGAAAATGTCCAAAAATTTTAATGTATGCCATTTCTCCTGGGTAATTCCATAGAGTAAATTTTTTTTATGCAATTTATCCAGAAACCCAGAAGTGATTTGTGAAACTAGCCCAAATGCAAATTCACCACCCTTCTAAGAAACAGTGAATTTATATGAAGCAAGATTGCTTAAAAAAGCAACAATGCAAAATTTTAACATATACAACTTCATAGAACTAGACAGTATTAACCAATTTAAACTATTTTTACACATAATTAGCAAGCATTGTTAAAGAAATAAATTATTCAATGACACTAGTGAAAGCACAGTAAGGAAGACTTCATTCAGGGTGATCACAGTAGGTATAGAGACCACTACAATGGGGTCCTACAGTGAGGGAGAGAGGTTGAGCTCAACCCTGAATACAGTGTGGGCAAGTCGACATTTGCAGACAAGGAGCAGGGTGGGGTCAGTGGATGGAAAGTCACTAAGAGAAGACATCACAGAGGTCGGGGAAGTCTTTCTAAACTGACCTAACAGGATTCTTGCTAAAGACAGGCCAGGGAGACCAGACATCACCTGGGGGAAGGTGGGGGATGAGGAACCCGATCAGATATTGAGGAGGGGGGTTCTGGCTAAACTGACTTAGCAGGGTCTTTGCTAAAACTAGGTTTTAAAGGAAGTGTGCAGCTGGGCCCAGGAGAAGGTTCAGGAGCCTGACTACAGTTGGCTGAGCGAAGAACTTTTGTCATCCCCACCTTTTTCGAGGAGAGAAGAGACGTCCTCCTTTCCTTTGAACAGTGTAAGTCCATTTTCTTATTCGATCACCTTTTGTTCATTAAGGACCGGCCAGATCCTCTGCTGGGACCTGGTAGTAGAGGATATCTCCTGGGTGATGTGAGCCATCAGGACTTTAACGAGGGGAGTTTAGTTTCTATGAAAATAAAAGAAAAACAAAGACTAATAGCTTGAACAAACTATAAACTCGGTTTCTGAGTTCAGAGAGCGGCCAGTCAAGAAGATGTACAGGTGCTGGGCCTGGGCACCTTCAGGTGGAGAGAGGACAAGCAGGGGCGGTCTGACGGATTTTCCTGGTTTGAAGTCTGGATGTCGTGAAGGTTGTCCCTTCATGAGCTGTTGTGGTGGTTTCTCTGAAATCTATATCAAGTCGTGCAGCTTCACCTTGCAGGTCTTCGGGAAAAGAGCAGTGTTAAATTCAGTGACTTCAAGCCAGAAGAGCGGGAGAAAATAGCAAATATCAGTTTGGAGGCTTGTAGCCAGACACTGCAATAAATGAGAAGAATTCAGGATCCAGTCCTGATTGCAGGTCGATAATGAAACATCAAAGAAAACGAACAGGGCGAGAATCTAATACTGAGTGCACTACAGCTTTTTCTAAAACGTAATTTTTCTCTCTATAGTCATCCCCATTTCTACCAAAACTAACCAAAGTAAGACCAGTTTGTTTGCAAAATAAGTTTAGTTTAATAAAACTTGGCCTGATTATTTACATAAGTGCAGCAAGAATAGTGATTCACCATATGGGCTCTTTTTAAATGTGCTTTGCTGAAATTCTTGATAACAAATCTCAGACTGGACTTGTAAAAGCCTCTAGATACTAGAAAGCCAAGCCAAGGACTCACCACCAAAGTTCACCTGCAGTACCCACAGATGTGGGCACCTCTCTTCTCCGGGTCCCTAAAATATCCTGAGGTTCCTGGGCCTGCCAGCAGGTAACATTCCTTACCCACCTATAAGGCAATCATGTGAACCATGTATTCAAGATATCAGAATAATTTTTTGGTTTTCCAAGGGTTTTATTGGCTTCATAAAGTGAATCTTAGTTCTTTAAGGCTGTCTGGTCATATCTGAAAATACAACATTCCAGTCAAAGCCTTGGCAATATAACCAATGTTTCTAATTGTGTCTCATTACAAGGAGAATGGATTTTTATTGAACTTATGCAAATAACTGTATTGCCACAAGAATAAGAACACTCATGAATAGTTTCTGAATTCTAGAGGGATTGGGTAGGGAGAAAAAGTAAATGTTTCAACTTTTGCTCACAAAAGTATACCAAACTGCTGTAAGCTATAGACAGCTTAAAAGAAAAAAAGTTTCCTTAAATCTGGAAAACAAAACATTTCAAAAACCAGCAATGTTTCAAACAAAAAGTCACTAAAAATTATCTTCCTCAGTTTATTCAGTCCCATGTAATTAATTCTCATTCTGCTTGATCTTGGGATAGCAGTTTCATGAACCCATCAGTTTCATTAGGTTTCTGGAAATTCTTACCCGGCCCAATGATACCATGTTAATGTATCAGAAACCTGTACTTGTCAGAGTACTTTTCATAAATCTCCTTGAAGATACAACACTTTGGGATTGTAGTTGGTTGCAAAAACTAAAAGCTTTCACAAAAGCATTAGAATAAACAATTAACAGGTTAACAGGGGACAAGACTTAGAATGGCCATGGTTAAAGATGTCATGTCAGTTCATTATGATAACAATGCAACTCACAAGGACATTGTTTGTGTCTGTGCCATATAACATTTTAACTTCTAATGCATTTTAAGAATTGTGACTGATAATATATAAGAGTTGTAGGGATCTCATACAATTTTGGGGGCACTCACATCAATAACACACCCATAAGCATAGCTTAAAGAAAGTTAGCATCACTTACTGTCTGACAATGCTTTTCATATACTTAACATATCAAATTCTGAGCCTAATTAGTTTAATATCTCTCTTTTACAAGGTGAGAGATACATCCCTTGTGGCTTCTAGGGGCCCAACTGGAAAATCCCAAAGCTAATTTGAAGTAAAAAATTTAATTTAGAATTTGATTTTGGTACGTTTGTCAAAAATATCAAAGGTTTAAAACAATTGATTAAATATGACATTGGTTATCTATTTAACCAAAGTGACAATAAAAGGTTTTAGAGGCAATTACAGAAGGTTATAGGGTTATGAACAAAAACTTAGCCCTATTAATATTGAGAAGACTCAGTTTTCTTAAGTAATCAAGACCTAATAAAAGACAACATCAAGCACAAGAAATTACCTTCATAAAACACAAAATCTTTGTTTCCTAGGCCACTTACTTAAAAGATAAGGAAGACCCTTCACATTCTCAGACGAGTACTTCGTGAATTTTGTCATTTTAGCAGAGAAGACCATATTCTACTTTTGCACTGATGCACACTAAAACTGATTTAAAACCTTATAAACAAATCCATCTAATCTTAGTAAGCTTCAACCACATATAAGATTTTCACAACCCTTTTACAACCCTTTTTTTAATTTTTATTTTCACAACTGACATGCATCAGGCAATACATTTTTACTGTTCATTCTGCTCCTACATTGGATTTATACTTTTATTGTCTTAAGCATCTAGCAGAGACAACATAAACTTGTCTGACCAGCAAATCTGGGCAAAAATGAATGGCTGTATTATATTTAATGCTAACAATTCTGAATACATTCCTATTTTTATTTTAATAACAATTTTCAAACTAGCTTTTATTTGCCATAGATTATCCCAGATCACGTGAACTTAAAAAGAAATTGGGGCCAGTATCTATTTTTCTGAGGCTTTTATGAATACTTAATGTGTTCACGTACTCATTTATCCCTTAGCCAATTTGGGTATTTTTGTTGGTAATACCATCAGAGGCAGAAAAATATCACATATACGTAACATACAGACATACATGCGTGTACACACACATAAAACTACAGACAGATGCAACCAGATCTTAGGGTCTTTCATTTCAAAAATTTTAGTCACGAGGCAGTAAACAGAGTAATGCAAATTCACTGGTTTGTCTCCACTTTATATTTTCATCCAAACTGTGCTTCTGATGAAAACAGGACAAGTCACGGTTGCCTGCTCAATGTGGCTGAAGCTTTTCACCAATATTTGTGGAGAAGGTTTTTAAGATTTTTCATTTGCCCAGTTTCCAAATAGTTTTGGGGTTTTTTTTGCTTCAGGCGTTTGCTTTTGGGGGGCCCCTGAGAGCCTTGAGAGCTGCCGATGGGGGGCTAGAGTGGGAAGAGGGAGTGTCTGACCAGGTGGACAGAGTCAGCAGAGCATATAGTCATCAGGGGTTTAAGAAGTGACAAGCCATGCAGAAGTTCCCATGGGACAGGCAGAAGCCAATGGAGAGGACAGAGAGCCTCACAGAGAGCCAGGAAGGAGGACTTCTATCCCACGCAGTCAGGGAATAATCCCCAATCAGGAAAAGGAAGCAAGAAAAAGAGATGTCCAGCCCAGGAAATGATGTCCACTCAGAACAAGGAGCCAAGAAGAAGACCTTCCAACCCAGGGTACCCTTCAAAGAAGCCCGGGACTCTTACCCGGCTTCAGAAAGTATACCCAACCCTAAGAATCAGAATCTGCCCTTACTGGCTTCAAAAGACTTTTGTCCTGAGCAGTCGTTCAGGAGTCAGACTCACGCTGATCAAGCAGATAGGAGTGACGATGGAGGTTTCAAATGTCTACACTTAGGGTCCTGGGTGAGACGCCCAGGGGTCAGATGATGAATCTGATCCTATCTGAGTCACGGCACCATGACTGCTAAAAAAAATTATTCAATGCCCCTTGTTAAAGCACAGTAAGAAAGACTTTACTCAGGACCATCACAATAGGTATAGGGACCTCTGCAATGGGGTCTTCAATGGGGAAGAGAGGACAGGGCTCCACTTAGAATGCAGTGTGGGCAAGTAGGAATTTATAGCCAAGGAACAGTGTGGGGTCAGCAGATGGAAAATCACTGAGAGGAGACATGAGGGGTCAAGGGGAGTCAGTCTAAACCCACCTAACAGGATTTTTGTTGAAGACAGGCCAGGGAGACCAGACATCACGTGGGAAAGGGCGGCAGGTGAGGAACCTGATCAAGATGGAGTCTGGCCAAACTGACTTACCAGGGTCCTTTTGTTACCAACAGACCAGGCTCAGCTGCCCTCTCGCACTAAACAAACTACTTGAAAGCCCAGAATTTGGTGCAAGGATTGGAAGGTTTATTCAGATTACTGGAACTCAACTAAATGTCTAACCAAGCAAACAAACAAAGAGAAAAGAGGAGCAGTGGGGTCCAGTTTATCCTAGTCCCAATCAGCAGGGTCAACTTATTCCTTGACACAGTAATTGATAAAAGCACTTGTCCCCACTGTTGTCAGCATAAAGAAGAAAAGTACCAACTAGATTTAAATCAGAGAAACAAAGCATAGCCGGGAGCCCTCCAGGGTGCACCTACATAGTAGCAGATACAATCCAACCAAACAGCAGAAGAGGGCTTAGAAAATCAGAGAAAGGTAGAGAGAATCTTAGTGGCTTCCAGACTTCCAGTCACTGCACAGCGTGGGAATGAATCCCCACCACTCTCATGAATCCCCCGTCAGGGGGAACCTGCGGAAGCAAGATCTTCATGGTGCAGGACTGGCCTTGCCACCTCTGTAGTTACCCTTCAGGGAAAGCCACTGCCAGCCAGAGGGAGCAGCTTCTCACAGGTTGAGAGGAGTTTAAGCTGTAGTTGTCCAGCAGTCACTTTAAAGAGGAAGGAAAGGAGGAGAAAGAGAACAAAGCATTGCCTTGTCAGAATTTAGGCCAGGGACTCCAGGAGAGACTTGCCAGCAGCAGAGACATGGGAGCAAAATAGTCCCAGTGGCCACTTGCCTCTTGCAGCTAGAGTCTTCTCTGGTGCCTGAGGCTTTCCAGTTTTTGCCAGTGATTAAATTAGGCTCTTGGATTCCAAAGTCATAGAAATAAACAATGTACCCAACAGTAAAGCAAGCAATGCTTTATTAAGAGGACATAGACATGCATAAGGGGGGATAGCGACAGTAAAGCTAGTCCCCCAAGGGGAGCTGTTCAGAGTCTTTTATAGGGAAAGGTGTTAAGGGGTACAGGCCAGTGTCACGGAAGTGGTCCATTCTGTCCTTCCTGGTTGCGTCATGGGTGCAGGATCAGTAGGTCCAAGATGGCTGTGGTGTTCACCACTGTCACTCCAGGAGGGTCATTGTAGCAGTCACCTTGAAGCTTTGTGCACAGGAGGGAATTCCTAAAGGGGTCTTAAGGTTCATCTGTCACTTAATTTTTACAATTACAGTAAACAAGCCTTGGGGAGGGGTTTTGCACCTCAGTAAATATGTTTCCTCTCTTATCTCAGTCTATTTTGTCAGGGCAGCCCATGGGGTAATCATCTGCCCCGCGGGGTCTCATGACTGAGGAGTGGAAAAGTAACAAAGTGTCCTCTGCAGGGAAAATGGAGTCAGTCTGGTTCATAGGCCTAGCCTTACTGTTTCACTTTTGCTAAAGGTGGATTTTACAAGGCGGTCCAGAAGCCTGACTAAAGTTTGGCCAAGCAAAGAATCTTTGTTAGCATTACCTGAGTTAAATGACTTTTATAACTTGCTTCCTAAACAATTATAGGCTTGTTATTGTTATCGTTCCAATGCAATGAAAATGGCGTGTGACTGTATGAAGTGCCTGCGGCTTTGGGTAGAGGTTGCCACCAAGCCAGGACCGGAGGGCAGGCAGCACAACGTGAAAGCCAGAAGTCACAAAGCCCAGGCTCTCATCCCACCTGCTTCTGACTAGCTAATGTCCTAGGCAAGTTTTCAGTGGTAATAAGTTATTAAAGATCCAATTAGTTCATAACACGGAGATAAAAAGTAGCAGGTTTCCTTTCTCATAGGTGTGAGGCCAACGGCGAATTACCTTCCTAGATTTACAGTGAGTGACACCGAGCAGACCCCAAGTACAGATTTTAAAGAATCAAACAAATGAAAGACATCATCATTATTTAGTCTTTGATGCATGTAAGAAATCTTGAAAGTGGATATGTCCAAGCACACATGAGTATTGGGACAAATATATGTCTAACCACACAGTCGGCACAAACGTATCCACTCAGACATGTCCTTGCCCAACTCTTGTAAATGGGCTTGTCAGACCTGCCCAAATGCGCAGGAAATACTTGAAACAGATTTTAATTCATTTCCCCAACTATGGTAATTTTATTATAGACTAATCTGAAATGCTGATTTCAAAATATTACCATTCATGCAGACTTTGACCAGAGAAATTTTAAATTTATGAAGGAAGACAGAGACAGAGGAAAGGCAAGTATCTTTCGTGCTCTCAGCCAGGTGGCAGTCTGGCGTCCGGCCTGTTCTGGGTGAAGCAGAACAGCAGTGAGATCAGTGGTGTGGACGTGCAACTGCAGGGGCTTCCGGTGACCTCGCCCCAGGGAAAGCTCAGCGTTTCCCCACAAGCAGCCATCGCAGCAAGTAGGGAAGGCACCACCTCTAGAAGGAGACAGCAGAGGCTCTACCACTCCATGAAAGCTCACAGCCTTTCAGCTCGCTGAAGCAGCCGGTGAGGAGGAGGAAGGAGGCTGGGAGCTGGGAGCTGGGAGCTGGGCGTTGTGCTGGCGGAGGCCGCTGGGCTGTGAAGGGCCCTGACAGACATGCAGATGGCAGGGCCTGAATACACTGCAGAGAGCACTGAGGAGAAGCAAAGCATACACCCTGAGCCAAAAATAACGTTTATGCTGTAAGGACATTTAGGACTGGCTGAAATGAGCCATTGAACGCTTTTTTCTAAGTGCCTTTGGATTTTGAAAGGGCAGTAATAATGCAAACTTGAAGGTTGCTTCGTTAACTGGGCAGAGGACTCAACAATCATATGGTGGCAGAAAACTGTGATTTGATTACCACTTTTTTCCAGAGTCTTACTGATGAAATTCTTTTGTAAGAACAAATACTGTAGCTCCAACGTCTGAATCCGACAGCCTGAAAAAGAGGAACGTCTCTAATTCACCTGAGCTGAGATGAACGCCCAGAGCAGCAGTCTGAGGTTGCTGAGCACAGCAAGGGGTTAGAGAGCCCTCCAGTGCCTGGAAGGGCCTTTTCTGAGCCGGATCCCAGAGGGAGCTGCCCCAGGGGACAGCAGAGAGCAACACCAGGGTCCCACATTGCTCCACAGGCTGAGCCCTGACATCAGCAGGCGTTGCTCACTTGAGGCCCTGTCAAGCCTAGAGGAATCACCACTAACCCTCAGGGCAAGGGAGCAGAATGAGGGAAATCTCTCCTCTGGGTCAGCTTTCTCGTGCCCCGTGCTAGACCGATTTTCCAGAATGTGGGCTTCTCGCCCAGCAAAAAAATTTACAAACTGCAAATGTCTTTTGCTATTAATAACATTTTTAGTGACTCAAAAAGTACACCTGGTGTGTCTCTTCTTCACTTTTCAGTTAACATTTGCTAAAATTGTTTAGTGTTGTATATCAGTTTCTGTCTCAAATGAAGGTTTAAAAAGAATTTTGATTAGAAAGAATAACGTGAGAATGAGGGAAGCAGAATGGGAGTTGGATGTGTGTGAAGTGAGATACTTAATTTTTCCACATTTTTTCCATGAGGTTTACACACAGTGAAATAATTCTTTCTAAAAGATATAAATTATCAGTTGAAATATTTAAATAAATATTTTGACTAGAAATGTATTTTCTACACACATACATAATGGTCTATACTTTTCAGAAGAAATTCTGACAACCCTATTCTAGATTTTGCTTCATGAAATAAAGACCTCCTGAAGAAAGGTTGAAAAACTTCATATCAACTTATATTGTCTTCCCCCTAGTTCACTCATACCCAGGGAATAAACGTCATTCCTCTAAGTTCCAAGTGCAGTTTTTCGCTGGTTTACTTTTGGGAAGGATCCTGTTCTCATCCACCCCAACCCTTCTTCCCAACTTTCTATATTTATTCAGAGGACATCAAGGCCCTGGAAGTCAGCAGCCTGGGAGCTGGGGCGTGGGTTGGAGGTACTCTGTTGCATCTTTGGAAGTGTAGTTCCCATAAGTCACTTGTTGCAGGCAAGGAGCAAAACAGGAGATGCCCTGTTAGAGGGGCCCATACAGGATTGATTTTTTCCAACTATTCAATTGGTAGGGTCTACCCAAAAACTAGACAACGAGAGAGGAGACAACCACACTTCAGGAGAACAAAAGCACCCTGTGGGAAAACATGCTAAATTGTAAGATTTTATTATTTCATATATTTGGTTATTGCTGAAATAGGCAGTGCTCAGTTTCCCTAGGTTCAGGTTTCAGGACACACCTCTGGGTTTTAAGCCACTCCCTGAGGTCTCAGGCCTCTGGTCCAGGCCCTCGCCTAGAGGAAAGCTACCGTTGCTAGTTAGACTTATTTTCGGAACCGACAAAGGGACATAGAGACCTCAGGGGTGCTGGCTTATGCAAATCCAGTGGCTGGGCATGCTCAGTCGAGAAGGGTTATAGAACCCTGGTAGCTGAATGACCTTCTGCTAGAGGTAATAAGGAGCACAGAATATTCTTGAATATGTTCAGTGCATGTGATAGGATTTGACCAATGAACATGCTCCAAAAGGAGACCAACTGAGCATGTGCAAGACTATGTTACATAACAGGGAACCACCACCCCTTTGGTTGAATATTCATTAGATAGCATGAATTTGTATTAGATAGCAAAGATATAACAGTGGAATCCCAGCAGAAGGTGGGTTTGTTTCTCACTTTCCTGGGGCCAACCTGCACTTCCCCAGCTGAGGTGTGTATTTCTTTCTTTTGTATCAAACTTACTTTCAGCAAGCAGCTGCTCACTCTCTTGAGCCAACCTGCACTGGCTGCACTAAACTTTAAGTATATTTCTTACTTTTATATTAAACTTAGTGCAGGCCCTACTCAGTCTCTGGAGCTAGGCCACATTCTCTCTGTGAAATCTGTATCTCTTATTTGTTACGTTAAACCTGTTCTCACTTTCTACTGTGACTCTGCCCTTGAATTCTTTCCTGTGGCAGAGTCAAGAACCTGGTGAGAGGACAGGGTGGGTTGAGGCCGACTACCAGGCTCCCCAGACCTTCTCCTCAGCACCATTGCTGTGGTGAGGTTAACCAGAAACCCCTCTCCTTATCTACCAAAGAATTCAAAAGATGTTATTTGTAGATGGCACCATAACTGCAGGAGGGGAAAGAGAGAGCTATTTCCAGGTTCTTATAATCCAGGCTCAGAAAACTGTTACCCCTTGCTTTAACAAAAATATGCATGTACTTTCTTTCAAAATAGGGCCATAACAATCGACAGAGTGAAAAGACAACCTACAGAGAGGGAGAAAATATTTGCAAATTATGCATCAACAAGGGATTAATATCCAGAATATACAAGGAAGACACTCAACAACTTAACAGTAAGAAATATATACATATATGATCTTAAAATGGGCAAAGGAACTGAATAGACATTTCTCAAAGAAAGACATACAAATGGCCAATAGGTACATGAAAAAATGCTCAACATCACTAATCATCAAGGAAATGTAAATCAAAACCACATTGAGATATCATCTCATCCCATTGACTGGCTATCATTAAAAAGACAGAGAATAAAAAATGCTGACGAGGATGTGGAGAAAGGGGACCCCTCCTACACTGTTGGTGGGACCTTAAATTAGCACAGCCATTATGGAAAACAATATGGAGTCTTCTCAAAGAACTACAGATAGAACTGCCCTACGATCCAGCAATCCCACTGCTGGGTATATACCCAAAGGGATGGAAGTCATCACATAGAGGGACACCTGCACTCCCATGTTTATCACAGCTCTATTTACAATAGCCAAGAGTCGGAACCTACCTAAATGGTCACCAACAGACAACTGGGTATGGAAAATTTGGTATACATAACACAATGGAATACTACTCAGCCATAAAAAGGAATGAAATTCTGTCATTCACAGTAGCATGGGTAATCCTAGAGAAAATTATGTTAAGTGAAATAAGCCAGGCACAGAAAGAGAAATACCACATGTCCTCACTCATAAGTAGAAGCTAAACAATAAATGAAAGAAAGAACACAATCATACATTGAACTTTCAGGAGAGAACAGAACTAGTTATTAGATGGGGAAAAGAGGAGATGGAGGTGGGTTAGAGAGAAACTGGCTAATGGACCCAAAGAATAAGTATGTTTTGTGATGATAAATATGCCAGCTCTCCTGATTCGATCATCACGTATCCTACACAAATACTTATAGTCCACTCTGTACCCCACAAATATGAATAATCAATTATGTTTCGATAAAAAAGGGGCCTTAGAAAAGTCTGTACACTTCTTGAAATTAACAAAATATTTTCCACAAAAATAAAGTAACCTTAATTCTTAATCTATGCCACACAGCTCACCACTTGGCTCTCTGAGCTTCTAGCACCTCAGAAGAAACCACAACAGTGGCAATGATCGACCTTGCCTAAACAAATGTCGCCTTCTCCACAATGTGTTTGAGCCTGCACATGTGCGTAAGGTCTTCCCTATGAAAGGAGCTATAAACTAGAGAATACAGATCCTAAAGATTCCTGGTTAGAGATGGAGAATGAGCACACATATTATTCTCTAATTCCTCCCCAAGAAGACCAAGAGATCTGGTGAGAAACAGAATAACAACAAAATGTTGGAAGCTGGAAAGGAGATGGATGACCGTGTACATGGCTTAGTGGTCTGGAAAAAGATAAATACTAAGAGAAAATGGAGACATATGCAAAGCAACCCACTGAACAGCACAGAGCACCCAACAGTGCCGGCAGGGGCGGGGAAGGCTGAAGGCTGGCGAAAAGCCTGAGAGCTTCTGAGACCTCCAGACGTCCCTGAGCAATTGCTCCTTCCCTGACCCTGGCAGAAAAGCAGACACTTGTTGCTTAAAAACGGTAAAACTTAGGGCCTCAGTTCCACAGAACACTGAGGCACAGATGGGGTGGGGACAATTCCATGCTGAAAATAGGAAGTTAAAGTAAAAACTTAGAGTCTGAATGTTGAGACCCCCTACCCTTCTCCCTCTTCGCATACAGATCACTGACAAGCCACCATATGACTCTCCAGGAAGAAAGTCAGGGAGTCCAAATAGAGCAAGAGATAAGACCTAAAGACAGTGACTTTGGGGGCTCCCTGATGAAGCAGCGCAGCCAAGCACGGGAGAGGAAACCCAGCAGATGAACACTGACCCCTTGCTCCAGGCTTCTGGCAGCCTTCCACCACCCACTCGCAATTGAGGAAGATCTGCAGCATGAAAGGCAGGGCCACAACCAACAGACAGAAGCAACTGGCAAGGAGGCAGGGAGAAAACTTGAAAAGAAATAACAAAATATTTTATCCATGAAAATAGAACAGATAATCCTAAAAAGCAACATGCAAAGGACAAAAAAGCCGATCTTCGAAATTTAAAATATGACACCAGAAATAAAAAACTCAATATAAGAGTTGAACTAAAAACTTGAGGACTTTTCCCAGAAATAGACCAAAAAGACAAAAGGACTATGCACAAGAATTCCAAATGCGCATGCTGTACCCTCAAGGAGGAATGTAATCCTCACCCCTTAAATATGGGTCATCTATAGTTACTTCCTTCCAACGAGAACAGTATGGAAAGAGAAGAAAACAGGGCAAAAACCTCACACACACTACCTCAGCCAGGTGACTAAGGTTAACATGAACAGTGGTTATGTTGACAGACAGCATGGACCCTTGATAGGAAGTGATGCACTTTACATCTGTGGTCTACCCCCAGGAACACATAACCCCCATCTAATCAGACAAATTTCAGTTGAGAAACATTCAAAACTGTCAAGGTCATAAGAGCAAGAAAAGTCTGAAAAATCATCACAGCCAAGGGAAAGCTAAGGAGATACAACTAAGTGCAGTATGGAATCCTCAATGGGAGCCTGGAACAGAAAAGGGACTCTAGGTAAAGACTAAGAAAATATGAATAAACTGTGAACTTTAGTTAATGATCTTATATCAATATTGGTTCATTAATTGTAACAAATGTGCCACATAAACGTGAGATGTAAGTAACAGGGGAAACTGGGTATGGAGTTTATGGGAACTCTCCACACTATCGTCACAAGTTTTCTTGAAATCTAAATATTATTCTAATGTAAAAAGTTTCTTATAAAAAGTTTCTTTTAAAATGTAAAAAAAAAAAGCAGCAAAAAATTAGAGGAAAAAAAGAAAAGAAAAGAAAATTGAAGGATTAGTTGTAGGAAGTCCAAAACCTGACAAAATAGAAAAAACAGGGAAAGGCGACCTCCAAAAAAATAATAGAAGAGCATTGAGTTCCCATGTTCAAAGTACCCAGAAAAGTGTTTGAAAGTAGACTTACCCTAAGACACAGCTTCATGACATTTCAGAAGACTAAGGCTAAGAGAGGCTAAAAACTAGAAAGAGAAAAAAGCAGCTTTCATTTTAGGGGCCAAAATAACATCAGCATCAGACTTAACAGAAATACTAGAGGATAATAGAGCAATATCTCCAAAATTCTGAGATGGTGTCATAGAAATGCTGCTGCTCCCTTGTGGGTACATCACATAAGTAGAAAAGCAGTGCGGCTCATGGTAACCTTGATGACCGAGTCAAATTGGTATCTGCCAGCTTTCTCCACAATAAACATGACCATTTCCCATTTGTATTTCATTAGTACTTTGTTAGCAGATATTCTAGTATTACACCAATATTCTGTCCCTAATCATCTACTTCCACCCACCGGCCTTGGGATCCATTGACAATACCTACCTGTGTCGACTACTTTCATGGTGTCTGCCAAGTGATGTTACTATTAGTTGACACTCTGCTGGTTGGAAGAGTTTTCCTTTCTCCTCCATTTGGAGATGTGTTTATTTATTTACTTATTGTCTTATATCGATATGGCCTTGGGGTTTCTATTTTATTGAACAGGTTGTAACCCAATACTCTCATTTTTTATTTTAATGCTCATATAGACCTAAATCTGGTTAGTGGGGGCTCCTTCAAGCTGGCCCAATGTCCTTTTGACATGGTTCCTTAATTCTCTGAGTACTACCTTAGATTCTAACATAATGAGATATTCCAGGCTCATCTTGTACTTCTCTTGCCCCAGCCTGGATTCAGCCATTTCTTCTAGGAGGTGCATACATGTACATCTGTAGTGGATTGAATTATGTCCCCCAAAACTATTGAAGTTTGAATTGTGCCCCAAGTTTCATGTATTAGAAACTTGGCCCCCACTGTGACTGTTAAGAGGGTGGGAGATCCTATTATGGTAATTGGAAGGTGGAGCCTTGAAGAGGTGATTGGATTGTAGGACCATGCAGTAGTGAATGGATTAGAAATGGTGGTCAGGGGCATGGGTCTTTTTTTTTTTAGGTATTTATTTATTCATTTTTAAATATATATATATTATTTTATTGGTTATGAATATTCATGAGATACACGGCTGATTGTTACCACTCGGGCCCAAGATGTGATGGCCAGATTCATACTAGAAGCATGCCCATTTCCACAAATAGCATTTGTACCCTGTGTCCCCCACCTAATTAGCCCCAACCTCCCTCCCCCTCCCCCTTTCCCACCCACTCCACTTTGTAGCCCAAAGAATGTTCTCTCCTTCTGCAAGTCCAGTGCACCACTGTGGTCTTTCTTTCCTTCCTTCTTTCTTAGCTACCACATATGAGTGAGTACATGCAGTATTTATCCCTCTGTGCTTTGCTTATTTCACTCAACATAAGTTTCTCCAGGCTCATCCATGTTGTTGCAAATGGGAGAATTTCATTCCTTTTTATGGCTGAGTAGTATTCCATGGTGTATATAAGCCACAATTTCCTTATCCAATCATCCATCAATGGACATTTAGGTTGGTTCCATGTCTTGGCTATTATTATCAGAGCTGCAATGAACATGGAAGTGCAGGTATCCCTTCGACATGATGATTTCCATTCTTCTGAGTATATACCCAGAAGTGGGATTGCTGGATTGTATGGAAGATCGATCTGCAGTTGTTTGAGAAAACTCCATACTGTTTTCCATAGTGGTTGTACTGATTTACAGTCCCACCAACAATATAAGAGCGTTCCCTTCTCTCCACATCCTCGCCAGCATTTGTTATTCACTGTCTTTTTGATTATAGCCAGTCTAACTGGGGTGAGGCGGTATCTCAGTGTAGTTTTAATTTGCATTTCACTGATGACTAGTGATGTTGAGCATTTTTTCATGTACTTGTTGGCCATTTGTATGTCTTCCTTTGAAAAATGTCTATCAGCTCCTTTGCCCATTTTTAATAGGGTTATTTGTTTTTTTACTGTGTAATTGCTTGAGTTCCTTGTATATTCTGGATATTAATCCTTTGTCGGATGCATAGTTAGCAAAAATTTTCTCCCACTCTGTAGGCTGTCATTTCACTCTCTTGATTGTTTCCTTTCCTGTGCAGAAGCTTTTTAGTGTGATATAGTCCCATTTGTTTATTTTTTCTTTTGCTGCTTGTGCTTTTGGGCTCATGTCCATAAAGTCTATGCCCAGACCTAGTTGCTGAATTGTTTCACTTATATTTTCCCTTAGTAATTTTACAGTTTTGGGTCTTATACTTAACTCTTTTATCCATTCTGAGTTGATTTTAGTGTATGGTGAGAGGTGCATATCTAGTTTCATTCTTCTGCATATGGATAATCAGTTTTCCCAGCAACACTTGTTGAAGAGGCAATCTTTTCCCAAATGTAGATTTTTGTTGCCTTTGTCCAATATCAGGTGGCTGTAAGCCTGAGGAGTGATTTCTGGGTTCTTGATTCTGCTCCACTGGCCTGAATGTCTATTTTTATACCACTACCATGCTGTTTTGGTTACAATAGCTTTGTAATATAATTTGACATCAGGTAGTGTTATGCTTTCAGCTTTTTTTTTTTTGCTTGGGATTGCTTTGGCCATTCGGGGTCTTTTGTTGTTCCATATGAAAGGTAAGATTGTTTTTTTCCATTTCTGTGAAGAATGTTATTGGTATTCTGATGGGGATTGTATTGAATCTGTAAATTGCTTTGGTTAGTACAGACATTTTTACAATGTTAATTCTTCCAATCCAAGAGCATGGAATATCCTTCCATCTTTTTGTGTGTTCTTTAATTTCTTTCAGAAGAGATTTGTAGTTCTCATTGCAGAGATCTTTCACATCCTTGGTTAAATTGATCCCTAGCTATTTTATTTTTGTGTGTGACAATTGTAAATGGGCTTACTTTCTTTATTTCTCTTTCTGTTGGCTCATTATTTGAGTACATAAATGCAACTAATTTGGGGGCATTTATTTTGTATCCTGCAACATTACTGGAGTTATTAACCAGCTCTAGGAGTTTTTTGATAGAGTCTTTAGGTTTTTCTATAAATAATACCATGTCATCTGCAAACAGCAAAAGTTTGACTTCATCTTTTCCAATCTGGATTCCCTTTATTTCTTTCTCTTGCCTGAATGCTCTGGCTAGTACCTCCAGTACTACATTAAATAGGAGTAGTGAGAGTGGTCATCCTTCTCTTGTTCCTATTCTTAAAGGAAAACCTTTCAGTTTTTCCCCATTCAGAATGATACTGGCAGTGGCCTTGTCATAAATGGCTTTTACTGTGTTGAGGTATTTTCCTTCTGTACCTAATTTGTTGAGAGTCTTTATCATAAGGGATGTTGAATTTTGTCAAATGCTTTTTCAGCATCTATTGAGATAATCATATGGTCTTTGTCTTTGAGTTTTTTGATGTGATGTATCACATTTATTGGCTTTCGTATGCTGAATCTTGAGAATTTTAAAAGAAGAGAAGAGTCTGTCTCTCTCTCTCTCTCTCTCTCTGCTCTCTCTGCTTCCATGATCTTACAATGTGAGACCCTTGGGTCACTGTCACCACCACCAGATGGACTTTGGACTTCCCAGCCTCAGAAACTGTAAGCAATTAACTTCATTGTCTTTATAAATCACCCAGTTCCAGATAATTTTGTTATAAGCAATGGAAACAGACTAATACAACATCTATAATCATCTTTATATTTGGCTGGAGATTTTATATATATATATATATATATGTGTGTGTGTGTGTGTATATGTATATATGTTTGTTATGACACTTCCAATTATAGTCTAACACCCAAAAGTTCTTTTAGCTTCCCTCTTTCCATACTTATAAATCCCTTCTCATCTATGTTTTTCCTGTTTATCTGCTTTATTCATCTCTTTTTCTCTCTGGAGAGGCTTTCTCCACTTCTCCAATCCACATGACCGAAAACCTTACAGCGTTAGCTGACCAGAGAGAAACAGCTATCTCCTTGTCTTTCTAATTTCAAAATTCCTGGAAAAGAGTGAATGGCTTTGTCTCTGTCGGGTGCCCTAAAATTGGCCTGGAGTTGGGGCCACCATGTGGGATGAACCTGGCCCTATGGGTGAAGTAGGGGGAGTCAGCTCCCAGAAGAAGGGTGGCCAGTTCCTAAAAGAACTGGGGCAGGGAGGGAGGCTGAGAAGAGAAGACCAGAGCTGTCTACCACAGGCTGAGCACCCAGGACACCGGACCTGAAGAGGGGCGCTGGTGAGTGCTAGGAGCAGTCCTCAGAATCTGTCGCAAGCTCTGAGCCAGCGCAGCTCTTACTCACAGAGACGCAGAGTAGAGAAGACAAGCCAACACAGGTCTGTGAAAAAGAAAAGAGACAGCAGAATGAGAGGAAGGAAGACAATCTAAAGACTCAGGAGCAGAGCATACTCCTGAAAGTTATTAAATACGAGATTCAGGAAACGAATTCATAAAACTTTCTGGTATTCTCAAAAGAATGCAAAAACAGAGGCAAGCATTCTTAAGAAAAAAACATAAAAAAAGATAAAAGGATAACAAGATGAGGTCAAGAGAAATATGGATGAGATAAGAAAGAAACTAAAAATATGTCAGCAAATCAAACCAGAAGATAGAGGGAAAATCTAGGAGCAGAAATTTATGACAGAAATTACAAGTTATGTACGCATAACCTAGACCAGAGTCTATTGAAGAGTAAAAGCCCTGAAATAACTGTAATGCAAATGAACAATCAAGACTAAGGATTAATTCTCATGAGAAATGAAGTCTGGAATTGAAGTTTTTATATATGTAAATATATATTTATATATGTGTAAATATATACATAAATAAGTTAAATACATTAAAAGCAAAAAAAAAGATGGGAATGCACATCCAAAGAATAAGTCACATTCGAGGCAAAAATCAATAAGCAGAGACCTAAGTCTAATCATATCTTAGAATTTTTTAATTAGCAGGTGAAAAATTTTCTCAAGATCTAGAAATACCATATCTTTTAAAACACAGATTGTCTTCACAGTATAAACATCAGACTGCTTTAGAATCTATGCTGCAGTACCAAGTGCCAGAAGGAAAGTCCACATAGCTTTGAGAAGGAGAAGTTGTGGCTGAAGGATCATTCCCAGGAAAATTCCCTTTCATGCATGAGGGAGAGACATGGTCATATGGGCAGGTGTCTGAATATACTCTCATACAGTCTTCCTTAAAGAGTCTTAGAATATCATGTAAATGAGAGCTCGAGGATGGAGGCGTGGAGGCATGAATCGATGGCACTGGGCATCCCACCAGACAAACACAGGCTAAGCTTGAATAACTGTCACAGGTCTGCTTAAATGACGACCACCATTAAAAACCACTTCTGAAACAGAAGATGCACAATGTAAAAGTAACAATTTAGAAACAATAATCTGATGGTTTCACAGACGAATTCTTTCAAACTTTCAAGGAACAGATAATTCCCCATGCTATTTAAACTTTCTCAGAGCATATGAAAAGATGGAAAACTTCCCAGTTAATTTTATAAAGTCTGCATAACTCTCAAACCAAAACCTAAGAAAATGCAGAAAGAAAAACTACAAGTTAATATCACTTGTCATTTTAATCTAAAATTTTAACTAAAATACTAGCAATGGAATCTGGCAATATATTAAAAGAATAATACTCCATGACCAAATAAGGTTTATTCCAGGAATGAAGGATGATTCAATCTTAAGAAATCAATATACATTAACACAATAATAAGTCAAAACATATGACTATCTTAAGGGAAACTAAAAGATATTAAAAGAATTAAACAGTCATTTCCTATTTGTTTTAAAGACAATAAATGGGAAATAACAGGATACTCCCTTAACATAATCAAGAATATTTATTTTGGCTCTACTTCCACTATCATAGTTGATGATTAGACATTAGATAAGTCTTTAAAGTCAGGGACAAGACATGGGTGTCACCTATCACCACTGTTAACTAACATGCAATAAAATTAAAAAAGGAAATTACGAAAATCATATCTGAACAGAGGAAGATAAAATTATTTTACCTTTTACCAACAAAATTAACTTTAAAAATGAACAGAACTAATTAGAAAGGAAGTCATGTAATTACAAACTTATGTACAAAAATCATTATCTTTCCTATATACCAAGAATGTAAAAACAGAAACTGTAAAAGAAAAGATACCACAGATGCAAATTCCACTCCAACGAAGTTGTTCATTTCTGGACAAGATGGTTCTGTCAGCTCATGCTTTGACACAACCCTTGTTAATGATAGATAAAATGTAAAATGGAATACTAAAAAGCTATAGCTAGTTCAAAAATAAGATAAGCATCACTACAGATCAGAAACTGAAGAGAAGTGTAATGCAATAAGTAAGGCTGAAGCTGTGGGCAGAAGACTCCGGAATTCAGTTCCTTAAAGATAAAGAGCACTTAAAAGTGCTCTGTGCAAGGCAGGGGACAGGAACCAGGCCCACTGCTTGACGGCGAGAGAAAATCCTTGTGGGAAGTTACTGTCAACATAGGATTATAATCAGCCAAATTATCATTCAAGAATGACGGCGATATAGAACATTTCTGACTTACCAACATTTGAAATTTTATATCTAACAATCCCTCACTAAAAGGACGACAAACGAGGTGCTTCAGCAAAAAATAAAAGCAAGCCCAGAGCAAAGGCATGATAGTGAGCACAAAAATGGACAGATTTGTTGGTGAATTTGTGTGTGTGTGTGTGTGTGTGTGTGTGTGTGTGTATATATATATATATATATATATATGAGCCGGTCTTCAAAAAGTTCATGGAAGGATGCATATCATCTTTAATTTCAGTTTGTCCAAGGACATTTTGAAGTATCTTTGTATGTTGACCATAATTAATAGTTATAGGTAATTTTTGTGTATTAAAAAATGTAAAAATAAAAGCTCTAGATCTGAGCCATCCAATATGGTAGCCACTACCCATATATAGCTATTGAGCACTTGAAATATTGCTAGTCTCAATTGTGGTATGATGAAGTGTAAAACACAAGGGTACTTCAAAATGTTCATGGAAGGATTCATATGATCTCTAATTCCATTTTTCTACGAACTTTTTTGAAGTATCCTAATACAAACTGGACTTCAAAAACTTGTGTAAATAAAGAATATAAAATAATCTCATTAATTATTTCTTCATGTTGATATAATATTATAGATATGAGTTTAAGAAAATATATTATGAAAATTTTTCACTATTTCTTTTTGCTTTTTTAACTAGCTACTACAAAATTTAAAATTACATATGTGGCTGCTCTAGAGAGCCATTTCAAAATGATAAAGCGGCAAGGACAGGAGAGAGAGAGCTGTTCAACAGGTTGTCAATGATGGCCAAGTTCTCTGCCATGTTTGAGAGAGGACAGACACACTGAACAACTACAAACTGTGCCATGAGAAATGTGCACTTAAGTATGAATGTCTCCAAAGAATAGAAGTATCCCCCAGAGCTTCAAAAAACACCTGAGAAAGGAAAAAGGGGGGATGTAGAAAACTTTACCAATGGAAGGAAGGAAATGTGGGTGCAAAAAAGCAAAGAAAATGACAAAATGAAAAAGCAACATGGTACGAGTCAGTCCTAATTTTCAGAAATCACAAAAATCGTAACCTCGAATACTAAACTAAACCTTCTTTGAAACACATATACATATAGGAGAGACTTCTCTTCCCAAAAATGGAGAAAATAATTTTTAATTACACATGTAATTTTTACAAAAATTGAACATATATTAGGTTTCAAAGAAAGTTTCAAGTGATTTCAAAGAATGAATATTACACAAACCATGTTCTCTGATCTTGGTGCTATTAAACCAGAAACCAATAATAACAAAATAGTTTTTAAAACTTCTATGTTTGGAAAACTTTTAATAAACTTCAAAATAACTCATAAAATAAAGATGAAATCAAAATGCAAATATTAAATATTAGAACTGAACAACAGTGGCACACGGGAAAACTAGTGGGGTGGAGTTATATTGACATCAGAGTTTTTTATATATATATATATATGTAACTTATAGCCTTAAAGTCACTTTATAAGAAATTTCTAAAAGATAAAAAAGAAAGTAACCCACAAAGCAAGACGGCACAACATCATAAGGCAAAGAAAACGGAAGGAGGAAAAGAGTAAAGCTAAGAGCTAAAACTAATTAAGTAGAACAGAAAGAAGTCATAGCAAGTGTAAATCAAACTGAAAGGTGGATTTTATCAACATCGATATAATAAACCTGCAATAAAACTGATGAAGAAAAAAGAGAAAAGGCACAAATCAACAATATTTAAGACAAAAAGAGGGACATAATCTCAGAACAGTAGAGTTTCCAAAGTTTCTAAGATCATAATATGAATTAAATGCTAATAAGACTTGAAAATGTAGATGAATTGGATAAATTTGTACAAAAGTCATTAATTACAAAAATTGGCTTAAGAAGAAATAGAAAGCCTCAGTAAACAAATGAACAAAAAATGTTAAAGAAATCGAATTGGCAATCAAAAGCCTTTTCCTGTAAGAAGCATAAGGCTAGAGTGTCCCATGAGTGAGTTTTTCAAAACATTCAAGGAACAGCTGTACAAGTGTGGCCAGGACTACAGAAGGATCTGAGAAGAACTCAGAGTGGAATCGAGCCAGAAATGGACTCAAACATGCTGCGAAGCAAGTGGGCGAGGCTGCAGATGGCATGTCAGACTGCAGAGCAGAGGACCGGGACATCTCAAATTCAGAAAAGACCAATCCCTTCCACAGGATACGGATGTGGAGTCCTGTTTCCAGTGAGGACAAAAAACTGAGTCAAAGTGTCACTGAGCAGCTCCAGCAGAATCAGATCGAGTGTCTGGCCAAAAATCTCTGGCCCATAAGCAACTTGATTCTGTTGAAATCTCTCCCCTGGTTTGATTGGGGTAATAACACTTGTTGGCTTGAGATGGTAAATTGTTTCTTTAATGGGTGTCTTTTAACCATGGGAAGTTTTAGAATCAAATATGGAGATGAGAAAATTAATCAAATATTGTAATAATACTTTTGTGTTACATTCAGAAATAGGTTTTGGTCATCATTGGAACAATCTTCATGTGTTTAGTATTTAAAGTGATTGTAGGGTTTAAGAGTCTTGGGGGGGTCTGAGAGAATCTAAAAGATTAGAGCTGACTCCATTTTACAACACGCAATTGAGTAACTGATTTTATAGTGTAAGTTGAAAGTATAAGAGACTTTAGCTAAGTTTTTAAACAGCACTGGAATTTTTTTTTTTTTTTAAGATTTGCCATATTTATCAGTTTGTTCTATCAGACTTAATACAGTTGTTCAAGTACTTGGGAATGCTAAGCTTTTAGAGGCATGTGAAGAGTTGAAAAGCAATTATGCTAAACTTATAAGCACAGTTTTAATGATTGAAGGAATTTAATTAACTGAGTTGTAAATGGGAGTGATGGTTTAAGGGGATATGTTCTGTTCACCTTGTGTTAATTTAACTTTTATCAAAGGAAAATTTTAAATTCTTGTTTGTATTTTAGTCATTTTATAAACAGGTTTGTAACTTGAACTTAAAAGATTAATGAAAATCTAGTTTTTTAACTTATAATTTTAAGAAATCAAATACTAATGTTAACATCCTGAAAATAATCTTTCTCTGTGCACAAAAGCTCCCTCAGGAACACTCAAAGCTCCACTAACATTCTGTAAATGTGCTCATAATGAAAAAACAAATCCCTCTCAAGTTTTTTCAAGTAAAAGGAATGTTCAGGTTATCTGTAAATAAAGCTATAAAATTTATTGGAAATTTTTAAAAATCTTGAATGTCAAGAGAAATATTCATAATCTTGAATGTCGAGCATCCTAGATGAGAAATTCAGCATTAAAAATATGTCGGTTCTTCTCAGATTAATATAATACACTTTTAATTAAAAACTTAACAAGATATTTTAATTAACAAAATTATTCTGATACATCTCAAAAAGTAACGACTCAAGAATTACTAAAGTGTTTGAAAAAGAAAAGTAATGAGAAGTGACTTGCTCTGCCAAACATAACATCCATCATAAAGCTCAAACGCTTTATAAGAATGTCTGGCACGATTATAGATGAAGCAAGAGAACCTAAAAGAAAGCTCAGAAACAAATCTGTGCGCACCCATGCCTGACAGCACCTCTGTAAATGAAGAATAAAACAAAGGTGTGTTGGGGGAGTGCTTCCTCCCTACTCCCAATGCTTCCTTTCAGGCGGAAGAAGCCACACTGCGGTAACCTCTCCAGCCTCTTTCCACCCCTTTTCTTGCTCCTTCTGGGGAGGTTAAGTGATATACATGTACAGGTAAATTTGGGAAGATACTGAGTATGCTCATCCTAACTCTGTTCTTCTTCCACTTGAGAGGGAGCTGCCCCCAGGGAGCAGGCATTCTCCCCTATTACCAGAGGCGGGCTGTCCTTGCATGCTGGGAGGGCTGCCCCAGTCTATTATTTCCATTCATTGGGTAGGTTCACCTGGCAGACCCAAGGTTCCATCAGCAGGTGCATATGGCTCTCATAATAAATTACACCCTCCAATTTAACCTTTAACAGTAATAAAGACTGGCCTCCATTGTCTCAATTTCTTTAGAATCCATGTGAAGGAGAAAAATGCCCTTCAAAACCGCCTATGGTAGGTGCAGGGGCCAAACACATTTAGAGAAGAAAGATTGTTCCCTGTAGACACCTTGATTGCAACAGGAAGGACAACCAAACTAAGTATGCTTGGTTGTTTTTCCCCAATTTGCTAAATAGAAAAGTCACTAAACCTCTTCAGGAGTGGAGCGAGGAAATGGATAGAAATTCAAAGTATTACATCAGTGGAGTTTCTCCGCTTGTGGGGAAACATCTAGACTGGGGAAGAACAATCTCTCTGACAGCAATACCTTATCTCAATGGGCAGAGAATGTGTTAATCAGTAAAACAGTGCTGGGGACACTGGTTAACTAATTTATAAAAGCAACAACAGAGTTCAGTTCCTACCTCACATCATACATTCAGGCAAATTACATATGGATTAAAGCATTAAATGGAGGGAATTGTGCCATAAATTGATGAATGTATACATAAATATGTGTCCAGTGTGGCATTAGAGAAGGAATTTCTAAGCATTAAGGCAAAAGAAAAACAAAAAGATTAAGAATTACTATATCAAAATGTAAATTTTTTATGTGAAGAGATAGCATTTATAGAATGAAAAATCAAGTTACTGGGTTTCATGTCCCATCAGAGACTGAAAGAGAGAAAGAGGAGGGGACCGAGAGCGGAATTCAAGGAGCAGGGTCTGCAGAGCCCTTTTATGCCATATGTGAAGTCATGGAGAAGACAGAAACATTATCACAACGGTTGTAGTACTACTGTTCAAATTTGCTGCCAGTAATGGTGAAGTGAAGTAGTTGGTGAATCCTTTCCTAGATAACAATAACAATGTGGACAAATTTTTGTTTAATAACCAATTATTTGAAGAAACAGGTAGATAGAATTCAGAGAAGAGCCTACTCTTGAACAATCACAACTGCTCCAAGTAAGAATTTTAAAGTCAGAGCTGGGTGGCTAGCTCAGTTGGTCAGAGCACAGTGCTGATAACACCAAGGTCCAAGTTTACATATCTATACCCACCAGACACCAAAAAAAAAAAGAAAGAAAGAAAGAAAAAGGAATTGCAGGTTTAGGGATGTTCTGTTTTGTTTTGTTTGTTTGCCTAAGAGCACTCTCCAACCCTCACGGCTATAGCAGGAAAAAAATCAGCCTTACCAACTCAAGGTGGCATAGGAAAGAGTTCAGGGATGGTAGAGCAGAGGAAATTTAAGGTTAAAATCCTGGAAGTGAGAGAAATGAAGAAAGTGTAAGAACAAAAATCTGAGTGCATACTATTCCCTAAAGCCCTGAAAATGCCCTAAAGCCATGACCACAAAACTACGTACGTATTTGGAGGAAGGGCAAGGCACCTAAGAAAAAGCAGACAGAATCAGAGAGGCATCTGCCCTGAAGGACAGAGCTGCACTGGGTGAGTTTGTGAGTTCACTCCTTTTTTGACAGTGTACTCTCCAACCAACAAAGGTCAGCAGCAGAAACCTGAAGCCTTACTGGCTTGAGGTATCGGAGAATTGTGGTCAGGGATGACAGAGCAGTTGGGAATTTGGGGAAACTCCAGAAGCAAAGAAGCTGCAGAGGGTGTATGGCTCAACATCAGAGTATAAATTCTGCACAAAACCTTGCTAACCACTGAAGTATGCAGACACTCAGGAAACACCCACGCACACACAGGAACTAGAAACAGAAAGAACTGAGAAGACATACAAGCTGCCACACACTGTAGAGGGAGCAGTTTGCAGTCTGAGTCAAAGCAATTAAGTGTGTACTAGAACAAAAAAAATTTTCAGAAGAATATAATAGAATCTAGAATCACTATAACATGTATTCTACACTCTAGTTTTCAACTAAAAATCACTAATATACAAAGAAATATGAAGGTAAGGCCATCAACAAAAATTGATTATGAGTGGCCCAAGAAGCTGGATTCTACAGACAAATATTTCAAATTATTTTTACAAATATATTTATAGTATTAAAGGAAAATAAGTATAAATAATTAAAGGAAAACATGGTCCTAATGAGTGAACAGAGAGGATCTCAATGGAGAAAAGGAAACCATTAGAAATTCTAGAGAGGAAAACTACAATAACTGAAATGAAAAGTTTATGAGATAAATTTGACAGTAAAATGAAGATAGAGGAAGAATCCATGAATATGCAAATAAGTCAGTAGAAATTATGGAATCCAAAAATAGAGATATAAAAAAATTGAAGAAAAAATCTAAGAGATATGTGGGAAAATATCAAATAGTCCAACATATGGGTAAGTGTAGTCCCAGAAGGAGAAGATCATAAAAATATTTAAAGAAATAGTGGCAACATTTTCCAAATTGGAAGAAAAGCATTGACAAGTCCAAGAATCTCAAAGACCCACAAGCAGAATGAACATGAAGAAAGCCACAGCAGGGTGCATCACTGTCAGGTGCTGAAAGCCAAAGAGGACAGGGCACAAACACTGGGGACAGCTGGACAGCTCCCCGGAAAGACAAACATGCAAGTCTGCACTTACCTGCAGCCCTGTAATTCCACTCTTAGGTATTTACCCAAGAGAAGTAAAGATTACACATGGGTGCTCATAATGGATCTATTTGTAATAACAGATGAAAATAACTCAGATGTTTATCAATGTGTGAACAGTAACACAATCATGGATATCCATACATGCAATATTACACAGCAATAAAAATGAACCAATGCCTAATATATGCAGCAGCATGGATGACTCACAAAAAATGAACACTTTATGATTTGAAACTCCAGAAAAGGAAAACAAATCCATAATAACCAGTGGGGATCTGAAGTTGGGGTTGTGAGAGATTGACTACAAAGGGTCATGAGGTATAAATAATATCTATTGCTTTATAACAATTTACCCCAAAACTTAGTGGCTTAACACAACATTTCTTATCTCACTTTCTGTGGGTCAGAAATCTGGCATGACTCAACTAAGTTCTGTGGTACTGAGTGTTTCATGACGATGCAGTTATCTTATGACTCTCCTGTGAGAGACTCTATGTCTCAGTCACTCAGGATTCAGTTCAGAATCATTGGCAGGATTGAGTTCTTGGCGGGTTGTTGGATTAGGGTCTCCTTTCCTCATAAACCGTCGGTCAGAGGACATCCTCCATTTCTTGACATGTGGGCCTCTCCATAGGGTAGCTCCTGATACTGAAGCTGACTTTATCAGAGCAAGCAAGCAAGAGGGAAGGAGCAATGGAATCCCAGCAAGATGGAAGTCAACCTTTTGTAATCTAGTCTCAGAAGAAGTGTCCCAGTACCTTTGCCATACTCTATTCATTAGGATTAAGTCACTAGGTGCACTGCATGTTCAAGGGAAGGAGATTATGCAAGAAAGCAAATACCAGGCAGTGGGGATCACTAAGGACCATCTCAGAGCTAATGGAAATGTTGTATATCTTGATTAAAGATCAAAACTCATCAAGGAATACACTTAAAATTGGTATATTTAATTGTATGTATAGAGTTGATTTTTTAAAAGTCAAGTTACTAGAAAAACAAGAAATATTAAAGAGCAATCTCAAAAAGTTTCTGTTGAACATGGAAGAAGCTCCTCTTCCTCCCAAACTCAACTAAATCACTAAAGAAACATAAATCTTAAAGTACAAAAAGGATGAACAGACAATAACAGTGTGTGAGAGAGTTCACCAGAATTCTAGAGAACAGAAAGCGGACAGAAAAATACTGCCTGTCATGCAAAGCAAAGGAAGGTAAAATTCTAGGGAATGTTACCATGGAAAAATGATTTATCCTTCCATACCTAAAAGTACCACAGACCATGAGGTATGGGGGTGAGAAGAAGATTGATAAATATATAAACAATTGAACCCGCAGATTTTTTCTCCCACCGAACAATAGCCACACTCACCCCATTCAAGAAACCAGAAGTTTATTCTCTGTAGAAGGTCGAGATGAGCAAAATAATGCCTTAATGGCAGAAATGAGGCATGATGTTGAACAAAGAGATTAAATTAAAGTCAGATACTGACATTGGGACTCACCACAATCACCCACCACCTGCTTCTAGAAGACTGGCTACCAGGCACATACCCCCAGACAAGAGACTGGTAAATTTTGACTGGAAAAATTGAATTGCCCCAGAGAAAAGACTTCCAAAATGCAAATCTGGTCATTGCAATCCCTGCACAGAACTCTCCATAGCAGCACTTCTCAATCTCTGAAGTATACAAGAGTCCCCTGGGATCTTGTTAAAATGCATATTCTGATTCAATAGGTCTAGAGTGGAGCCCAAGACTTTGCATTTACAACAGGCTCCTGGGTGATGGAGATGCTATTGATCCTTGAGCCATATTTTGAGTGCCAAAGCTCTCTTGTCCTCCATTTGCAGAACATAAACTGAAGTCATTTTCATGGCATTTCTTTTTCTTTTTTTTTTTTTTTTTTTTGGCATGAGCTCCCTCCCTTGATCTACCCAAACTCATTTCCCAGCATCATCTTCCTGCACCAAACCCCCAATCCTACTCTATTCCAGTAAATACCTCCGTCTCCAAGCCTGAAATGCACCATTCCTTCCCTTACCAAGATAAACACTTTCTCCTTCTTCAAGAATCAGTTCAAGATTCCATCACCTTCTCTCTGAAGTTGTTTCTGACACCCTTGGATGAACTTAATTATGCTGCTTCTGTATTTCATAATACCCTGGGGTTATCTTCATCATCAACCTATATCCAAATCTAAAATGTGTGTGTGTACACACAAATATATATACTTATAAAGACACAGCTATGTTAAAAGTAAAGAGATGATGTGATACCATGCATTGCTGAAGAGTCACCTCACCAGAGGTGTTCCCTGGACTGTGGACTTCTCAGTCTCTGAATCTATGCCAAGTAGATGAATTCCCTTCTTGGCACCTACATTCTGCACTCCTGGTTTGAAATTCCTTCTCCAAAGAACACCATAACTTTGCCCCCACCTGAACAGAAGGCAAGACAGCATCTCACAATCAGGGGCCCAGGCAGAAGCCCTGGGAAGCCCTCCCCCTACCTGAATAGAAGGCAAAAAAATCTTCCTGTGACCAGCGACCCAGGCAGAAACCCTGGACAGTCTCCCTCCACCAAAACAGAAGGCAAGAGTGTGTCACAAACACTACTTCTGTGCAGGTAATCGACCATAGCCACTGCCACAGTTACTGCCACCACAAGGCTGGCTCTCCACCACAGTAGCAGCTGGGACCATCTTGTAGGCAGCCTACCACACACTCAACTGCATTAGCACAAGGAGAGTCACCAGTGGAGCCTGCAAATAGAGGAAGAAGTCTTTCTCCTCAAAACCCACTCCAGAGTAATAGAAGAAATGACTGTTCTACCAGATGACCAGACATCAACACAGAGATACTAGAAATATGAATAAACAAGAAAATATGACACCACCAAAGGAATACAGTAATTCTCAATTACAAGATCCCATAGAGCAGGTAACCCTTGAAATGACTGAAAAGAAATTCTGAGCAATGATCTTAAGAATACTCAAAGTATAAGAGAAGACTCAATTAGAGAACACAATGAAATGAGAAAAAATAACCAGGATATGAAGGAGGAATTTTACAAAGAGATTAATACCCTAAAAAAGAATGTAGCAGAACTCCTGGAACTGAAGGACTCATTTAATGAAATGAAAAACATAACTGAGAGCTTAAGCATCAGGTTAGAACAAGCAGAAGAAAGAACCTCAGATCTCAAAGATGGTCTTTTTGAAATAACTGGATAGACAAAAAAAAGGGGGGGGGGCAAAAAGAATTTTTTAAAATGAAGAAAATCTAAGAGAGCTAGCAGACAACCTTAAGCACAAACATTCAAATCATGGGTGTTCCGGAAGAGGAGGAGAAAGGAAAAGGCATTGAAAAACTATTCCATGAAATAATAACAGAAAATATCCCAGGTTCAGGAGGCTCAAAAATCCCCAAACAGATTCAGTCCCAAAAGCTCCTCACCAACACACATTACAGTCAAACTGGAAAAACTCAAAGACAAAGAGAGAATTCTAAAAGCAGCAAGAGAGGCATGTCAAGTAACTATGAGGGAACCCCCATCAGACTAACAGCAGGCTTCTTAACTGAAACTCTACAGGCCAGAAGAAAATGGGATGATACATTCAAAATAGTAAAAGACAAAAATTGCTAGAATTGCCAGAATACTATACCCAGCAAGGCTATCCTTCAAAAATGAGGGAGAAATAGTATATTTTCCACACAAGTGGAAATCAAAACTGAGCAGGAGTAGATATTCTTATATCAGATAAAATAGACTTTAAACCACAAACCATAAAAAGAAACAAAGAAGGCCACTGTATTAGTAAGGGTTCTCCAGAGAGACAGAATCAATAGGATATGCTATAATTATATGAGAGGGATTTATTAGCAGAATTAGCTCATGCAACTGTGAAGAAAAGTCCCATGATAGACCATCTATAAACTGGATGCCAATAGCATAGCTCAGTCCCAGTCCAAAGATCTCAAAACCAGGGAAGCTGATGGTGTCCTTGGTGTAAGCCCTGAAACCCAAAAGCTGTAGAGTCTTGAGCCCTGATGTCCATGGATAGGACAGAAGAGTGTATACCAGCTCCAGTGGATCAAGAGAGAGCTTCACCTCTTTCCTCTGTCTTTTGTTCTCTCCAGACACCCAGTGGATTGGGTGGTTAAAAGGTAAGCAGAACGTAGGAAGACATCTGTTGCAGGGGCGGAGTCACAGCAGACAACCTTCGCTAGAGCAGTGACAAGTGGAAATGTGGGGTCAGAGTTACAGCAGAAAACCCCATCAGTACCTTGCCTAGTGGAGCTGTGAGAGCTGGACCGCCATGGAGACCCCAGACCTGTGGAACTACCAGAGTGGAACGAGAGCCTGGGAGGGCTGAAGTGTGACCTATGATGAGGAAAACCATAGGAGCAGAGCTTCCCAAGATCTTGGAGACCTGACCTCTACACCAGCATGCAGAGGAGGTCAAACATGGAGTCAAGGTACCTGATTTGCCACATTGAGATTTAATGCCTGCCCTACTGGGTTTCAGACTTGCTTTGGAACTGTTACCCCTTGCTTTTGGCCTACTTTTCTCTTTTGGAGTGGGAATATATACCCTATGTTGTCCCACTATTGTATTTTGGAGGTAGATAACTTATATTGATTTCACAGATGGGACTTTGAACTTTAGACTCCTGAGTTGGAACAAGACTTTGGGGATGAAATGAATGTATTTGTATGTGAAAAGGACATGAGTTTGGGGGGTCTAGAGGTGGAATGTAGTGGATTGAATTATGTTCCCCCAAAACTCCCTGAAGATTGAATTGTATCCCCCAAGTTTTATGTATTAGAAACTTAGCCCCAACTGTGACTGTTAAGAGTGTGGGAAATCCTATTATGGTAATTGAAAGGTGGAGACTTAAAGAGGTGATTGGACAATAGAACCATGCAGCAATGAATGGATTAAAAATGGTGGTCAAGGGCATGGTTCTGAGGGCTTTAAAAGAAGAGGAGAGTCTGTCTGTCTCTCTCTCTGCTGTCCACTCCACCATTTTTGCAATGTGAAATCCTGCTGTCACTGTTGCCACCACCAAGTCCTTCACCTGCTGTGTTACATGGACTTTGAACTTCCCAGCCTCAGAAACTGTAAGCAATAAATGTCATTTTTCTTTGTAAAATACCCAGTTCTGTGTACTTTGTTATAAGCAACAGATAATGGACTAATACAGCCACTACAGAATGATAAAGGGATCTTTCCAGCAGGAAGACATAACAATCATAAATATGTATGCAGTCAATGCTGGAGCACCCAGATATATAAAGCAAACACTATTAGACTTAAAGAAAGAGATAGGCCCCAATACGATAATAGTGAGGGATCTGAACACCCTTCTCTCAGCATTGGACAGATCATCTAGGCAACAAATCAACAGAAAAACACAGGATTTAAACTACACCTTAGACCAATTGGACCTGGCAGATATCTACAGAACATTTCATCCAGCAACTACAAAATATACATCAGCACATGAAACATTCTCCAGGATAATCCACATGTTAGGTCACAAATCAAGTCTCAGCAAATTTTAAAAAATCAAAATCATTTAAAGTATCTTTTTAGACTACAATGGATTAAAAGTGGAAATCAATAACAAGCAAAACTCTGGAAACTATACAAATACATGGAAGTTAAACAACAGGCTTCTTACTGACCAATAGTTCCAAGAAGAAATTAAAGAGGAAATCAAAAAAATTATTGAAAATTAATGAAAATAAAGACACTTCATACCAAAACCTGTGGAATACTTCAAAAGCAGTACTTAGAGGGAAGTTTATTGCAATACACACTTACATCAAAAGAATAGGAAGACCTCAAATAAACGACCTAATGCTACACCTTAAAGAACTGGAAAAACAAGGACAATCCAATGCTAAAGTAATAGATGGAAGGAAATAATTAAGATCAGAGCAGAACTAAATAAAATAGAGACCTAAAAAATGACACAAAAGATTAATGAAACAAAAAGTTGGTTTCTTGAGAAGATAAAAGAGACAAACCATTAGCTAGGTTAACAACAACAACAAAAAAAAGAATAAGAGAGAAAATCCAAATAACAAAAATCAGAAATGAAAAAGGGGATACTACAACTCTTACTGCTGAAATTTACCAAACCTTTAAGGAGGAATTAAAACCAATTCTCCTCAAACTATTCCAAAAGTTGAAACAGAGGTCACTCTCCCAAACTCAGTCTATGAGGCCAACATCACTCTGATACCAAAACCAGACAAAGATACAACAAAAAAAGAAAACTACAGGCCAAAATCTCTGATGAGCACAGATGTAAAAATCCTCAACAAAATATTAGCAATCATAATACAGTAACACATCAAAAAAACTATACACCATGATCAAGTGGGATTCATCACAGGGATACAAAGATATTTCAACATGCACAAGTCAATAAATGTGATAAGCTACATCAAGAAAATCAAGGACAAAAACCATATGATTAACTCAATAGATGCAGAAAAAGCATTTGACAAAATTGAACATCTCTTCATGATAAAGGCTCTCAGCAAATTAGGTTTAGAAGGAAAGTATCTCAACACAATAAAAGCTATATCTGACAAACAAGTGCCTATATCATCCTGAATGGGGAAAAATTGAAAGCTTTTCCCTTAAGGACAGGAACAAGACGTGGACACCCACTCTCACCACTCCTATTTAATACAGTATTAGAAGTACTAGCCAGAGCAATCAGGCAAGAGAAAGAAATGAAGGGCATACAGATTGGAAAAGGCAGTCAAATTTCCCCTATTTGCAGATGACCTGATCCTATATAGAGATAAATCAAAAAACTCTACAAAAAACTCTTAGAGCTGGTAAAGAATTCCAATAATGTTGAAGAATAAAAAATCAATATGCAAAAATAAGTAGTATTTTTATAGTCCAATAATGAACTAGCAGAAAAAGAAATCAAGAAAGCCATTTACAATAGTCACCAAAAAAATAAAATGCCTAGGAATCAACTTAACCAAGGTGGTGAAAGATCTCTACAACAAGAACTACAAAACACTAATGAAAGAAATTAAAGAGTACACAGAAATCTGGAAAGACATTCCATGCTCTTGGATTGGAAGAATCAACATAGTGAAAATGTCCATACTACCCAAAGTGATATACAAATTCAATGCAATCCCCATCAAAATTCCAAAGACATTTTTCTCAGAAATGGAAAAAACTATCCAGTCATTTATATGGAACAATAAAAGACCACACATAGCCAAAGCAATGCTGAGCAAAAAAAATAAAGCTGGAGGCATAACACTACCTGACTTTAAGCTATACTACAAAGCTATAGTAACCAAAACAATATGGTACTGGCATAAAAACAGACACACTGACCAATGGAATAGAATAGAGAATCCAGAAATCAACCCACACACTTACTGCCATTTGATCTTTGACAAAGGCACCAAGCCTATTCACTGGGGAAGGGACTGCCTCTTCAGCAAGTGGTGCTGGGATAACTGGATATCCATATGCAGGAGAATGAAACTAGATCCATACCTCTCACCGTATACTAAAATCAACTCAAAATGGATTAAGAATTTAAATATACACCCTGAAACAATAAAACTTCTTAAAGAAAACATAGGAGAACCACTTCAGGAAATGGGACTGGACACAGACTTCATGAATATGACCCCAAAAGCACGGGCAACCAAAGGAAAAATAAACAAATGGGATTATATCAAACTAAAAAGCTTCTGCACAGCAAAAGAAACAATTAACAGAGTTAAAAGACAACCAACAGAGTGGGAGAAAATACTTGCAAAATATACATCTGACAAAGGATTAATATCCATAATATACAAGGAACTCAAACAACTTTACAAGAAGAAAACAAGCAACCCAATTAAAAAATGGGCAAAAGAGCTAAGCAGGCATTTCTCTAATGAAGATATACAAATGGCCAACAGACATATGAAAAAATGCTCAACATCACCCAGCATCCAGGAAATGCAAATCAGAACCACACTGAGATACCACCTAACCCCAGTTAGGATGGCTAAAATCCAAAAGACTCTGAACGATAAATGCTGGCGAAGTTGCGGAGAAAAAGGAACTCTCATACATTGTTGGTGGGACTGCAAAATGGTGCAGCCTCTATGGAAAATGGTATGGAGGTTCCTCAAACAATTGCAGATAGATCTACCATACGACCCAGCTATCCCCCTGTTGGGAATATACCCAGAGGAATGGAAATCATCAAGTCGAAGGTATACCTGTTCCCCGATGTTCATCGCAGCACTCTTTACAATAGCCAAGAGTTGGAACCAGCTCAAATGTCCATCATCAGATGAGTGGATACGGAAAATGTGGTACATCTACACAATGGAATTCTACTCAGCTATAAAAACGAATGAAATACTGCCATTTGCAACAACATGGATGGACCTTGAGAGAATTATATTAAGTGAAACAAGTAAGGCACAGAAAGAGAAATACCACATGTTCTCACTTATTGGTGGGAGCTAAAAATTAATCTATAAATTCACACACACACACACACACACACAAAACCGGGGGGGGGGGGAGAAGAAGATATAACAACCACAATTACTTAAAGTTGATACGACAAGCAAACAGAAAGGACATTGTTGGGGGGGGGAGGGAGGAGGGAGGGAGGTTTTGGTGATGGGGAGCAATAATCAGCTACAATGTATATCGAGAAAATAAAAATTAAAAATAAATAAATAAATAAATAAATAAAAATAAATAAAATAAAAATAAATAAAAAATAAAATAAAATAAAATAAATGTCCTACTACCCAAAGCAATCTATGGATTCAATGCAATCCCCATCAAAATACCAATGACATTCTTCACAGAAATAGAAAAAACAATCCTAACATTGATATAGAAGAACAGAAGATCATGAATAGCCAAAGCAGTCCTGAGCAAAAAATAAATAAATAAATAAATAAAGCATAACACTACCCAACTTCAAATTGTACTACAAAGCTATAGTAACCAAAAACAGCATAGTACTGGTATAAATACAGACACTTGGGCCAATGGAATAGAATAGAGAACCCCAAAATCAACCCACATATTTACAGCCAACTGATCTTTGACAAAGGCAGGAAGAAATTGGGGGAAAGACAGCCTCCTCAATAAATGGTGCTGGGAAAACTGAACATCCATATGCAGAAGAATGAAACTAGACATGCACCTTTCACCATGTACCTAAATCAACTCAAAATGGATTAAAGACTTAAGTATAAGACCAGGAACCATAAAACAACTAAAAGAGAGTAGTGAGTTCAAGATGGCGGCGGCTGTGGCGGCTGGCGCGGAGTAGCTGAGGTGGAAAAGGTGGCCACTGGGCCTCAGGCAGCCGGGAAACTTGTGGACCTTCCTCTCGCCATCTCTTAAGGGAGGATTGCTGCTGCTGGCCGGTCGTGGGGGCTCAACGCCACTTTGCCCCCGGCAGGAGAGGCTGCCTCATTTACAGGCAACAGCTTTGAAGTGTGGAGCAGGAAAAGAACTGATTCTTAGCTGCAAAAGTGAGTCTTGAAACAGGGAACACGGCGCCAGGGCTGCTGTGGATGCAGCCAGGATCCCGGAGGCTGGGGCCGCACTGAAGGCGGCCAGCTGCCCTATTCAGGATTCGAGGTTTCAGGCCGGCATTAAAGAAGATTCCTGGGAGCGCCCGAGCCGCGCCACGACTGAACAGCCTGAGGTGGCAGCGGCCGAGAACTGGGAAGGCAACAAACCAGAGACAGAGCGAGCGCCCGACCTGGCACAGCACTGTGAGTGATCCCTGGCACAGCTCTGTTCGGGGGGTGGATGCCCACGCGGCTCCCGCCTGCACCACCAGGCCACTCACCGCCTGGTGCTGCCTCCATTTTCCCAGGTGCGGGCAGCTCCGCCCTGCTCGGCCATCACTGAGCCCATTTGCTTGGCCTGGCACGGGGCTTTCCGGAGCCTGCGGGCCGGCCTCCTCTCCCACTCCCTCCGCGGTTCTCTGGCAGGGCTGGGGGTGTGGGGTGTCCCGACCAGTGTTGGGAGGGCAAGGAAGTACGGGCGGGCCGACTGTCACTCCACCACACCCTGGACTCCGGCCCCGGTAAACTTCCTGTTACTGGGAGGCAGATACCATCTCTGCGACCACCAGTTTGGAAAAAAGCCTAACGAATTTCTGGTTGGAAATAGTGTGGTAGGAGAGTTCCCAGGTCCGCTTGAACCTGCCGGAGAGCAGGCTGCAGGCGGGCACTAGACTCGGTTTATACCGGGGGGATACAAAGGTGAACAAGACCCGAGAAAGATCTACACAGTGCTACAAAGGCACCCAGAGAGACCGGTCGTCTGTGCCTAGCAGAAACCTGGTAGACTTCCTGGGCGAGGCGGTGCTGAGCAGGGTCTTGAAGGCCCAGCTGATAGACGAGGGGTGCAGAAGACACACCCCAGCCCAGCACAGTGTGCACAGAGGGGGGAGACGTGCGGCCAGGGAGGCAGAGACTCGACAGAAACCACACACCCGGTGGGGTCGCCACTGCACGATCTAACAGCCTGGCCCAGAGCATACCGAACGGGGAGAAGTCCTGTACAGGAAGTGAAAGCTCAACAGAGATCACACACCCTGTGGTACGTGATCCACCAGCCCAGCAGAGTCCAAGCTGACCAGAAAGGTGGATCCCCGGAGAAGCCCAAGACCCAAGGCAACCACACACACAAGACACTAAAAGCCAACTGAGCAGTCACGGCGGGAGCCATACCAAATTGGCAACCACAGCAACATCCTAGTTAGTCATTAGTCTCAAACCGGTGGACTGTGAAACCCCCTGCCACAATGAATAAACACCAAAAAAAAGACACCAGAAATACAAAAAATCAAGAAAGTACACCACCAAAAGTTAATAAATCTCATACTCTAGATCCTATAGAACAAGAAGCCCTTGAAATAACTGACAAGGAATTTCGAGTGATAATTCTAAGGAAACTGAATGAGATACAAGAAAACTCAGCTAGACATCATGATGAAATGAGGAAAGTATACAGGATCTGAAAGAGGAAATATACAAGGAAATCAATGTCCTGAAAAAAAATGTAGCAGAACTTGCTGAATTGAAGAAGTTATTCAGCGAAATAAAAAACACAATGGAGAGTTTAACCAGCAGGCTTGTCGAAGTTGAAGAGAGAACCTCTGAACTTGAAGATGGGCTGTTTGAAATAACACAAGCAGACAAAAAGAAAGAAAAAAGAATCAAGGACATGGAAGAAAATCTGAGAGAGATATCAGACAACCTCAAGCGCTCAAATATCCGAGTCATGGGTATTCCAGAAGGGGAGGAGAATGGAGATTCCACTGAAAACATATTCAACAAAATAGTGGTAGAAAACTTCCCAGGTATAGGAAAAATCACAGATCTTCAGATCCAGGAAGCTCAACGATCTCCAAACGTATTCAACCCAAAAAGGCCTTCTCCAAGATATGTCATAGTCAAATTGGCAAAACTCAGAGACAAAGAGAGAATCTTAAAAGCTGCAAGAGAGAAGCGTCAAATCACCTATAAGGGAGCCCCAATCAGGTTAACATCAGACTTTTCATCACAAACCCTAAAAGCTAGAAAGGAATGGGATGATATTTTCAAAATACTAAAAGACAAAGATTGCCAGCCAAGAATACTCTACCCTGCAAGGCTATCCTTCCGAAATGAGGGGCAAATAGTATATTTCTCAGACAAACAAAAACTGCGGGAGTTCACTACCACAAGACCACCCTTACAAGAAATCCTCAAGGGAGTACTGGGTTTGGTTCCTGAAAAATAACTACCACTGCCATAAAAACCTAAGAAAAATCTAAACCCGCTAGTACAATAAAAATGGCATTCATGAAGAGAAAACAAGCTAACAAAAACACTATCTACAACCCAAGGAACCAACAAACAAAGAAACCAAACAGTAAATCAGAAAGCAAGGAACAAAAGACACCTAAGACAACCAAACAACCAATAAAATGCTAGGAATAAATCAACACCTTTCAATAACAACTCTTAATGTTAAAGGCTTAAATTCCCCAATTAAAAGACACAGACTGGCTGACTGGATCAAAAAGCAGGACCCAACTATATGCTGCCTACAAGAGACCCACCTCACCCATAAAGATTCACACAGACTAAGAGTGAAAGGATGGAAAAAGATTTACCATGCAAACAGAAAAGAAAAACGAGCTGGAGTAGCTATTCTTATATCTGACAAAATAGACTTTAAACTAAAAACCATAAAAAGAGACAATGAGGGACACTACTTAATGATAAAAGGACTGATCCATCAAGAAGACATAACAATCATAAATATGTACGCACCCAATGTTGGAGCAGCCAGATTTATAAAACAAACTCTATTAGACCTAAAGAAGGAAATAGACACTAATACCATAATAGCAGGGGACCTGAACACTCCACTGTCAATATTAGACAGATCATCTAGGCAAAGAATCAGTAGAGAAACACAAGATCTAAACAAGACTCTAGACCAATTGGAATTGGCAGATATCTACAGAACATTCCACCCAACAACCTCAGAATATTCATTCTTCTCATCAGCACATAGATCATTCTCCAGGATAGATCACATATTAGGTCACAAATCAAGTCTCAATAAATTCAAAAAAATTGGAATTATCCCATGTATCTTCTCAGACCACAATGGATTAAAACTAGAAATTAATAACAAACAAAACTCTGGAAACTATACAAACACATGGAAATTAAACAGCATTCTACTTAATGACATATGGGTCCAAGAAGAAATCAAGCAGGAAATCAAAAAGTTTATTGAAACTAATGAAAACAATGATACATTATACCAAAACCTGTGGGATACTGCAAAAGCAGTATTGAGGGGAAAATTTATTGCATTAAATGCTCACTTCAGAAGAATAGAAAGATGGCAAGTGAACAACCTAACACTTCACCTTAAAGAACTAGAAAAACAAGAACAATCCAAACCTAAAGTTAGCAGACGGAAAGAAATCATTAAGATCAGAGCAGAACTGAATGAAATTGAAAACCAAAAAACAATTCAAAAGATCAACGAATCAAAAAGTTGGTTTTTTGAAAAGATAAATAAAATAGACAAACCATTAGCATGGCTAACAAAAAAAAGAAGAGAGAAGACTCAAATAACAAAAATTAGAAGTGAAAAAGGCGATATTACAACTGATTCATCTGAAATACAAGGAATCATTCGAGACTACTATAAACAACTATACGCCAACAAATTTGAAAATCTGGAGGAAATGGATAAATTTCTGGACACACACAAGCTCCCAAAACTGAACCGTAAAGACGTAGAAAATTTGAACAGACCAATAACAATAAAGGAGATTGAAGCTGTTATCAGAAGGCTCCCAACAAAGAAAAGCCCAGGACCAGATGGATTCACAGCAGAATTTTACCAAACATTCAAAGAGGAATTGACACCGATTCTTTACAAACTATTCCAAAAGATTGAAATGGACGCAAATCTCCCAAACTCATTCTATGAAGCAAACATCATCCTGATACCAAAACCAGGTAAAGATATAACCAAAAAAGAAAACTACAGGCCGATATCCTTGATGAACATAGATGCAAAAATCCTCACTAAAATACTAGCAAACAGAATACAGCAACACATACGTAAAATTATTCATCACGATCAAGTGGGATTCATCCAAGGGATGCAAGGTTGGTTCAACATACACAAATCAATAAATGTGATACACCATATTAATAAACTCAAACACAAGGACCATATGATCATCTCTATAGATGCTGAAAAAGCATTTGATAAAGTTCAGCACTCATTCATGACAAAGACCCTCTATAAGTTAGGTATAGAGGGAAAGTATCTCAACATAATTAAAGCCATATATGCCAAACCCACTGCCAATATCATCCTGAATGGGGAAAAGCTGAAAGCTTTTCCTTTAAGAACAGGAACTAGACAAGGATGCCCACTCTCACCACTCCTATTCAACATAGTGTTGGAAGTACTAGCCAGAGCAATCAGAGAAGAGAAGGAAATAAAGGGCATCCAGATTGGAAAAGATGAAGTCAAACTGTCCCTGTTTGCAGATGACATGATCCTATATATCGAACAGCCTAAAACCTCTACAAAAAAACTGTTGGAATTGATAAATGATTTCAGCACAGTAGCAGGATACAAAATCAACACACAAAAATCAGTAGCATTTCTTTTCTCCAATAGTGAACATGCAGAAGGAGAAATCAAGAAAGCCTGCCCATTTACAATAGCCACCAAAAAAATAAAATACTTAGGAATTGAGTTAACCAAGGATGTGAAAAATCTCTATAATGAGAACTACAAACCACTGCTGAGAGAAATTAGAGAGGATACAAGAAGATGGAAAGATATTCCATGCTCTTGGATTGGAAGAATCAACATAGTGAAAATGTCCATACTACCCAAAGTGATATACAAATTCAACGCAATCCCCATCAAAATTCCAAAGACATTTTTCTCAGAAATGGAAAAAACTATTCAGACATTTATATGGAACAATAAAAGACCACGAATAGCCAAAGCAATGCTGAGCAAAAAAAATAAAGCTGGAGGCATAACACTACCTGACTTTAAGCTATACTACAAAGCTATAATAACCAAAAAAGTATGGTACTGGCATAAAAACAGACACACTGACCAATGGAATAGAATAGAGAATCCAGAAATCAACCCACACACTTACTGCCATCTGATCTTTGACAAAGGCACCAAGCCTATTCACTAGGGAAGGGACTGCCTCTTCAGCAAGTGGTGCTGGGATAACTGGATATCGATATACAGGAGAATGAAACTAGATCCATACCTCTCACCGTATACTAAAATCAACTCAAAATGGATTAAGGATTTAAATATACACCCTGAGACAATAAAACTTCTTAAAGAAAACATAGGAGAAACACTTCAGGAAATAGGACTGGGCACAGACTTCATGAATACGACCCCAAAAGCACGGGCAACCAAAGGAAAAATAAACAAATGGGATTATATCAAACTAAAAAGCTTCTGCACAGCAAAAGAAACAATTAAAAGAGTTAAAAGACAACCAACAGAGTGGGAGAAAATATTTGCAAAATATACATCTGACAAAGGATTAATATCCAGAATATATAAGGAACTCAAACAACTTTACAAGAAGAAAACAAGCAACCCAATTAAAAAATGGGCAAAAGAGCTAAGTAGGCATTTCTCTAAGAAAGATATACAAATGGCCAACAGACATATGAAAAAATGCTCAACATCACTCAGCATCCGGGAAATGCAAATCAAAACCACATTGAGATACCATCTAACCCCAGTTAGGATGGCTAAAATCCAAAAGACTATGAACGATAAATGCTGGCGAGGTTGCGGAGAAAAAGGAACTCTCATACATTGTTGGTGGGACTGCAAAATGGTGCAGCCTCTATGGAAAATGGTATGGAGGTTCCTCAAACAATTGCAAATAGATCTACCATACGACCCAGCCATCCCACTGTTGGGAATATACCCAGAGGAATGGAAATCATCAAGTCGAAGGTATACCTGTTCCCCAATGTTCATCGCAGCACTCTTTACAATAGCCAAGAGTTGGAACCAGCCCAAATGCCCATCATCAGATGAGTGGATACGGAAAATGTGGTACATCTACACAATGGAATACTACTCAGCTATAAAAACGAATGAAATACTGCCATTTGCAACAACATGGATGGACCTTGAGAGAATTATATTAAGTGAAACAAGTCAGGCACAGAAAGAGAAATACCACATGTTCTCACTTATTGGTGGGAGCTAAAAATTAATCTATAAATTCACACACACACACACACACAAACCGGGGGGGGGGGGAAGAAGATATAACAACCACAATTATTTGAAGTTGATACAACAAGCAAACAGAAAGGACATTGTTGGGGGGGAGGGGGGGGAGGGAGAAGGGAGGGAGGTTTTGGTGATGGGGAGCAATAATCAGCTACAATGTATATCGACAAAATAAAATTTTTAAAAAAAAATGAAAATAAAAAATAAAAAATAAAAAATAAAACAACTAAAAGAAAACACAGGAGAAACACTTCAGGAAGTAGGGCTGGACAAAGACTTTATGAATAAGACCTCAAAAGCACAGCAACAAAAGAAAAGTAAACAAATGGGATTATATCAAACTAAAAAGCTTCTTGCACAGCAAAGGAAACAATCAACAGACTGAAAAGACAACCTACAGAATGGGAGAAAAATTTGCAAACTGTACATCCACAAGGGATTAATATCTGGAATATACAAAGAACTCAAACAACTTCATTATAAAAAAAAAAACCAATAATCCAATTAAAAATTGAGCAAAGGAGCTGAATAGACATTTCTGAAAGGAAGACATACAAATGGCCAACAGGTACATGAAAGAATGCTCAACATCACTAATCACCAGGGAAATGCAAATTAGAACCACACTGAGATATTATCTCACCCCAGTTAGACTGGCCATTATTAAAAAGACTGAGAATAACAAATGCTGGTGAGGATGCAGAGAAAGGGGAACCTCCTACACTGTTGGTAGGACTGTAAAATGGTGCAGCCACTATGGAAAACAGCATGGAGGTTCCTCAAACAGCTACAGATAGAACCACCATACAATCCAGCAATCCTACCTCTGGGTATATACACAAAGGGATGGAAATCATCGTATTGAAGGGATACTTGAACTGTCATGTTTATTGCAGCTCTATTTACAATAGCTGAGATATGGAACCAACCTAAATGTCCATCAACAGATGACTAGAAAAGGAAAATGTGGTATATATATACCATGGAATACTACTCAGCCATAAAAAAAAATGAAATTCTGCCATTCACAGTAGCATGGATGAGCTTGGAGAAAATTATGTTAAGTGAAATAAGCCAGGCACAGAAAGAGAAATACTGCATGTCATCCTCAATCATAAGTGAATTTTCATAAGAAGGAAGGAAGGAAGGAACAGACAGACCACAATAATGCATTGAACTTTCAGAAGGAGAGAACAAATCTGTGGTTACTAGAGGTGGGGAAGGGGGAGAGGGAGAGGGGTTAGGGAGAAATTGGGTAAGGGACACAAAGAATAGTTATGATTTGTAATAATATACTCATAATATCGATTTGATCATCATGTATTATACACAAATAATGAGTCAACACTGTACCCCCAAAACATGTATAATCAATTGTACTTCAGTAAAAAATTAGAAAACAAAATAAATATGTAAAATAATCAAAAGATAAAATAAAATGTATATGTTTATCACTAAGAAAAAAAAGAGATAAAGATATACCAAGCTAGCACAAATCAAAAGAAAGCTGGAGTAGCTATATTAATATTAGACAAAGCAGCCTTCAGAGCAAGAAATGTTATCAGGGATAAAGAGGGGCATTACATACTGAAAAAGGGGTCAATTCCCCACCCAAGAAGATGCGATATAACAATTCTTAATGTTCATGGACTTAATGACAAAGCATCAAAACATGTGAGGTAACAACTGATAGAACTGCAAGAAGAAACATAAATCCACCCATACTTGGAGACTTAAACAGTCCTCTTACAGAAAATGACAGACCATTATGTTCTTTATAAGTACAAAAGTATCATTTCAATAGGGGAAAAAATCCTGTTCACCAACAGTATGAAGTAATAGCATTTTCAAAGTTGAGATTAAATTTGTGTGAACACACACTAGTGTGTGCACTTCTGTCGGTTGAGCCCTCCTGTCGGGCTACGGCTCCCAGACCCTTCAAACCCATTGTACAGACAGGGTCACAGACCCCTCACATATCAGGCTGGGTCACCAGTCCCCTCACATACAGGTCGCCAGCTAGGTAATTGGGAAAGATCCCGGGAGCCATTGACAGAGTTGACAGGTTCCAACGTGAGCTCTGTCCTCGGCTTCCTCAGCAGCAGCAGCAGCTAACAGCAACAGCCTCCAGCAGTAGTAGTGGCCTCCCCGTGGCCCCTCCGGGGGTGTTCCAGGGGCAGGGGGGCACTGTGGATCAGACCATTCATTCTTTATACTCAAGTCCAATAACCCAGGAACACCTGGGTGCCCACACACATCTACATCAAACAATAACCAAAGAATACCTGGGCACATGTGCACAGTTATGTTTACATCAAATGCTCAGCAAGATTCCAAACCCCCAAGGGATCCTGACTATTTACTTTCACTTTCCCTACACTCCACCCCTTCAGGGTCCCTTGCTGCACAATCTATGTGTTAAAGATCTTCCATGATGTTCCCTTAGCAAAGATAGCTGACCCTTGCATTCACAAAACCTCTGTACCTATTGCATGTTCTATATAACATAGCTCTACCTTTTCAGCTACATTTAGTGACATTCCATCCCAACAGTCCCAAAAGTCTTTAGCTTATTCCAGCACCAACTCAAAAGTCCAAAGTCCAAAGTCTCATCTGAGACTAAAGGCAAAACTCCTCTCAGCTGTGTACCTGTAAAAATCAAAAACAAATTTATCTACTTCCAAGATACAGTGGGACAGACATAGAGTACACATTCCCATACCAAAAGGGAGGAATAGACCAGAAGAAAGGAAAAACAAGCCCCAAACAAACCCAAAACCCAAACAGGGCTAACATTAAGCACAGCGAGACACCTGGGCACCCAACGCATTGAGCAGCTTCACTCCTACAGCTCCTGTAGGCACAGCCCACTGAGCTGCCCTGGTGCCTGTGGCTTTTCCAGGCCAGCGCTGCATGTTGCCAGCAGCCCTACAGTTCTGGGTTCCTGGCAGCAGCCCCACTATCCTGGCTCCACTAGACATTTCCCCAGTTGGAGCTCTCTGGGGGGCTCTGACCCCATTTTTCTGCTCCACATTGCTCTGCAGATGACCTCCTCAGTGGCTCCACCCCTGCAGCAGATCTCTGCCTAGGTCCTCCCGGCCTTTTCATACATCTTCCGAAATCTGGTTGGAGGCTGCCACGCTTCCACTGCTCTCATGCTCTGCTGTCCTGCAAACTCAACACAACGTGATCACCACCAAGGTTTCCAGCTTGTGCTCTACAGAGCTGCTGCATGAGCCACACCTGGGGCTGCCCAAGGCAAGGCTGCTCCAGCCTGAGCAGCTGGAATGCAGAGAGCAGGTCTCTGAGGGCAGCAGTACCCCAGGTCTGCCCTCCTGAAAAACTCAGTTCTCCTAGGCCTCCAGGTATGTGATGAGAGGGCACCCTCCCAAACTTCTGAGCCCTCAGGGCCTTTCTCCCATTGTCTTGGCTATAGCATCTAGCTGCCCGATCCCTAGCTCCCAAATCATTTGAACCACCTCGGTATACGTTTGTCATTCACTCACAGTTTTGGGCAGTTCTCCAGCATTTGCCCACACAGTTCGAACAGCTGCACTCATCCATTTCATCAAGGAGTGGCTGCCCTGCACCTATCTGCAGCTATTCTGTAACTGCTGCCACAGAGACAGGCACCTGGTAATGAGACTAACTTTTCCACTTTTTCGCCAGGTGAAAACATACTTGAAATTTTCCAGGGGCACCCGTCCTTGGGTCATCTGTCCATCTGCACGCAGCACTCTTTTCTTGGGTTTATGCAGCACCTGGCAGGCTGTCTGCTTTCTCAGGTTTATGTGGCACCCAGCAGGCCATCTGCATGTCAGGCAAACACGACATGCATTTACTCCATCTTCCCCAGAGCACATCACACCATCCAACCCCAGGTCCCACAGGCTGCTCATGCTTCACTTCCTGATGAACAATGGGTCATTCCAGGAGACCCACAGTCTCCCCTACTCACCGTCGGGTTTGTCATCATCCCCGGTGTTGGAAGCAGGGGTGACCTGTTGCTATACTTCAGCCTCCAGGGCATGTACTCACATTTCCAACACATCCGCTTTCTGTTTCAAATCTCAAAACTGCACCTCTTCATGCAGCACCCAGTCCATGCTGGCTTGCACCACAGCAAGCAGCAGCCAGACCCTGGTCAACAGGAAAGTGGCCACCAGGACTCGAGGGCAGTCACATTTCCTCCCTCTTCCAAGGAGCTAATGGCTCCTTTACCTGCTGAACATCCTGCAGGCTATACCAATTTCAGGCTAGGGCTCACAGACCCTTCAAACCCATTATACAGACTGGGTCACAGACCCCTCACATGCCAGGCTGGGTGACCAGACCCCTCACATACAGGTCACCAGCTAGGTAATAGGGAAGGATCCCAGGAGCTGTTGACAGAGTTGACAGGTTCATTCCAACGCGAGCTCAGTCCTCAGCTTCCTCAGCAGCAGCAGCAGCTAACAGCAACAGCCTCCAGCAGTGGTAGTGGCTAGGGTTCCCAGGGGTGGTGGGGCACTGTGGATCTGAGCCATTCATCCTTTACCCTTAAATCTGATAACCCAGGAACACCTGGGTGCCCAAGCACAGTTATGTTTGCATCAAGTGCTCGCCAAGATTCCAAACCCCTGAGGGATCCTGACCATTTACTTTCATTCTCCTTACACCTCCTTACCCGGGGCTGAAAGGAGCTCCTGGTGAGCCTCCTAGATTCCAGATCTGGAAAGCTACCACAAATTTTAGGCCATGGGCTGGAAAGACTTTAGTACGAGGGAGATCAATGTGTTTGAGCAGGATGGAATTCTTTTTCAGGTGAGCCAACTAGAAACACTTCCAGTCCAACCTCAGAACCTTCAAGACCTAGGCTGAAGGTGATAACAGGCCTACCTGATGTGACCCTGACTTCAGCGGGGGCATCCAAGGGCAGAGCCAGATGAAGGAGAGGAAGATGGCCATAGATGACACTGCTTTGCAACAAGAGCATTCTAGGTCAACTCAGCATAATGAAAAACATTTGTGATTCTTAACACACTGTGCCCAAGTGGTCCTTAAGTAAGGAATGTCCACATGTTAAGTCTCCCCAAGCATTAATGATTAGTTTTCTGTCCAGTGTGGTTCCTACAAACACAGGGTTATCATGTTTTCCTTCTCATGAGCACTCCATTCTTACACTGAATCTTGGAGCTTCAGGTCTCACTTTTAACAAGTACAGCCACATATAAAAAGAAACATTGAGAAGCAGATTCAATGGCCAATTACTTGCATTTATAGTGTTAAAAAAAAATAGTTGCTAGTAGATGTTTTTTGTAAATCATTTAGCATTTACCAATTGTCCAGACCAAAGGTCATTTCCAAGTAGGAAAGCTCTGATTCCAACTTCTCCTCTGGTCCATGTGCAACACAACTTATCCTGTTCCCAGGTACTCATGGAAGGACATGCTTGCTCAGCTGTCACCAGCGCCAAATGGGCTTGAGGACACAAAATGCCATAAGGATGATGGTCATCAGCAGCATGCTGAAATGGTTCCCATTCTCACCAGGCCCTGCCCGCTCACAGCTGGCTCTGCTCCTGCAGCTCTACCTGCCCCGCCAGGAGGCTACACAGGCTGAGGCACAGCCCAAGTAGTTTTTGTCTTATATCCTTCTTCTGTTCCATGATCTCTCCCAGTATACCACCTTTCATTTGGTTGTCATGTCTCCTCAGACACCTTTTGGCTGTGACAATTTCTCAGACCTTCCTTATATTTAATTGTTTTGAATATAGGTCAGATATATAGGTTGTCTTTCTATTGGGATTTGTCTGGGTTTTTTCTTGGCACGGTCCATGCCATGGCAGAGTCCTGAAAGGAATAGCTTGGGCTGCCCTCTCCAAGTTGGCAAGGCCACTGGAGAGAGAGCTGCTGGCAGGACCGCGGCTACGAGCACTTGCTTTCACTGTAAGAATCTCTGCCTTGGCATAGTGGTACTGCTTTTCCTTTCTCTTTTGATGTTTTGGTCAGCGTGGCAGTTTCCTGAGTTTCCAAAAGACACAGAAAATGACACACAAACAGTTGTTGTCATAAAATTAGATAGTCCCACCAAAAATCCAGGAAGATTGAATAATTCCAAACTGTCCCTTTTGAGTCAATTAATTATGCCAATGAATGTTTCAAAAACATCAGTCACAATTAACCATGAGCAATTGCCTTTACCAGAGAAATTAATAAATAAAAGAAGTCCCCATCCTCTTCCCACCATCTGGGTAAATGGTTACATGGGATATAAAATGGGGAAAGGAAAAATTTGGTATCCCCTAGGGGACGTCCAAAGTATGATCTAAGTTGGCAAATGTCAATTACTGGAGATTGTATTAATGGCAAGAGAATGGTTGGTATTAATGAGAAATTATATGATTGGGACAAATTAAGTATATGGGAACGAAACTGTAGAACCCCCTTTACTTGGTGGTGTCCAGTTTTAATAAATCATTAAAAATCAGGTATTGGGATAAAAATATATTCTGTAAAATTATTAAACCTGCAAAATTAGATTTTAGAAGAATAAGAGAGTACACCTAGTTTTGTGAGGGATGGTGCTGTGCACAAGGACACTTTAGCATTTAGATCAAGATTACAGGGCCACAGAAATGTTAACTTTTTCCTTTTAGCAAAGTTGTATTTACATTTAAGAATAGGTATAGGTTATCTACAAAATAGCTGCCACCCTGTTAATAGGGTGGATATTAACCACAGCTTGCTAACAGAAAAAGGTCACAAGATAACTTCAAGACAATGAAGGGATGGTTCGGATCTGATAACCTGATTCCAGGAAAAAGAAGCATGAGTTGATCACCTGAGACATGCTGAAAGGACTTGCTGACCTCTAAAAAAGTTTCCTCCCTGCTTTTTGGACTATTGATTTATGTGTCTATTCATTCATCAGTACCACAATGTCTTGATTACTGTCACTTTATGGTGAATCTTGAAATCAGGTAGCATCAGTACAATTTTATTCTTCTTCAATATTGTGTTGGCTATTCTGGATCTTTTGATTTCCATAAAAATTTTAGAATGTGTGTCAATATCTACAAAAAAGGTTGCTGGGATTTTGATTAGGATTGCACTGAATCACAGATCAAGTTGGGAAGAGTGATATCTTAACAGTATTGAGTCTCCCACTCCATGAATGTGAAATTTATTTAGATCTTCTTTGATTTTGTTCATCTGAGCTTTGTCATTCTACATATAGATTCTATATATATTTTATTAGATCTATATGTAAACATTTCATTTTTTTGATGGTATTGTAAATGATATCGTGTTTTAAATTTCAAATTCCAATTGTCCATTGCCTGTATATAGAAAAACAATAGACTTTTGTATACTAACCTTGTGTCTTGGGACCTTGCTATGATCACTTATTAGTTCCAGGATTTTTAAAACATATTTTAAAGTAGTTTTCTGCATATACAGTCATGTCATCTGTGAACAAAGACAGTTTTATTTCTTCCTTCCCAATTAATATGCCTTTTATTTCCTTTTCTTGTCTCACTGCATTAGCTAGAACTTCCAGGACAATGTTGGAGAGAAGTGGTAAGAAGTAAGATCCACGCCCTGTTACTGACATTCAGGGGACAGTGTCCAGTTTCTCACCATTAACGTGATGCCAGCTGTAGCTTTTTGTTGCTGTTCTTGATGCTCTTCATCAAGTGGAGCAACTCTCCCTCCTTTCCTAGCTTGCTGATGATAGTTTTTATGATGAGCAGGTGTTTGATCTTGTCAAATGGTTTTTCTGCATCAATTATCATTGTTATATGAATTTTCTACATTAGGCTGTTGATGTAGTGAATTACATTATTTGATTTTCTACTGCTTAACCAGCATTGCATAGCTGAAATAAATCCCGCTTGGTCATGGCGTATAATTTTTTTATACGTTATTGAACTCAATTTGCTAATATTTTGATGAGAATTTTTATGTCTGTGTTTATGATAGATATTCCTGTCTGGCTTTGGTGTTAGAGTAACCCTGTCCTCAAAGAGTGAGTCAGAGACAGCTTGGTCTGCTTCAGTTTGTGGAAGAGGTTGTAAAGACTTGGTATCATTCCTTCTTTATGTATTTTGTAGAATTCACCAGTGAGGCCATCTGGGCCTGGTGCTGTCTTTTGGGAGGTTATTAATTATTCATCCAATTTCCTTAATAGATATAGGGCTATTCAAATGATCCATTTCCCTTTATGTGAGTTTTGGTAGCTTGTGTCTTTCAAGGAATTGGTCCAGTTCATCTACATTATCAAATTTGTAGGCATAGGTTAATTCATAGCTTTTAAAAATTTTTCTTCTTAATATCTATGGGATCAGTAGTGATGACTCCTGTTTTATTCCTGATTTTAGTAATTTGTGTCTTATTTCTTTTATTCTTGTTTAGCCTGGCTAGAAGTTAATCAATTTTATTAATTTTCTCAAAGAACCAGCTTTTTCAAAATTTTTCTCTGTTGTTTTTCTAATTTCATTGATTTCTGCTCTAATTTGTATTTTTTATGCTTATTTTAGGCAGAATTTGGTCTTTTTTCTTCAGCTTCCTAAGATGGAAGCTGAGATTATTGATTTTAGATCATCTTTTCTAATATATGCATTTAATTCTGTAAACGTCTAAGCACAGCTTTTGCCACATCTCACAAATTTTGATAAGTTGAATTTTCATTTTTGTTTAGTTCAAAATATTTTTAAGTTTCTCTTGAGAGTTCTTCTTTGATCTATGTGTTATTTAGAAGTGTGCTGTTTGGGTCGACCCCGTGGCTCACTCGGGAGAGTGTGGTGCTGGCAGCACAGCGGCGCTCCCACTGTGGGTTCGGATCCTACATAGGGATGGCTGGTGCACTCACTGGCTGAGCGTGGTGCGGACGATGCCAAGCCAAGGGTTGTGATCCCCTTACTGGTCACAAAAAAAAAAAAAAAAAAAAGTGTGCTGTTTAGTTTCCAAATATTTGGGGACTTTCTAGCTATTTTTCAGTTATTGATTGCCAGTTTAATTCCACTGTTGTCTGAGAACACATCTTGAATTATTTTCATTCTTTTAAATTGGTTTATCTTGGTGAATGTTCTTTGTGAGCTTGAGAAAAATGTGTTGGATGAAGCATTCTATAAATGTCAATTAGATTAAATTGATTGATAGTGCTGCTCAGGTTAACTATATCCTTACTGATTTTACATGTAGTCAGTTCTACAAATGACTGGTGATAATTCAGGCTCATATCAGCATACTTTGGGGTGATGCAAAGGAGTAAATACATAAATACTTTCCATCTGTTTACTACTCCTTCCCACTCACCATTCAACAGCATAAATGGGAAAACTGTGGAAGAGACATCAATAAGGAAGATCCTAAGTAAATAAGTCATGTCTGAAACCAAAGGGCAGAAATTTATCAGCACCATTGTTTTCCCAAAGTCCACTTATAAATTGTTTGGAATTAGGAATACATTTTACCATGCATTAAATTATAAAATATTAGCTCAACAAACAAATATTGGTTGATTGCTACTCTGTGCAAAGCACTGTATTATAGAGATAAAACAATGCACATGGAGAGATAAATGACAGAGAAATCAAGGTTGATTTCTGGGTCCTTGGGTTAGTCGACAGTACAGCCATATAGTGAGTTGGGGAAGACAAAGGCAAAACATGTGAGATGGGCAGGGAGTAAGAAGTCAATAATTTTATTTTATCCAAGCTACATGTGAGATGCTTATCAAACATTCTAATGAAGTAATCAAGCAAGCAGTAGACTACAACCCTTATGCTTTAAAAAATCATCAGAAATATAACAAGCAGCAAATAGATCATAACTAAAATCATGGAAATAGATATTGTCACCCAGAAGAGAAATGGAGAGGAAGAAGAAAATGGGCTCCAAACTGGAATCTTGTCCCCCTCCAAGATTTGAAAGCCAACCAATCAACATCTAGAGGCCAAGAATTCAGCAAAGAAGATTCAAAAAGTAATCTGTAAGAAGTTTCAGGCTTTATCTACAGTTTTTCTCTTCTGAGCCCTCCCAGAATCACCCTTAACACTCCATTTATGGCAATCTAGGCTTCTTCTAGCCTACTCCTCCAAATTCTTCCAGTCTTCACCCATTACCCAGTTCCAAAGTAAATACATTTTCAGGTTTTTGTTATAGCAACAGTCCCACCTCTCGGTACCAATTTTATGTCTTAGTCTGTTTTGTGCTGCTGTAACAAAATACCATAGACTGGGTAATTTATGATAATAGAAATTTATTGGCTCATAATTCTGGAGTCTGGGAAGCCCAAGATTGAGGTGTCAATATCTGGCGAAGGCCTTTTTGCTGCATTATAACATGGTGGGAGGGTAAAGAGAGGGTGAGAGACAAGAGGGGGCCTAATTCTTCCTTTTATAAGAAACCCACTCCCATGATAACAGCATTAATCCATTTGTGAGGGTGGTATCCCCATGACCCAAACACATCCTATTAGGCCCCATCTCTCAACACTGCCACATTGGGATTCAAGTCTCCAACACATGAACTTTGGGGGACACATTCAAACCATAGCAACAACTCTTCCTGATTTCTTCTTTAGTAACTTCACATTGATACCTTGAAATTGACCATGAAATTAGCCATGGTGGTTGTGTTTATACCATGTGGGCGAATTTACACCATGGAAATTGTCCAATACTACAAACACAAGTGGCCAACACGAGTGACATTAGGTCTTTCTAAGGAGGGTGGGGAAGAGTTAGCTGATTGTTGAACTTTTACCAACACTGTTACCCCCAAGTTTTCCACATCTTTTTTTTTTTTTCTCCTTTTTTTGTGACTGGTAAGGGGATCGCAACCCTTGGCTTGGTGTCGTCCGCACTGCGCTCAGCCAGTGAGCACACCGGCCATCCCTATATAGGATCCGAACCTGTGGCGGGATCGCCGCTGCGCTCCCAGTGCTGCACTCTCCCGAGTGAGCCACGGGGTCGGCCCTTTCCACATCTTTTTATTGTCAACACTGGGCTACTCCTTCAGGCCTTAGCTCAAGTCCTGCCTTCACCATTGCTATGGTTTGAATATTTGTCACCTCCAGAGCTCATGTTGGATCTTAACCCTCAATACGGTTTTTGAAAGGTGGGGCCTTTTAGAGCTGACTGGATCATGAGGACCATGCCCGCATGAATGGATTAATCCACTCACAGAGTAATTGGTTAATGTAATGGTTTAATAGATTACCAGGGAGTAGACTAAGGGTTTTATAAGGAGAGAAATAAAGCAAGTCGAAGCTCTCTTGCTCAGCCTCTCATCAAATGATACCCCGTATTACCACAGACTGTATAGAGTTCCCACCAAGAAAAATGCCCTCGCCAGATGTGCCCCCTGGACCTTCCCAGCCTCCAAAACTATAAGATATAAATCCTGTTTATTTATAAATTACTCAGTTTTAAGTATTCTGTCATCAGTGACAGAAAATGGACTAATAACATTATGAACCCATCCCGGATCACCCCAGCCTACTGTGACTCTGCACTAAACTCCTCTTACATTGTCTGCCTGGACGCCTCAACTGGCCCTCGGCTAATAGTACGAGGGAATATGACAAATATTTTTACATGGCCATATACTTTTCTGCTACTGCTATGGGACGAATGTGTCCCCCAAAAGTTCATGTATTGGAAACTTATCTCCACTGTAACAGTGTTAGGAGGGTGGGAAATCCAAACATGGTTCTAAAAGGAGGGGAAGGAGCACCGTGGGGTAGGGCCGGTCTGGTCCAGCCTGGCACCTCCCTCCCGGCCCCCTCCAGCAGGCTTCCAGAAGGTGCTATGGCTCCCTGGCCGGAGCATCGTCCTCAGGAGCCTGGCCGGGCAGGGCACGGGGCTGACTGCACGCGCCCACCCCCTGTGGGGAGCAGCTGGTTGGGGGAGGCACAGGGGGAAGCCGGCTGTGGAGGAAAATCGACGCGGAAGAAAAGGGCTCCAGCCTCAAATGACATTTGGCGTTTGCAAAGGAAGCCCCCACAGACAGGAGATCACAGCTGGTTTGACTCGGATGACGAATCAACCCCGTTTCTTACAGCTTGTCTCGAGCCATCCGCAGACGCGGGTTCGGGGTACCCCAGCGCCCCAGAGCCGGCGCGGGGGGCCTCAGAGCAGCATCGCCGCGCAGGGAGGGCGGGGAGCGGGCGGGAGGGGCCGGGTGTGAGCGGAGTGAGAACGAGCAGCGAGGAGCTGCCCTCCCAGACCCGGCTGGGAAGGGGTGCCGGTGGTCGGGCCCGGACTGCTTGTTTCAAGAGCTCCTTGAGATGCCCCCGCTGCCACGCGCGTCTCCTAAATCCACCGGCCTGTGCTTGCTTCTTGCGTGGCTTCTCCTTGTTTTTTGTTTTGTTTTGTTTTTTCGTTTTGGGGGTTCTTCCTGGTGGGGTGCAGAAACCACGCGTTCTAGGTAGGCACAGGGAATCAGAAGCGCGAGCCCGCACCTCACCTGGACCGGTTTCCTAAAGTGAGTGACAAGCACACGTGGACTGACGTCCTTCCGCCCACAGAGCAGGTCCACACTTCCACCAAGCTCTGCTGAAGGGACAGACGAACGTCCGGCTTGACAGAGAGAGCCTCTCCGCATATCTCTTTTCCCACTGGCCCCATAACTCTCAAGACCAGGTGGGGTAATTCCACTGACTCAAACTGTGTCACTTCATTAGAAATTCACTCTGGGAAATCCTGGATTCCTGCTGAGGAACCTGGGAATGTGTCAGTTTCCTGAAGGGAATAAGCAAATCTGCAGGGGGTCCCGCTGACCCTGTGCTTCCCCCCGGGAACAAGCAGGAGTGGGCCTTCCTCATTGCAAGTGTTTCTTTCCAGATCCTTGTTCACCCCCTACCTGCTGCCAAGGCCACGGGCTGGCCTTGCTGATGCCCCGAAGCCCTGCAGCCCTGAGGGACACTGGCCCAGGGCTCCTCCTGCTTTGTCTGGAGCACCATCTGTTTGGGAAGGTGATCGCCGCGGTTATCTCAGCATTCCTCCATGCAGCTTAGATCTATGAATCCCTCATCCTGTCGTCGCAGGCTGGATGAAAGCATCCTCCAGGACACGTCCTCCCTTGGCTCACCCCACGCAGCTGGCCTCTGTATGCTTCCAACAACTTCTCCAGCTTCCTGTGAAGTACTGTGGACTGAGCACCGCGGAGTCTCCCTGGGAGATGGAAAGGCCTTAAGAAAATGAAAACTAGAGAGCTCCCTCTGTGGGATGCGTTTGATGCCCACTGGGTGAATACCTCACCTCCAAATGAGTCTCCTGCGGCCACCTTGAGGCCTAAGAATCTTCCATTCCAGTCTCAAGATTTTGGGACAAGAGGATTTTTCCAACTTTAGGAGCCCCCTTTGTAAATTGGAACCTTTAGGGGTTGTGAGGGGCAAACCCTAAAGGAGCAGGAAGCCAGAATCTATGGAAGCGGGACATGAGTCAGCAGGTGCCTGAGCATGGAGGGGACTAGGACAAAGGCCAGAAGGCAGGTTCAGTTTGCTGGAAAGGTCTCCATGCCATGACACCAGCCGAGGAGACAGAGTAGTAGGCCTGGACCATCTAATTCTCTCGCGTCCTTCCTCAGAGTAGGCAGGGAGGGGGAAAAGGGGACACGTGGACCTCGCTGTGCTCGGAGGGAAAAGGAATGCTCTGCCGGCTGCGTTCTGCCCTCCAGTGCTACCCCCAGAGACCAAGAGGAGGAGGAGCGTGTCACTTCTCTTCTCCCTTCTAGGTGTGAGGACACATTTTCTCCGAATCGCTCAGCCGAAGTCCCCTCTGGTCTGCTTGCCCAACGTTAGGTCACATGTTCCCTAGGGCTGCCGCTGCCAGTGAAGTAAGACCACTGTTGGTCACACTGCTCAGAAGCCACCCTGGAGTGGGAAGGGGCTCCATCACAGCACTTCCCACCTGCCTCGCCATTCCATCATTCTGTCCTCTTCATGCCACCAAAACCTCCCTTGTCATAGTCACCAGGGACCCCCCACTGTCCTAAGGCCGCATCCTCTTGGACCCATCAGCCCATTGGACACAACTGAGCACTCCCTCCCTTTGGAAACCTTCCTCCCCCGGCTCCCAGCACCCCACTTTTTCTTGTTCTCTTTCTCTCTCACTGGCCACTTCTTCATCTAGTTTCCTCTGCTAGGTCCTCGCCATCTTTCCAGCCTCTGAGACACAGCACCAGGACACAGTCCTCAGACCTCTATTTTTTTAATCTTTGTTCTACTAAGGAGGTCTCATCTGGTAATATGGCATTAAATAAATCTAACTGCCCTGACTCCCAAATATTTATCTCCAATGTTGACCTCTCTCCTAATTCCAGACTTACACATCTGACTGCTTAGCCAACATCTCATTTGGATGTCTAGCAGGCATCTTAAACTTGAATGGCTAAAACTCCACCCACACCTTCTAAATATATTCAGAATCTGGTCACATCCCCCATTTCCATCACTTCCACCTCTGAGCACCTTTCCCCTGATGGACCGCAAAGGCCACACCACTCTCTCTGCTCTCTTTCCCCTTACTTCCTCCAGCCAGTGTTCTGCACAGCGGCCAGCGTAAACCTCATAAGATACAAATCAGGTCCTGTGACTTTTGCCAACAATCCCGCAAAGGCTTCTCATTCACGTAGAGTAAAAGCCAAAATTGCTACAGACAGCCTGTAGCACGCTTGAAGGAAGTGAGGGAACATGCCACACAGACATGTGGGGAAGGACACCCAGAGCTGAGCTGTGAGGAGGGACCCGCCAGCATGTTTCAGAAACAGCTGAGACCCTGCTCTCTCGACTTCTCCTGCCACTCACCTATCCCCCCAAAGTCCATGCCCACCCAGAACCAGAATGTAACTTTATTTGGAAACAAACAGATATAATTAGTTAAGGATCTAAATGGGATCATACTGGATTAGGGTGGTCCCTAAATGCAATGACTGGTGTCCTTATATGAAGAGACATGGACCTATAGAGAGACACAGAAGGAGGCTATGTGAAGACAGAGGTAAGCAGGGACTGGGGTCATGCTGCCACAATCCGAGGAATCTTTCCTGGAGCCTTTCAGAGGGAGTGTGGTCCTGCTGACACCTGCATTTCAGATTCCCAGCCCCCGGAACTATAAGAGAATAAATTCCCATTGTTTTAAGCCAACAAGTTGATGGTAATTTATTGCAGCAGCCCTAAGAAATTCATATGCCCTCTCTCCCTTGTTCAATTCCAGCCACAAGGGTTTCGTCAAACTCCCATATGTATATGGGATTACATCAGAACGTTAGGAGTCCTGACCTGAGAGCCTGTGTGACTTTTCCCAAGTCTCTTGGTCTCTGAGCATCACACATTTTCTTTGTATACACAACAAGATAACCTCTATGTTTCCTCCAATTCTGAGAGCTAAGAATTCCTCTAATCAATGATATATCCCCAAATCAGTACAGTGAAAGCAATTCTCATTAGACCACTTCAGCTTCCTCCACATCTAAGGGACCTGCTCCAGATGTGTGCGATGGAAAGTCCTCACCTCAGAAGGTAACTGAATGCCACAGGGAAGCTGCTGCGGCCGGACCAGTCCCTGCAGAGAAATCCAGCCACATCTACCTAACCAAAGTATTCTTAACGAACCTGCGCACACTGTCACTATGGTATCGAGAGCTATTCCTTATCAACATCTCTTAATGGGAATGGGCTGTTAATGTTATCAATACTTACACATGGAACCAAAAAAATAAACCAAGCAAATCTACTCAGATCCAGGCTGGTTATGCAACTTTATTTTCCAAGAGCCAAGTTCTCTGACTGGGGACTCAGTTCCAGACATTCTTTAATTGAGTGGACACGTCCCAGCAGACATGCTGCTGATGGCTGTCTCGGGTACTCCAACAGCTTGTAATTAGTTCTCACAGTGGGGGCGGGGGAGTAATCATAGGGTCTCAGAGCTGGGAGAGACATCTCAAACCAAGGCCCAAATTGCCAAAGGTATTTGCCCAGGTACAATGAAAATGAAACTGGAGAGAGCCCATCTGCACTCCCGGGAGCGTCTCCTCACACTTCATCCTCCAGCGTGAGCTTCCTGTACGTTCTGCTGACTGAGCCGCACACACCGGAGAGCGGTTTCCTCACCTGTGCTCTCTGCTGTGGAGCTGTTGCTTCTGCTCCAATAATGGGGAAGCTGCCCGATTTTGCACAGAGCCACCTTGTATCTTCCAAACCACAGAAGTTTGCAAGATTCTTTTCCTTTTTTTCTTTTTTTAACGACTCTTCAAAGACAGAAAACAACAACCATTTCCAGTCTGATCCAAGACCACAGGATTGTTTTTAATTCCATTCATCAGTATCTCATTCATCTCAAGAGACTATGGGATGTTTCCATATTTACATAATGGGCTCATCATTTTAAGCTCCATCAGGCCCTCTTTGACATGGTGGCAATTACGCTTCCTTGCAAGCTTCCAAGTTTACTGTAAAGGCCAACGGGGTCTCAAGCACCCAGAAAACATACTTTTTATGTTTTTATAAACTCTATAAAATTGTAATTGGATCAAACTTTGCATTCAAAAGCACATTCTTCAGGAATATTTTATATGCACATAAAACATAGAGAAAATGTTAACATTATGTCTTAAGTGTTTGCACGTTGGAACCAGCTAAAAGTTAGGAAAATGCAATCCATCTGTTCTCTTCTTTGAAACTAGATTATTCTGAGAGCACAAAAGAGAGCCTCCGGGGAGTTTGACACTGCCCTCTCCCGGTCCTGTTATCAGGTGACTCAGGGGTGGGGGAAGGGAGATGACGGTCTCACTGGGGCAGCTGCTTTTCTGTCTCCTCTCCAAACATCCAGGAGCCTTGGCTGTATTGGCAAATTCTACACCAGGCTGGGCAACGGAAGGAATGGTCATCTGGTCCCCATCACCCTGGCTCTGGCCTCAGGTACTGAGTAGCTGCTGAGAGTCATCTACCTGTCCTGGCTCCTAGCGTATGTCTCATTCCCCAGAGGCCTGGGATGGGGGAAATACAGATTTTGCTATAGCCCTTAAGGGCTTATTTGTTCAAGACTATCCATTAGGCATTTATTAGCCTTCATTATAGAGCGCTAGTGGCCTAATTAGCTCAAGCTGAGTGGGGGCAGCAGAGGGAGGGGAACCAGCTGACATTTGCTTTCCCAGGGAGCCCTGTCGCTCAACTCCCTGTTTTATGTTAGCACAGCAAATTAGAGCCCTCATTATCACATTTGCAAAGTGCTTGGCACACAAAGGAGGAAAACCTGGAGGGAAAGAGCCAAGGGCCTGGTGGGAGAGGTGGCTTGCCCCACGGAGGCCTCTCTCCCTGAACAAGCAAACTCCATCTCACACCCACCGGGACCTGGACGATGGGATCTCAGCATCGGGAAGCTGTCTCTGAAAAGCCACCAGATCCCCTTCATACTCCCCTGAAGGAGATTCTTGGACAGGACTTTTGACTGCAGTCTGTAGCAACACAAAAACAGAGATTTTCTCTGTTGTTGATAAAACTAGAGCAGTTCTCAATTTTCAATATGCATAAGAATCACCTAGGAGATCTGTTAAAATGCAGACTCTTGTCCCCCAACCCCCACCGCATCTAGCATACTCTCTGAGAGTGGTGCCCAGGATCTGCATTTTAACAAATCCCCAGGTATCTCATGAATGACACATTGAGAAACAGTGCTGCACAACAAATCATCTGATAAATGTTTCATTCACCAAATAGTTTTTACTGAGTTCCTACCATGGGAGGCAAAGAACAAGAAGCCATTTGGACATAGCTGGGGGTGAGTGACTAAAGTAGGGTAGAGCACCGGCCCAGTGGTGGGAGGGTCATGGAGCTTACAGTTTACTGGAGGGGTCAGCCAAAGAAACACAATTACTACAAACCAGCCCAAGTGCCACATCAGGGCAAGGCAAGGAAGGGGAAGCATGTGGGAAGGACTTGTAATCCCATGCTAGGGGACAGGAAAGTTTCCCAGAAGATATAACATCTAAACTGGGAGCTGGAGAAAGAGAAGTTAGAGAAAGGGAGTCCAGGAGAAAAAGAATCAGAACGTATAACTTGTACGTAGCTCTACAAGTAAGAGATGGACCAAAGAATTTGGGTCTTGAAAATGACTCAGAATTGTGAACCATAACATGTGAAGACGGGGCTGTGAGAAATAGGACTGGAAATGTTTGCAAACAGCTATTCTGGTTTGGATGTTTTCCTAAGGGAAGGTGGGAAGTCACTCAAATAAAGAAAGATCACTCTGGCTATGGTTTGGAGAATGAGTTTGAGAAAAGAGAGAGATTGGACACAGAGAGACCAATTTGGAGGCTGTTGCAGTCATTTCTCTCCTCAAACCCCAGTGGGATCTGTGCCAGAAACTCCACCACAGTGCTGATATTTGTGAAATCGTGGCTGGTGTTCAGGTGGTAACTCCTCTTTGGTTCACAGGCAGGTCAACCCCTGGACCATCTGCCAATTGGCCAGAGGGCCCTTGCTGGTCTACAGCTCCACACATCACACCATTCACATTTAGGGTTGTTATTGAAAGGGATTGTCTTACTCCTACCATTTTATCAATTTTTGTTTGGATGCTTGAAATATCTTTTGTTCCTTTCTTCTCCTTTTATTGTTTGTCTTTGATGTTTGTTGGTTTTTTGAGGTGGTAAGATTTCATTTCTTTCTCTTTCTCATTTGCATTTTTGTTCTACCAGTGGGTTTTGTTCTTTCTTGGGTATTCGTGGTAGTAACTATCATTTTTCAGTTTCCAGATGCAGGACTCCCTTGAAGATTTCTTGCAAGGCTGGTTGCATGTTGGTGACCTTCAGCTGTTTTTGTTTCTCTGGAAAATACATTATTTCTCCCTCATTTTTGAAGGATAGCCTTGCTGGGTATAGTATTCTTGGCTGGCAGGTTTTTTGTCTTTTAGTATTTTGAATATATCATCCCATTTTCTTCTGGCCTATACAGTTTCTATTGAGAAGTCTGTTGTTAATCTGATAGGGGCTCCCTTACAGGTGACTTGATGCTTTTCTCTTGCTTCTTTTAAGATTCTCTTTGTCTTTGAGCTTTGCCAGTTTGACTATAATGTATCTTGGAGAGGATCTTTTAGGGTTGAATCTGTTTGAGGATCTTTGAGCCTCCTGGATCTGAAGGTCCATGTCTCTCTTATACCTGGGAAGTTTTCTGTTATTATATCAGTGAATAGGTTTTACATGCCTTTTCCTTTCTCCTCCTTTTCTGGAACACCCATGATTTGAATGTTTGTGCACGTACGGTCATCTGCTAGCTCTCTTAGATTTTCTTAATTTTTTAAAATTCTTTTTTCCTTTTTTTTTTTTTTTGTCTGCCTGGGTTATTTTGAAAAGACTATCTTAGAGATCAGAAATTCTTTCTTCTGCTTGTTCTAGCCTGCTGCTTAAGCTCTTGGTTGTGTTTTTTATTTCATTGAGTGAATCTTTCAGTTCCAGAAGATCTGCTACATTCTTTTTTGAGGTATTAATTCTTTTAAATTTCCTCCTTCATACCTTGATTTTTTTCTCATTTCATTATGTTGTCTAAGTGAGTCTTCTTGTATCTCATTGAGTTTCCTTAAGATTGTTACTCAGAATTCCTTTTCAGTCATTTCAAGGGTTTCTTGCTCTATAAGGTCTGGTATTTGAGAACTACTGTATTCTTTTGGTGGTGTCATATTTTCTTGGGTTTTCATATTTCTGTTAACTCCACTTTAATGTCTAGTCAGCTGGTACAGCAGTTGCTTCTTCTATTACCCTGGAGTTGGCTTTGAGGACAGAGATGTCCTCTTCTTTTTTCTGGTCTCTGCTGGTGACTCTCCTTGTGTCAGTGCAGTTGAATGTCTGGCAGGCTGCCTGCACAGTGGCTGTGGCTTCTACTGTGGTGGCAAGATACTTTTGCAGCAGTCATGGCTGTGATGGTGGCTGTGGTGGGCCACCCACACAAAAGTGGTGTTTTCAGCCTGCTCCTGCCTCCTACCAGGTGGGGGACACCACCCACGGCTTCTGCCTGGGACCCCGTGCATGTTTCTGCCTTCTGCCGGGTAGTAGGGGCTGTTCACTCCACACACCACACGAAAGAAGTGGGGGGAAGGAAGACACATTCTCTCCTCCTCCCTTCATTCTCAGTGAAGGGTAGGTAATGATAATCCTAGACAAACTGAGAGTAAATACATTATTTCCCAGCTGTGAGTTGCCTCTGAGAAGTTCCCACAAATAGCTGATCCATAGGATCACAGCAGACCCTCAGACCAGCTGCTTCTTTGGGGTTTCTGTGAATAACAGGGTGAAGGGATTTCAGGCCCCTGCCTCCAGTCCAGTTGACAAATGCTCAGGCTCCCAAGTATTATCTCATTGTTGATGGAATGTGCTAAGTTTCTCCCACGGGCCTTTCACTCCAGAGCTATGACACTCCCACCATTATTAGCATCCAAACAAATAAACAAAGAAAATGCATCAAGGAGACTGTATACCAAGGCAAAGTGAGTGTGGAATCCCATTAAGTCATTAACTCTTTGTAAGCCTCGGTTTCCTCACTCGAGAAATGGAGAAATATATCCATCTACTCTTGCTTGTGAGGAGTGAGTAGATAGCATAAGTTGGAGCTCACTGTAAGTAATGTGGATATAATCGATGTTAATTAAACTCTTTGTGAATAATGCTATATCAAATATAAGAAAATAAGAGTGCCCGAATTATAGAAACATTAACCCAAACTAAAACACATTGAGAGAATACACAAAATTTTAAATGGTAATACTAAATAGCACTTTGTAGATTTTAATGGAATTTATCTGTACATTCTATGAACTAAAAGATAGCATGATACAATGGCAGGAAGTAACTCAGATCTGGATCTAAACTATTGTTCTACTCCTTAGTAGTTTTGTAACTTTGGGCAAGTTAACTAATATCCCCAAACTGAAATTTTCTTTTCTGAAACATGATGAGGATAATACCTACCTCACTCAGTTATAAGCACAGCTAAGACGAGAGTGAGGTGAGTTGCCCCAGGCATGAAATTAAAGGGATGCAAAACAACTTAGTAATCAAGAGAAATAATGTTTAATGCAATATTTTTAAAAATCAAAATTAATGCAAAAAGACCCACAATTAATTAATATCAAAATATAAATGAAAGTAAGATCAGCACAACACTATCTAAGTGAAATGTCTGAGTTAAATGAGAGATTACATGCAAGCACCTAGAACAGGGCATGTCATGTAGTAAGGCCTCCATGATTCATTGACGGAAGGAATAATCATTTCATCTCCTGGGCCTCAGAGTGGTTACTGGAATAAGAGATGCTGAGTATAAAGTTCAGGCCACACAGTGAATAACATCAAACTGTAGCAGTTTTTGTTTATCTAGAAAACATTCCCACATGCCTCCTCTCTTTCTGTCTTCATAGTGGGGTTGCAGGACAGGCAGCTGTGTACATTATACAGATGAGGAGTATGTAGATTAAGTGAACACCAATAATAAACAAGAGCCCATATCCTCTCACTCCTAATTGCACCTTCTCTCCCACACACCCCACATTGCCTGTGTAAAATCTCACAGGCTCTGCAAAATTGTGGCTCTGATTGACAAGACTAAGGATTCTGAGTTTGATCTTTGGCAGTGCCGTGTCAGCTACCACCTTCCCATTGCCTACTGCTCAGAGTCTGGAGGGACTTTGGAACTGCTGGACAGACAATTCCACAGCAACAGGGGTAGTGGCTGATACTCTAAGGGAAGCCATTCATTCCATATTCTCACTTGGTCCTGATCAGGACATTCTGCCAGAGCCTGAAAAAAGGTATGGAGAACATGAGATTTGCAGAGAGCGTTCGATTTCTCTTTCTGGGGATGGAGTAAGAGCCAATAGCCTAAAACAAAAAGGGGACTCCTAAGGAGACGGGACTGTCACCTTATGAGAAAATGCTGTGACTCCCTGGACCCCAGTGGGAAGCTGATGCTGTGATAGGAGAGTCAGAAATGTTGGCCAGTTCACCACAGGACTGTCAAGCTTGAGGTTACTGAGAGTCGCCTATTCCAAAACAGAGATGATTTTTTTAAATTAAAATGTGTGCATATGTGTAACAAAGTAAATACTATAGAGAAGCTTATGACAAAAAGTCACACTGTCTCTTTCCACCCCATACCATCCATGGTGCCAATTCCTGAAGGCAACCTCTTAAAGTTTCTGGGTTTTTTCCTGGTTTTTAAACCCTATAAAGCTAGAGAACATGCTTAATATGTCTTAGTGTATCAACTGTAAGCAATATCTGTTGACAACCAGTACGATCCATGCAGATCAAGAGGCTTTAGCACATTTACTGTCATCCTCTCCTGTTGTCTCCTCTCGATGTTTGATACTTATGTTACTATTTTTACTCTTTACTGGTTTCCTTTGTATCGTTACATAACATAAACCTCTAAACCCCGATTTCTTGTTCCATCAACTCTGAATAGTTTCTCCTGTCTTGGTACCATGCAGTGAGGGGTCAGCACCCACTGCTGTCCCTGGCTCATCCCCATCGTATCTTTAGTCAGTCACCTCTGCCTCAGGCTCTGACAAAGGGCTGTCCCAGCCAGCACACCCATGGCTTCCTTGCTTTGAGACCTTGAGTCTCTGAAAACCAACCTACATCATTTACATCAGTGGGACTTTGTACATACTGCTCAAGTCTGGGCCGAGTAATATTCCACCTGGGGAGAAATATAAAGATGAAGAAGTCAAAATCCTTGCTTTCAAGATGATCACAATCTGGTGATGAGGACAGAGGCTTTCTGTTATATCATTAGGTCCTTAGCTAGAAGAAAATACACATTGCAATGTCTATCTAAGATGCCCAGGAAGTTGTCTTAATTTTTAGCTAAATTTGTTGCCCTTCCCTAGATGCATATCAGAATTTAAATCATATTCTTTCAGGTAACAGATATTTATTGAGGATTTATTATAGGCCAGGCATTGTACCAGGTTCTGGGGCTGCAGAGCCAACAGAAGGAAAACAGAAAGAGACATGGTCCTGATCTTATTTCATGCAATACACATACAGAAACAAAAAATCACACACAAAAAAATCTATAAATAACATAATACATAGTATAGCACATAGACATCTCAAATAAAGGTACAAATTGTGATCAAGACTGTGAAGGAGGAGAGCGACATCATCGCGATGGTGGAATAGACGATTCCCCGCGTCTTTCTTCCCCACACGTCACCGATTACCGTATTAAACAGCAAAGATAGCCAACCCAGGACCACTGGAGCTGGGAGAAGAGGAGGAGAGACCTGTGGAGCTTGTGAAGGCCCCAGTAAGAGGGTGTAGGGACTGCATCTATCATTCTGAGCTGTGGCCACTTCTGAGCCACCCTGATACAGAGGCACAGAGTAGCTACTGCACATGGATCAAAGCCAGAAAAAGCCACAATGTCACCCTTTGCATAAACTGGTTTGGAGTCTGCAGGGGAGAGGAGGGAACCATACCAGACCACTAAAGCCATAAAGACCACTAGAAGGATTCCCTTAGACCCACATAGGAGAAAGTACAGGCAATGAGAAAAAAGCCACCTAGAGGCCGGTAAGTTATCACAAGGGACGCATACATGGCCTGATCCACGGGAAGCGGCTGGAGTGCAGGTGAAAGGCTGCCCACGGGGAACACTGGGTGCAGTGTGGGCAGATGGTCTCAGTGGAAGTCAGTCAGGCAATAGAACTGCAGGGGGTGCAACCTGCAGGAAATACACAGTCCTGGGCTGGAATTTCCACACAGCCCAGTGGTTTCTATGATGACATCACAAGCGGTGGAAGTGATTAAAATGCCAACAATTAAAATCCGATCTGCACAAAAAGCCTTCCCCAGAGAATCAGCAAGAGAGCAGCAATTTAACTTAAGCACAGAGCTCAAGTTCTGGTCCCCACAGGAAGTTTTGCCAACTTGGGAATTAGCCACAGGACAGCACATTAGTTCTAGTGCAGTCTAAGGGGTAGTGGAAGCTATTAATCCATCACAGAACAGAAGAAAGAAAGAAAAAACAGACCAGAGATAAAGCTCTGATATTAACTAGTAAAGATCTAACACAACCAAAAAGCACCTACAAAACCCAGAAGAGGCAGCAGTCTCCTCAAATGCCCAGGAGTCAACATAAAGACACAAAGATCAAGAAAGAACAGAGAAATATGTCACCACCAATGGAAGCAAACCAAGCACCAACAATGGAAACAGAGGAACAGAAGATCTATGAAAAGTCTGACAGAGAATTCAGAATAACCCTCTTCAGGATGTTCAGAGAGTCACAAGAAAATACAGATAAAAAATTAAATAACATCTGGAGAACAATTCACAAGCATAATGAGAAAAATGACAAAGAAATAGAATCAATTAAAGACATAGAAATTCTAGAAATAATGAATACATTATCTGAATTGAAAAACTCAATAGAAAGCTCCAACAGCAGATTTTAATCAAACAAAGGAAAGAATCAGTGAGCTCAAAGATAAAACACATGAAATTATCAAATCAGAGGAGCAAAAAGAAAAAAAGAATAAGAAAAAAATGAAACAGAGATACAGCAAACATGGGACTCCTTCACATGAAATAACCTTTACATAATTGGCTTACCCAAAGGAGAGGAAAAAGGAAAAGATGTAGAATGCATATACAAGGAAATAATAGGTGAAAATTTTCCAAGTATGGAGAAAGATGACCACATCCAGCTACAGGAAGCTCAGAGGTCACCAGTCAAATTCGATCCAAGGAGGAACACCCCCAGGATACATCTTATGCAAATTACTGAAAACCAAAAACAAAGAAAGAATACTGAATACATCCGACAGAAAAGAGGCACACAACATTAACTGGTCCCAAATACGTCTCTCAGTGGATTTCTCTGTAAAAACCCTTCAGGCCAGGAGAGAATGGGATGGGAGCTCAAGGAAAAAACCATCAGCCAAGAATTCTGTGTCTAGCAAAACTAACCTCCAAATATGAAAGAGAAATAAAGTCTTTCCCAGACAAATAATAGCTAAGGGAATTCATCAATACTAGACCTTCCTTATAAGAAATGCTAAAGGGAGTTCTTCCCTCTGAAAGATGACAATGCTAAGGAGCAGCAATAAAACATTTGAAAGAATATAACTCATTAGTAAAGTAAGTTCACAGCAACCTCAGAATTCTCCAATGTGTGAGGGGAGTGAATAAACCACTTACATTCTTAGTATGAAGACTAAAGGACAAGCCTAACAAGACACTAACATATACAACTGTACAGGAGATAGGCAACGTTAAAAGATGTAACCTGAAACAACCAACTGTCAAAGGGGATGATGCCAAAGCATAGAGTTGGCTTTGGTTTTACCTTTTTTGTTAGATAGCAAAGTTGTTATTAGTCTAAAATAATTTGTTATAACTATAACATGTTTTCTGTAAGCCTCATGGTAGCCATAACACAAAAACTTAAGAGACATACTAAAAATAAATAGTGAAGAATCAAAATGTAAAGTTAGAGAAAACCACCCAACACAAAAGACAGTAAGAAAAAGGAAAACAGGATCTACAAAACAACCAGACAAAAAATAGAAAATGGCAGCAATGAGTCCCTATATATCAAAAATAACCCTAAATGTAAATGGATTAAATGCCCCCATTAAAAGACACAAAGTTTCTCAATGCATTATAAAACAAGAGCCAACAATATGCTACCTACAAGGAACTCAACTGACAAAGACACACACCAGCTGAAAGTGAAGGGATAGAAGAAGATATTTCATGCAAATGGAAAACAAAAAGTGCAGGAGTAGCTATACTTAGATAAATAGATTTTGAGCCAAGGAAAGTGGAAAAAAAAAAAAAAAACCGGTAAGGAAGGTCATGATATAATGATAAAGGGATCAATACCACAAGAAAATATAACAATTCTAAAAAATATAACAATTCTAAATATATACACACCCAACTCTGGAGCACCCAGTTATATAAGGCAATTACTATTGGACTTAATGGAAAAGATAGACTCCAACACAATAATAGTTGGGAACTTTAACACCCCATTTTCAGCAAAGGATAGATCACCAAGACAGAAAATTAACCAGGAGTCATAAGAATTAATCTCTACTATAGGCCAACTCGACCTAGCAGACATTTATAGAACACTTTATCCGACAGCTGCAAAATACACATTCTTCTCAGCAGTACATGGAACAGTCTCTAGAACAGACTATATGTTAGGACACAAAACAAGTCTCAACAAATTTTTAAAAATCAAAATCACATCAACTACCTTGTCCGACCACAATGGAATAAAACTAGAAATCAATAACAAAGGGAACACTAAAAACCACATGAATATATGGAAATTAAACAACATGCTCCTAAACAATGAATGGGTCAAAGAAAAAATCAAAAGGAAATTTTAATTCCTGGAGACAAATGAAAATGAAAACACAACATACCAGAACCTATGGGATACAGCAAAAGCAGTTCTAAAAGGGAAATCTGTAGCAATAAATGCCTACACCAAAAAAGAAGAAAAACTCCAAATAACCTAATGTCATACCTCAAGGGGATGGAAAACAAGAACAAACTCAAAATCAGTAGAAGGAGAGAAATAATAAAGATCAGAGCAGAAATGAATGAATGAGAGATTAAAAAAACAATATAAAAGGTCAATGAAACAAAGAGTTGGTTTTTTGAAAACATAAACAAAGTCAATAAACCTTTATCTAGACTAACAAAGAAAAAAGAGAGAGAAGACTCAAATAAAATCAGAAATGAAAAAGGAGACATTGCAACTGATAACACAGAAATACAAAGGATCATAAGAGACTACTATGAACAACTATATGTGAACAAACTGAAAAACCTAGAAGAAATGGATGAATTCCCAGACACATACAACTTACCAAGGTTGGATCCTGAAGGATCCTAAAACCTAAACAGACCAATAACAAGTAATGAGATTGAAACAGAAATAAAAAGTTCCCCAACCAAAACAAAAAACAGGACCAGCTGGCTTCACTGCTGAATTCTACCAAACATTTAAAGAACTAATACCAATTCTACTTAAACTCTTCCAAAAAATTGAAGAGGAAGGAATACTTTCAAACTCATTCTATGAGGTCAGCATTACCTTCACACCAAAATCAGAAAAAGACACAAGAAAAAAAACCCCACAATATCCCTAATGAACACAGATGCAAAGGTCCTCAACAAAATACTAGCAAACAAAATCCAACTTCACATTAAAAAGATCATGCACCATGATCAAGTGGGAATCATCCCAGGGATGCAAGTATGGTTTGATATATGCAAATCTATAAAAGTGATACATCACATCAGCAGAATGGAGGGGAAAAAAAATATGATCATTTCAATAGACATAGAAAAAGCATTTGATAAAATCCAACATCCCTTCATGATAAAAACAGGCAACAAATTAGGTATAGAAGAAATGCACCTCAACACAATAAAGGCCATATATGACAAACCCACAGATAATATCATACTAAATGGACAAAAATTTGAGGCTTTCCCTCTAAGATCTATCATAAGATGAGGATGCCCACTTTCCCTACTCTTATTTGACACAGTGCTGGAAGTTCTAGCCAGAGCAATAAGGCAAGAGAAAGCAATAAAGGGCATCCACTTTGGAAAGGAGGAAGTCAAACTATCCTTATTTGCAGATGACATGATCATATACATAGAAGCATAAAGACTCTACCAAAAAAATTACTAAAACTAAAAAATGAATTCAGTATAGTGGCAGGATACAAAATTAACACACAAAATTCAAAAGCCTTCCTGTATGCCAATAATGAAATATCTGAAAAAGAAATAAGGAAAGTAATCTAATTCACAATAGCTACCAAAAAAATGAAATACCTAGGAGTAAATTTAGCCAAGGAGGTGAAAGACATCTACAGTGAAAACTATAAAACATTGGTGAAGAAAATTGAAGAGGACACAAATAAATGGAAAGATATCCCATGTTCATGGGTTGGAAGAATTAACATCATAAAAATGTCCAAACTACCCAAAGCAATCTATTCATTCAACAGAATTCCTATCAATACATCAATGACATTCTTCACAGAAATTTTTAAAAATGATCTTAAAATGTGTATGGAACCACAAAAGACTTTGTAAAGATAAAGCAATCTTGAACAAAAAGAATAAAGTTGGAGGCATTGCACTTCCTGTCTTCAAAATGCACTGTAAAGCTGTAGTAACCAAAGCAGCATGGCACTGGCATGAAAACAGACAAATTGACCAGTGGAATAGAATAGAGAGCCCTGAAATAAACTCACACATTTATAGCCCACTGATGGTCAACAAAGGTGCCAAAAATATACAATGAGGAAAAGGCAGCCTCTTCAACAAATGGTGCTGGGAAAACTGGATATCCACATGTAGAAGACTGAAACTAGATCCTTTTCTCTTGCCGCACACAAAAATAAACTCAGAATCAACCAAAGGCCTAAATTTAAGACCTGAAACTATGAAACTACTAGAAGAAAACATAAGGGAAATGCTATACAAAATGGGAGTGAACAGGACTTTTTTGAGTGTGACTATAAAGGCACAGGCAACTAAAGCAAAAATATATAAATGGGACTATATCGACCTAAAAAGTTCCTGCATAGTAAAGGACACTGTCAACAAATTGAAGAGACAGCCTACAGAAAGGGAGAAAGTGTTTGCAAACTACACATCTGACAAAGGGCTAATATCCAGAATATATAAGGGATTTATCTCAACACCAAAACAAAAAACAAACAAACAAAAAAAAACAGCTTAAAAATGGGCAAAGGACCTGAACAGATATTTCTCAAAAAAAGACATACAAATGGCCAACAGGCACATGAAAAAAAGCTCAACATCACTAATCTCAGGGAAATGCAAATTAAAACACAATAAGATATCATCTCACCCCAGTTAAAATAGCTATTATCCACAAGACAGAAAATAACAAATGGTGAAGAGGATGTGGAGAAAAAGGAACCTCCTACATTGCTGGTGAGAATGTAAATTAATACAGCTATTGTGGAAAACAGTGTGGAGATTCCTCGGAGAACTAAAAATAGATCTGCCCTATGACCCAGCTATCCCACTACTGAGTATATACCCAAAGGAAATGAAATCAATATATCAAAAAGACGCCTGCACGCCCATGTTCATCGCAGCACTGTTCACAATAGCCAAGAAATGGAATCAACCTAAATATCCATCAACAAATGAATGGATTTTTTAAAATGTGGTATATGTACACAACAGAATACTATTCAGCTATAAGGAGCAATTATATTCTATCATTCGCAGCAACATGGATGGAACTGGAAGACTATCATGTTAAGTGAAATAAGCAGACACAAGACAAATACCACATAATATCACTCATATGTGGAATCTAAAAAAAACAAAGTGGTTCTCATAGAAGTAGAGAGTAGAATAATGGTTACCAGAGGCCGGGAGGGGACGGAGACTATGGAGAGAAGTGGTGGACTAACAGATACAAAACTATGCTATCTACCCTAAGTGAGTCATCGTGTAGTGTATGCATGTATTGAACCTATATATATATAGTATATGTATATATAGTACATGCATATATGTATATATTGTATATGTGTGTGTGTGTGTGTGTATATATATACACACACACACACACACACGATTTAAAAAAAAAAAAGACTGTGAAAGGAAAAGAACAGGCCTATGTGAACAAAGAGCTCCCGAGTGGGAGCATCATAAAGTGAATGGACAAATTTCCTATAGTTTTCTATGCTCTGGGGATTTCTATGCATGGGGATTTTCTGCTCCTTAAAAGTTTGAAAGAACTCACCCTTCAGAAGCATTGAACTGATTTACACTTCCAGCAACCCCTTTCCATATGCTCTTGCAATTCTGAATATTGCAGTTATTTAGTTATTACCAAGCGGACAGGAAAGATCGTGTTAATCACAATTTTATTTCTTTTTATTCAACTATAGTCATTCAACAAATACTGAATGTCAACATCATGCTGCATAATGGGGATAAAATGACCAACAACCAACATGGTACCTACCTTTATGGACCATAGGGGCCATTTATTTACTTATTTAGAGTTATAGCATTTCTTCATAAATTTATTGGCTATTCATTGCATTTCGTTTCTTGGGGGAGCATTTCCTTTCTTTCATACATATATGAAACTCATGCATATGAGAACCATGCTCTCACTTTGATCTGTCACATGGAACCAGGACTGCCTGTATATAACATACATAAATAGGAAAATAATCTGCATGCCATTTTGCCCTGCCCCTGACCCCACCTTCTTAGAATTTTATGCCCAATTCCCCATTTCCCAGATAAGACAGATTTTAAAACTCATGGGTATTCTTTCACATTTTTCTCCATAATCAGATAATCTTACACACACACACACACACACACACGGCATACTCACAAGCACACACGTACACACAGGAATTTTTTCTGGTATCATTTGTTTTATACATATTTGTCCACATTTTATGTTAGTCACTCAAACATTTCCTCAGGAACATTGCTCCCAGTAATCTGGTGTGACTCTAGATCATTTTTTTAATGGTGACACAATGTTTCACGCTGTCGCTCTATCATTGTTTATTCAGCCATTTCCCTATTAACAGGGAGTTCTCTTTTCTCCAGTTCTTGGCCACTGCAAAGGTCACTGCAACAAACATACGCGGACACTTTAGAAAGTTCATGGAAAAATAGAATTAAAAGATAATAGGAATATTTTCATGAACTTTTTGAAGTATGTACTTTTTGAATTGAATACATTTGTTTTCATGCAATAAATTCCTGAAGTGCAATGCTCATTTCCGAAGTGTACTATATTTTAGATTTTCATAGATGTATGCAGTTGCTTTCAAAGAAGGATGTAACACTTCACATTCCCATAAGCAATTATTAAAGTGCCTTTCACACACACCCCTGAGAACAGTGAGCATAAGAGTTCTTTTGATCTTGTTAGTCTGTCGGGCGTCAGCTGATACTTTACTGCTGCTTTGCTGTGCGTTTCCCTGATTACTAGTGAATTCGAGTATATTTTCATATAGTCTTTAGCTATTCGTTCTGTAAATTGTCTATTCAAACATTCTGCCTAGTTTTCTATTGCTTTGTATGTCTTTTGTCAATTTGTTAGAGCTCTCTGTATATTATAGAAATTGACTTCTTGCCCAGCTGAGGCATGCGACTCCTGCCTGTCTCTGGGTCCCTGTTGGAGACCCTGACAGTTCGCAGCCACCAGATTCTTTTTTAAGCAAACTTTCCAGTGTCCATTGAAGGTTGCAGAGGTGTACATACAAACATTAGCATGTGTGGTGCCTTTGAGGAACAAGTTCTCATCACAGTGGACAGCGCTGTGTATTGACACAGCTCAGGAGGTGTCGCTTATGCAACTGTATAGAGTGCACATAAAGTTGCCTCATTTATATAAAAAAAAAAAGGAAAGAAATTAACTCCTTGACATATGCATTACAAATACTTTACCAGATTTATTATTTATCTGTAGACTTTGCTTATGGAAATGTTTTCCATACAAAAACTTTAAATTTTTATGTAGCTAAGTCTTACTTTTATTATTTCTGGGTTTCCAGTCTTGGTTGGGAAGCCCTCCCTGACTTCCTGTAGTCTAAATTTTCTGGGAATATTTTAATTCTTTTCTTTTGCATTTGTCTTGCATTAGTCTTTAACCCATCTGGAATTCATTTTTGTGTTCAATATGAGAATGGGTCCATCATTTTTTCTTCCAGATGGACGTCCAGTTGTGCCAATGCCATTAATGTCCCTCTGAATTGAACAACCACACTTGTCTTATGTTAAATTCTTATTTATTTTGACATATAACTATGGGTCGTCAGTTCTAGTCCACTGACCTGTGTGTCTATTCTTACATAAGAACTATGTTTATTTTCTTATAGAGGATTTATCTCATACACTGTATGGGGAAAGTTATCCCTCATCACTCTCCTTTCCCATAATTTTATTAGTTATTCTTGAACATTGTACCACATGAAATTAAGATCTTTTCATCCCATTCTAAGAAAAACCATATCAAAATTTAAAATTAAGATTGCAAAAAGTTACATATCAGTTCAGGAAGACTGTCATTCTCGTTACATTATCCTCCCATCCAGGAATATAATATGCCTCTCTATTCAAATCTTACCTTATGTCTTTAAGTAAGATACCTTAGGTCTTTTTATATAGATTCTGAGTCTTCATTGTTAAATTATTGGGTAAACTATATTAAATGATATATTTTTTCCATTTTCATGACGAGGAGCTTATAACTAGAGTAGTAAAAAATACTGATTTTTATAAAATTAACTTGCATCTAAATTCATTTATTGAATCCAGTACGGTTTTTTTTTTAAGATTCTTTGAATTTTCTTAGTATACAATCTTATTAGTAGCAAAAATAGATAGTTTTATCTGTTCTTTTCCATGCTTATGCCAATTATTTGATTTTCTTGCCTTATTACATTTGCTGAAACCTCCAAGATAATGTTAAATGATAATGGTGATGGTAGACAACCCTTTGTCTAGTCTTTTTTTTTTAATTGAAATTGTCTTCGTGTCTTTAGGATAATATTTACTGTTGGCTTTTGATAGTCTTCATATTCAAGAGTTACTTCTTTCTATCCCTATTCTTATTAAAAATGGCTGACAAATTTAATCATTTAATCTAACGCTTACTCTTTTGATTATTTAGTTTTTTCTCTTTTAATTTATTGGTGGGTTTATTTTCTGTCCTTTTTTTTTTTTTTTTTTTTTTTTTTACTGGTTTTCTATTTCAGTGATTCTCCTTTCCTTTGTTTCTAGGTAGTAACTTTTTCTAAAATTTCCTAATTGATCCTATCTAGGACTTTGTTTCTTGTTTACAAAGAGTTAAGATTCGTTAGTATCATTTTATCATTTATTTCTAATGGTATTGGCTCTTGGCTACAGAATATGCCTAGAAAAGCTCTATTGTTTTTATTTTGGTCAGTTTTTTTATAAAGGTGTTGTAAACATATAATAATGTTTGTTCTCTATTGAAAGGTTCTCTGTTTTATCAAGGTTCTTATTGTTATTCTGTTCCTCTATGTTCTAACTTTGAAAATGTACCACATAGATTCAATTGATGAGAGACAAAACTGAACACCCTTTTAGAAGCTCAGCAGACATTTGACTTAACTGAGCCAACCTGCTGAGACAGGCTGCTGTCATCATTCCTGGCATGGAAGGCTCTTCCCAGGGCCTTCCCTACACAGGCTGCAGGCCACTAGAACTGATCCTGGATCCAGAAGATCCTGAGAAACATTTCTAGTTACTTGGAGAAACCAGTTTTCCTTGACTCTCTTAGGCTAACCCATAAATACCAGGGTACTTCAAACAGTTCATGGAAAGATTTGCATTATCTTTTTTTTTTATTTTTCCATGACCTTTTGAAGCACTTTGGTATGTGATGTGATATGGGGGTTGGGGGGGGGGCTTGTTCTCTCCTGCAGTGCTCTAGGTAGCACATCCAGCCCTCTGCCGTGATGCATCCACAACATTTGGACCCAGCCTGTGCTTTGGAATGACAAGTCTCTGGGCAGCCACCACTGTGCTGCTTTTCTGCTTGTTGAGTTTACCCCCAATAAACCATATGCCTATCTGCAGCACATGGCACTCAGAGTGATGCATGCTTATGGCCCTTGCATGACTCAAAGCTAAAAAGGGGTACTTAAATCTCCCTCCAAAATGTTATTTTTTTTTATTAAGTTCTTTTATTTTGCTTTGAATTTATTATAATAGATGTCATACACTTTGGTGTACGTAAGTTTATGACTGTCTTTTTTCATCAATTATGTATTTTATCATTATAGAGTGCCTCCCTTTATTCTACTTTCTGTTTTAATCCTAAATTCCACTTTATTTGATATTAATATTGCTCCTGCTGTATTTTTTGGGTTTGCATTTGTTCATTTGCTCATTCCTTTTACTATCCCTGTTGCTATCCTTTAATTGCGTTTCCTCTGAATAGCATATACTTGAGTTTTTACTTTTAACCTAATATGACAAATATTTTAATAGGTAATTTCAAATTATTACATTTAATGTGATGAATAATGCATCTTATTTCATTATATGTTATATATGTGTATATAATAAATGTTTTACTCTATATTTATTAATTTTTTTTTTTTTTTGGTCATCTTTTTCATGACTGGCACTCAGCCAGTGAGTGCACCAGCCATTCCTATATAGGATCTGAACCTGCGGCTCGGCCCTTTATTAATTATTTTAAATTGCTGTTTCATTTTTTTCTATGTTCTTTTTTACCAGTTTGATGAAGTTACCATTTTTTTATCTTGATGGTTTAGAGATTATTAGTAACTGTCTCTTTCTCTGCTCTTTTAATCATATACATATAATGCTAGTGTTATTTATAAGCAAGATATCTACCATTTCCCTTATTAAAATGTAGTATTCCTCCAACAATGACACTGTAATTTCTCCTAACCTCCTACCCTCTCTCCTTCTTTTCCTGTCTTTTTATGAATTTTTGAAAGCTTTTAAATCCTCCCCCTACTCAAACACCCCCCTAGATTCTAGGTTTGGCTGAAATCACTTAGAATTTCCTTTTCAGTATTTCTCTTCTGTTTCAAAATGTCTCATTTACCTCTCATAGTACAAATTCTCAGAACCAGGGGCTGTCCAAGGGGATCTAGTGGAAGCAAAGAATGTAATGGGCAGTTCACAAAATGCTCCATGAGGGGGTTTATGTTTATTTCTGAAATTTCTGTATAGTCTAAATGCACTCAACCCTAATTATTTCCAAAAAAAAAAAAAAAAAAATGCTCCATAAGGATAATGCCATTTAACAGAAGATCAGATAAATGGAACTGAGACAAGAGAAAGAGGTCATTTCAAACAAGCAGTATAAGTAAAAGAACATGAAAGTAGGAAGGAATGAAAAGGGTATGTAGGGAAGGCAGAAGTAGCCAATATTTTTCCCCAGAAAAAAACTGGGGGAAGGGGAAACTGGTAGAGAAATTTTACATTTCCTTTAACCCATTTATTCATTAAAATAAATGCTTATTGATGGCCTGTTATATGCTGGTATCCCAAGTGCCCTCTGCCAGATCTAGGACATAGCTCCCCTCAGGCAGGACAGACAATAAAATCATCCACATAACCCAGAAGAGCAGGTGCCAGAAGAGTGCAGAGCGGGAACATCTAGCCTGGTGAGGCAGGAGTCTAGGGGCTTGGAGGCAGGGGTGTTGAAGCTGACAACTATAAGATGGAAACTTATTGGCCCGTGGAAGGAAGGGAGGGGACGAGGGCCTGTGAGTGTTTCAGGAACATACCAGTGTCTAGAATGAGGAGAATTTGAGAAGCATCCAAAGAACTCAAAGTAACTTTTACCTATTGATCACTCAATAGATTTTCTCTCACTGAATTATCCTACTTTTCTTCCTATATTATTTTTAATGTGCTTATTGGGTCTAGCGGAACTTATCCTTGTGGCTCCAGGTACAACCAAGTTTTAGATGCTGTAGACCCACAGAAACAAGACGGGGGCCAGCCAGGGCTCAGGGACCACCACCTCCCCGCAAATGGAGAGGTTTGCCAGGATCCCTTACATCTATGTCCTGTGAATACCCCATGTGTTTCCTGGGAATGGAATTGTGAGCTGGCCTTCTCTGTCTTTGTCTTCCCTTCTTGTCCCATCTTTACTGAGTCTGGCAGAAATTTCTCCAAGTTTGAGGCTGCTATATGTTGCTCTCTATTTTCACATTCCTTTGGTCATTTCAGTCAAGAACAGAGGGTTTTAAAAACCTTTCCTAGAAGTCTCCATAACCAGAAATTCTTTTTATTATAAAGTATCTATAGTTTCTCAGTGTCCACTCACTGCAGTTCTTGAGCACTGCAGTGAGAGATGCATTTCTGCCTACAGAGACCCATATAGCTTCATCTATCTTTACAGAGAAGGCAAAGAACTAGAATAATAAAGAGAACAAAACTATTTGCTGGTGATTTATTTTGCTGGGTCCAAGAAACATTTTATGTTATCAAAACTGCTACATATGACAAGATTAGAAAACCAAGAATTTGATATTGCAGAAGAAATTTCTGTATCTTTAGAACTGGGAAGACCTCCATGTGAGTGGCCCAAGACAAGTCTGAGGTTCTGATGAACTGACTGTGTGTGGCTTTCAGGTGTCACAGACCCTGCATCTCTCCTTACCACCACCTCAGCTTCTTCATGTCTCCTTCATCTATGCTGCGTGAAAGAAGCTGGTCATGTTTGCAATTCTCACAGAAAACTTGGAAATAGAGGCAAATAATCTAGGGTAAAAAGAAATGGAAAAGTTGGACCAATCTGTCTGCAGAAACTTATTGAGAGAAGAAAAAATAAGCTTCAGGTAACAGAAACTACTGATGGTGGCCCCTCAGAAACAAGATGCATCAGACCAAAGAGTTAAACTCAGTATCTCTATAGATAAGAATTACAAGATAGCTGCTCTTTTTTTCTCAGTTTCTATATGAATATGAAAGCTTTCCAAATCTCCTTAATATTGTGAGAAATGCTAAGTCCCCCAAAGTATAACAACTGTTTTTGTAATTTTTAGAAAATTGTTGCCAGAGAAAGATAAGTTATCTACATTACTTAATTAAAAAATATACAAGAAAGCTACATTAGTCTGTTTTTTGTATTGCTATAACAGAATACCTGAAACTGGGTAATTTATAAAGAACAGAGGTTTATTTGGCCCACAATTCTGGGACAGCTGCATCCGGTATGGGCCTCAGGCTGCTTCCACTCATGGCAGAAAACAGCTGGGCAGTCAGCGGGTGCAACGAGATCTCATGGCGAGAGGAAACAAGAGAGGGAAAGGGGTGTCAGGTCCTTTAAACAACCACCTCTTGCAGGAACTAAGAGAGCAAGAACTCACTGATGGCATTAACCTATTCATGAGGGATCCACCCCAATGACCCAAACACCTCCCAACACTCCCACATTGGGGACCAGATTTCAATATGAGCTTTGAGGGGATAAACATATATGAACTATATCAAAAGCCCAGCTTATTTAGATCTCAGAAAACTGTAATTTCGTTGGTAATAAAAATGTTAACCACTTAAAATATGATTAAATCTAAAATTTGTGACTTCTGAGTAAACTGCAGTTTTGAAATTAATATAGCAAATTTGTGATAATTCTGAATAAAACAACTTACATATAATAATTTTTATATTTTAAATGAACAAAGGTCACTTTAGAAATATAGAGGACTTTTTTAAAAGAATTACTTATATTTTAATCTTCCCAAATTTTCCATTTTGCTTCCATAGCTTCTATTTTTTTCTGAAAGTTGTGCTTCCTTAGAAATCAGAGTAAGAGTGTTGTGGGCCTGGAGATGCAGCTCCCAGCAGCCAGACTTTAAAAGCAATCTCTCCTCTCCCTATGGGGTCACCTCAACATAAAAACAGTTTTCAACTTTTATGGAGTAATCTGTGCATGTGCATGTGCATGTGCATGTGCGTGTGCATGGGTGTGTGTTCATCTGTGTGTGTTCGTGTGTGTGCATGCATGAATGACATGATTGCTTAATTTGGTAGCATGACTATTACTCACATTACAACACACTGGCCTTTGACTTCAGACCTGTGGTGTCCTGAGAACTTCCTTCCTGAGGACTTCCAGTATTTCACCAAAACCCAAAGCCAGCTGATACAGAAATATAGATAGCAATTTCCCTAAACCATCTCAGTCTCCTGCCAGATCACAGCCACCCATCTAGATAAAAAGTGAAGGAAATTTTCTCTGGCAACTTGGCAGCCCTCCTGCCAAGGCAAGAGAAGAAGGAAGGGTTCTCCACCTGGGTCAGCCTCCTCCGGGCCCTGCCTTCATGGTGCACCATTCTATGGCTCCAGGCTGGCTCTGAGCACTAGAGTAGAAGGGTCTGTGGGCCCCTGATGCTCCTAGAGCAACCCCTGCCTACCCAGGTACTCCTTTCCCTGGGGACCCCACCCAGGCTTGCTTTCTGATGGGAACCCATGCTCTAGACTAGGGGCTGTCAGAATTAGAAATCTCATGGAAAAGTACATTTTTTAAAGATGAAAACAAAAGACTAACTTGGAGTTGCTAACTTTCTCTTTTGTCAAATCAAACAACCCTAGTACCTACTTACATTGTTTCTTCTTTCAGTACAGACATGTCTATACCTAAATAGTTAAGAATGTAATCTCAGAATCAGGACAAGTGTTTTAAATTGCCCACTTTCATCTTGGTGAGTAACTTGCGCCATTACCCTTATTTTTCTCATTTTCCCAGGATATATGAAAACATCATCACAGTCTGGTCCTGTTCTGGAAGCCACTGCTTGATGTGTCTTGGTCTCCTTCCCCACACCCAACTGCTCCTACTGAGTGCTAAACAGTGTAACCGGCAGCAGCCAGTGTGAGTCTAGTGCGAGGAAGCTCCAGCACTAAATGAGGCTGGTGCAAAATAATCACCATATTATCCTGCACATACAAAGAATTAAAATGCGGAAAGAGGGAGGGAGGGACCAAGAGGACAAAGGGCACCTCTTGTGTCCTCACATCCTCCTGGCCCACCTTTATCCCCAGACTTTGTTGGGATGACCAGCTTCACACGTGGATAATCCAAAAGCATCTTGCCTCCATTGAGTTTCCTGTTCTTGCTCTCTGCCCCCACTTCTCTGAGCCACGCATGGGATGCCTGTGGAAACCCACTAGCCACTTGCCCATGTGTGAAACTGGAAATGCAAAAGAAACAACCTCTCATGAAGCAACTCTTGACCAGCAGGGCCAGGGGCTGGTAGGAAAGAGCTCCCCTCTGTGGCCAGGAGGACGATCCTGAACACATTCTGCAGAGCCCCTCAGAGGGTCCCAGCAATACTGAGTCCCAGTTGTCCACGGAGGTGACAGGATGATAATGCTCGCTGGTATTGGCTTTCCCTCCTCTGGTTTATTCTTCCAAGACCCCCACCCCCACCCCTGACATCACTTCCCAAAACAAACAACCTGCGTGCAAGCCCTGTCTCAGGCTCTGCTTTCTGGCTAGAGAGGACTTAGGCTAAGGCAGCTGATCCCAAGCAGGGGTGGATGACTCCTGGTGTGCAGTAACACCACAAGTACCCACCCTTTCACAACCAGTGGATCATAGTGAGATACAGATGAAAGAGACACAGTGGCTCTGGGGGCGGTGGCACTCAAAGTGGCCATGGAATTGGCTGGCTGTTGTAAATGGTTTTAGAAGCCTTGGAAAAATGTTAGGCTCAGGTGAGCCAACTATGAACCACGGAACTGGGTCCCTCGTATAAACAGAGAGGGTAGGATTCTGGAATGTCAGAGGACAGATGGCAGGCATATGGCCAGCAAGGCTGACCCACAGAAATCTATGGCAATAGCAAATAGACCATGGTACCCCTGGGGCAAGAAATATGAGCAGCCAACTTGAGCGTTACTTGACTTGTATGACCGGGAAAAACTCAGGAGCTAACGCCAATGCCACAGTGTAAAATTTCAATCCCACACCAGTTTTCTTGTCTAAGCCAGTTAATTGACACAGAGATCACTGAGTCAAGGAAGCACCCTGCCATGGCACCATAAGCATGGATGACATATATTTCCCAGTCTTTCCTCCAAGACACCTGTGGCCGCTTATCAGGGTATCTAGAAAAGGAGAATAACCAAGTCTGCAGAGGGCTTCTAAATACAGGATCTGAGCCAACACTGACACCAGGGAACCCAAAATGCCACCAAGGCCTCCCATTTAGAATGGGGGCTGCTGCAGGCCAGGTGATAAATGCAGCCCCAGCCCAGGCCCCATCTCATAGGAAACTCATGGCTAGTTCCTGGCCACCGAGTACATAAATGCAAAGGGTTTATTCAAAACTGACAAACCCTCACATTGATTCCCTGTCTGGTAAACTAATAGCCAGTGGTAAGAAGGGCCAACTAGAAGCTCCTGAAACTGTTCCCACTCTCACAAAGAGTGTAAATCAGAGGCAGAACTTCATGTCAGAGGAAGTGCAGAGATTGGCATCACCATCAGACACTTTAAGGATGCAGAGATGTGGTTGTCATCATATCCCTATTTAGTTTACTTATATGGCCCCTAAAGAAATCAGATGAATTATGGCAGATATACTGCTGTAAACTTAACCAAGTAGTAGACTCAGTTAAAAGTGCTGGTGTGGTACCTTTGCTAGAACAGATTAACACAGGCTCTGGCACTTGATTTAGCAAATGCAATCTTTTAAACCCTAGCAGCAAAGAAGATCAAAGCAATTTGCTTTTACATAGGAATGACAGCCACATACACACCGTCATCCTCCAAAGCATCATTAACTTCTCATTAACATCGTTAACATCATTAATATCATCGTCTGTAACAGCAATGTTGCAAGGCATGACTGAATGAGCCTAAAGATAAAGCAACATTTTGTCCCAAATCATCCATCAAAAAGAGGAAGTTAACCTACATCCAGCTCCTTACAAGTCCCGCATATTGTGGGGTGTTCTTTCAAACTTTACGTTCAATAAAAAAGTACTGCTAAGAAAAGACACATGAGCCAGAAGTGGCCCAATTAATGTTGATTTTGGATGCCTAAAGGCCACCTGATAGGATCAGCTTAAAAAGAAGCACTAAAGTTTAGCACCCTTTCAATAATTATATACATACGTACATTTTATCTGACATTCTTCACTAGAATGTCTGCTCCAAGGAGGCAGGAACTTTGCTCACCTTTGTATTCCTGTGCCTAGAACAGTGCCTGGCATCAGAAAATAATAAATATTTGTTGAATGGATAAATGAATAACTATTCCTGGGGATATGAACTCACAATTGCAAACGTTGGAAGTTGATGAGTTTCTAAAGATCACTTTTTAAAAAAATAGAATGGGCATTTATCCCAGAGAAATATAAAACTTGTTTTCAGACAAAAATCTGTACAGGAATGTTCATAGCAGCTTTATATAATAACTAAAAACTGGAAACAACCCAGATGTCTTTCAGCAGGTGAACAGCTGAACAAACTGTGGTGTACCCACACTGCAGAACACCGCTCAACAGTGAAGAGGGGTGAACTGCTGATACACAGTGGGGGATGCAGGAGGGGGTGGTTAGGAAAAACAAGAGGGATGCTCTTGGTAACACAACTGCTCCGTATCTGGACTGTGATGGTGGACACACACATCTGCACATGTGACAAAATTGCATAGAGCTAAACACACATACACACAGACACACACACAAGAGTTCATGCAAAACTGAGGAAATATGAGTAAGATTAGTAGGTTGTATCAGTGTAAAGTTTCTGGTTGTAATATTGCGCTACTCATATGGTTTTGCAAAATGTTATCAGTGGAGGAGCCTGGGTAAAAGGACACAGGGTCCTTTTGTATCACTTCTTAAAAGTGCATGTTTACAATCGTTTAAAATAAAAAAGTTTTTAAATGAAAACAATATAACAAATGATTAGGTTGTAGAGATCACAAATATATGTATAAAGGACATCTGTCATACTAATGTGAGTGGGAAACCGTAGCCTGGATAAAATTTCCAACAACAGGAACAGATGTCTATAATTAATGACAATTCCGTGTAAAAACTATGTATAAGTTCTTAACCTCCAAAATCTGACCATGACGTTCAACAGATCATCCCTCGATAACAACCAAATCTACTTTCTTCTCTTCACTATTGAGCAGCAATTCAGCCTGATTCCAATTTTCTTAGTGAATTATGTGGGGTGTTTGAGCCGCATTTCCACTGTGCTGTATAGAGCTCTGTCATGTTTCCCATGCATATTTCATACTGGGTTACAGGACCTTAGAATACAGGAAGAAAAATATGTGAACCGTGCATATGCAACCACATGCAAGAATCTTACCAGAGCCGTGGTGTCTGGTGGACTCAAAGCCAAACCCCAACTGAAGATGTTCTTGGAGTTTCTACGGAGGTCCAGTGAAGAGTCTGGTGTTTCAACTCCAGTGAGAGCAGAGGCAGTGTGTGGCACAGGTCAGGAGTCAGTGACTTTTCTGTAAAACGCTGAATAGTAAATATTTTAGGATTTGTGGGCCATACAATTTCTGTCACAACTACTTAACTCTGCCATTGCAGCACAAAAGCAGCCATTGATAACACATAATGAATAAGTGTGGCTTTCTTCCAGTAAGATGTTATATATGGGCAATGAAATTTGAGTTTTATGTAATTTTTACATGTTATAAAATATTATTATTCTTTAGATTTTTTCCAACTATTTTAAAAAAATTTTTTTAATTGTCTCACAGGTCATATAAAGACAGGTGGCAAACCAAATGGGCTTTCTGGCTGTAGTTTGTTGACCCTGATATAGGAAAAATAAACTGGATTTAGTGTCAGAAGCCCTGGGTTAACAGGCTTCACTTGTATGATGTGGGACATTGGGCATGTCAAATATGTTCGAATAAACTCTCAGGACATTGATTTACTAATCTATCAAAAGCATTGGATTAGATTAATCTTAAAAGCCCCTTCAACTCTAAAAACTCTATAGTGGCTTCTGTTTCCAGCCATGTAAGAAGAACTTAAAAAGAAAAAAAAAGCCTCCCAATGCAAAACACATAAAAATGCTGGATAAAATAAGTATCTTTTTGGAAATTATTGCTGATCTGGCGAGAGTGCAGAAATTCCTCAGAGGCCAAAAATAATCAAAAAAGCACAAATCCAAGGAGCCCTCAAAAAGCCCTCAAGCTCATGGCTCTCCTGGGAGCCCCTGCCAATCTCCAGTACGCTAGAAGTTCAGGTGTAATAGGCCTCACACAGAGGCAGAAATCAAGGTCAGTACTAGAGGGCAAGGCAAACATGAGACCTTCGCATAAAGCAAGAACCCCAAAGTTCAGCACTCCATCAGCACTACTGTGAGTAGGGAAAATAGCCCCAAGCATCAGGAAACTAGCAATAGAAGGAAACTTCGTTACACTGATAAAGGGCATACATGAAAAACCTACAGCAAACATTGCACTTGACAACAGCACCTTAAATATTTTCTCCTTAAGATCAGAAATAAGCCAAGAATGCTCGTTCTCACCACCTCTATTTGACATTGTACTAGAAGTCCTAGCCAGTGCAATATGCAAAAAAAAGAGAAAGAGAAAGACCCATACAGGTTGGGAAGGAAGAGGTAAAACTGTCTCTCTTTTCAGATAAAATGCTTACGTAAAAAAATCCTAAGAAATCTACAAAAGAAAAACTACCAGAACCAACAAGTGAATTTAGTGATTTCATAGTGCGCTGGTTATCAGTTTATTGGTGCTCATCTCCAAATTCATCTTTGTAGTCTGCTTTGTGAAAATAGATCTGGGCCTTATAAATATATTTTTTTTATTTGTTTGTTTTCTCATAACAGTTGACACTGAAATTTTGTCAGTAAAGGGCTCTGGGGACCCTGCAGGAGGAAGAGCCGTGCCTCCTGGTTGCAGTGTACTTGCTGGGTGGTTCCTGCAGGAGCACAGCCTCCTCAGCGCCAGGCTTGTGAAGCATGCCAGCTTCTCCAGCACCATCCTCCCCAGTGCATGGCGGCCAGCAGCTTTGTCTGGCACTCCTCCCCACCCTTCTCCTGTCACTTTTGAAGCAAAAGCCTCTAGCTTCTCCAGCACCTCAACAGTTTTATAACGAGTGCCAGTGAGCAGCTTTCCCAGCACCCTAGAGGGCAGATTTCCAGCAAGCTCTGCCAGCACTGCACCTCAGCAGCTTCCCCACCCACCCAGTGGCCACGGCTGTGCCCCGTCCAGCAAGATCCGGATCTCTGGCCCGGGAGGGAGAAGGTCTCTTCTTTGGGCGCTCTATCTGAAGCCTAGGAGTAGTGACATATCTTTTAGAATTTTCTTTATTTTTTACTAGCCAACTCCTCATTATTCTAATTTCTTGTTGTATTAGTCAGGGTTCTCGAGAGAGACAGGACCAACAGGATATGTCTATAAATATATGAGAGGGGACTCATTAGAGGAATTGGCTCACATGATTGTCAAGGCTGAGGAGTCCCATGATAGGCCGTCTGCAAACTAGGCGCCGGGAGCTGGCTCTGTCCACATCTGAAGCTTCAGAACCAGGGCAGCCAGTGGTGCCACTGGTGTAAATCCTGGAACCCAAGAGCTGAAGAATCTCCAGTTCAGATGACCACGGACAGGAGGGAAGAGAGTCCATAACTGCTGGGTCAAGCCCATTCATCAGAATTTCCAGGGTTTGATCTGGCTGACGGATTGTCCAACTCTCTGGGAAATCCAGAGTATATGAGTACCAACAGTCCAAATTCCTTCATTCCATACAACAGGCTGCTCCACTTGGGAAAACTGCATTAACAAATCCTATCTCTTCCTGGAAATTCCAGTGTGGGTACCCTTGGTGAGAAGGCTTCATGAAATTCTTACCAGAATAAAAGAAGCTTTGAATTGAGTCAAACCCACTTTAATTCCTAGCAAGCTTCAACAGGGAAACCCGTGCTTTCGGTGAGAGGGTGGTACCACGTGTCTTCAAAATGAAACGTCTCTTGGAGACACACATGCTGCTCTCAGTGCATAAGCGTCCTGCTTGTCAGCTTTTGTCACACTTATGACTGACACTGCACATCCTTAAAAAGTACATCCCACTCAGATCTTGGGATAGTGCAAAGATCTCCACATCCTTGGTTTGTGTCCGGTTGCTGCCAGCAGGACCAAACCTCCAGCAGCTTCTTGGTCCCTTCGAAAACATGTTCAGCTTTCCTTACTGTGAGACCAGCGAACAACCAACAGCCACAGAAAATCAACTAAATTAAATCTGTCTCCCATCGCTACTGCTGCGGATTGTTCCAGCTGTGCTACTGAATGAAGTTTAGGTTCCTTTTTTTGCTATAATTTCATATTAACATTTTTTTAAAAAGGATTAATAAAAATCTCCCAGATTTTTTGTGAGCAAAATTGAACGTGAGTCTGTTGGACATAGAGGCGGGTGCAGTTCAGTCTCCTGTGTCCATGGCTCCCATTAGAGAGCGGAGCCAGGGCTCACTGACATCGCTGGCCATGCTGTGTAAGCCACTTCTGATCAAAACTCCAGCAAGCTTTTTGTTTTTAGAAATCAACAAGCTACTTCTTAAATATATATGGACATGCAGAGGCCTAGAATAGCCAAAGCAATCTTAAAAAAAAAAAAAATTTGAACAAAGTCTTACACGACCTAAGTTCAAGACCTATGATAAAGTAATCTTATGATGCAGTGATCAAGACAGGGCAGTACTGGCACAAGAATTAGCAAAAAGGTCAATGGAACAGAATAAGGAGCCCAGAAATAGATCCATGCTTGTATAGTCATTTGATTGTCAACAAAGGCACCAAAGCAATTCAATGGCGAAGGAAAGTCAATTCAATGAATTGTCCTGGAATACTGGAATTCATACAGAAAAAATAATAATAAACTTGGTTCCTATAGGACAATACCCAGAAATTAATTCAAGATGGATCAGAGATCTAATAAAAAGCTTAAACCACAAAGCTTTTAGGAAAAAAAAGAGAGAGAATATCATCATGACTATAGGGGAGAGGCTAAAGTTTCTTGGACAGGACTCTGAAAGTAATAATCATAAAAGAAAATATTGGTAAATTGACTATCAGAATTTAAAACTTTTACTCTTTAAAAGTCACAGTTAAGAAAACAAATAGGCAAGCCACAGACTGAGAGAAAACATTCACAAAACAAGTATCTGACAAAGGGCTGGTATCCAGGATATACAAAAAACTCCCGTAACTCAACTAAAAATAAACAACCCAACTTAAAATATGGGTAAGATTTGAACAGCTATTTCTTGATCTGCATGTGAGTACACACACGAACGGCAACAAGCCCATGAAAAGTGCTTGATATCACTAGCATCAGGGAAGAGCAAGTGAAAGCCACAGTGAGATGCTGCTACGTGCTAAAATCAAAGAGCTAAAGCTTAAAAGATTGACAACACTAAATATTGGAGATGGTGTGGGGCAACGGGAACTCTTACATTGTCGGTGGGAATGTAAAATGATAAAACTTTGAAAAATGCCTGGAAACTTCTTATATAACTAAACTTACACCCATGCTGTGACTCAGCAATGAGAAATGAAAACATGTTCCTGCAAACACTCATGTAAGGACGTTCACAGCAGCTTTGTTCTTAACAGTCAAACCCTGATGTCCATCAGTAGGATGGATAAACAAACCGTGGTTTATTCATATGACATAAAGCTACCCAGCATTAAAAATAAATGAACTACTGATCTACGGAATAGCATGGATGCATCTCAAAACCATTGTGCTAACGGAAAGAAACCTTGCACACAATATATGACTCCATCTGCACAAAATTCTATAAATCTAATCTATAATGGAGAAAATCAGAAGAGTTGTTACCTCTGAGAAGGTCAGGTCAAGAACAGACCAAAGAGAGCCCAAAGAAGCTTCCTCAGGTGATGGTGATGTTCTATCTCTTGATAAGGGTTTGCATTGCATAGGAGGACGCACGTGTCAAAATGTAAACTTAAGATTTGTGCATTTCCTTGTATCTAAGGTTTATAAGAAAAACTATAAATAAATATTGAACTCAAGTAAATAATATGCATGTAGATATGTGTCGGGGGGGGGTGTACTGATGTCTTTCTTCACTTTGAAATGCATGGATAGGTGGAAAGATGCAAGTTAAAGCAAGTGTAGTAAACTGCTTATCATGAAACTTTGGCAGTGGGCATATGAATTTTCACTGTAAAATTATTTTAATTTTTCTGCATGCTTACAATTTTTCATAATAAGATATGGAGGGGAAAAAAACACTGAAAAACAAAAATACAAGTGTGATTTTGAGTTGGTAGAAATTTTCTTAAGACAAAAATGTGCAAAATATAGATACATTTTACTACATTAAAACAAGGAAACACTGGTCATCAAAAGACATCGTGAAGAAAGTACAGAGTGAAGATACAAAGAAAAACTCAAGGAACATATCTGTCACATATAAAATCAACAACACTTCGTCCAGAATACAAAAGAAACCTGTACCCATCAATTTGAAAAAGAACAAACCACCAATACATAAATGGAAAGAAGACATAAACAGGCATTTCAAATAGTAGATGTAATGACCAATAAACATTGGTAAGTGGGAGATGCAAATTAGAAGCAAAGTTGGATACAATTCCATAACCACGTCTTGGCAGAAATTAAAAAGTCAGATCGTATCAAGAGTTGGGGAGTACGGTAGGCTGAATAATGGCCCCAAAATGTCCACATCCCAATCGCCAGACTCTGTGAACATGTTACCTCACATGGCAAAAGGGACTTTGCGTACAGGTATGATTAAATGAGTAATCTTGAAATGGGGAGATGATCCTGGATCTTCCCGGTGGGCCCAGTGATATCATCACAAGTGTCCTCTTGAGAGGGAGTCAAAGGGAAATACAACTACAGAAGAGGAGACGGCGATGGGATGTGGAGGCAGATACTGGAGTGGCGCACTTTCAAGGAATCCAGACTGCCATTAAAAGCTGAAGGATGGACTCTTCCCTCAGAGCCTGCAGAAGGATCCAGCCCCATCAGCACCCTGCTAGAGCCAGGGAAACTGACTTCAGACTTCCGACCTTTGGAATGTGAAGAGAATATATCTGTGTTGTTGTTAAGCCACTACATTTGTAGTGATTTGTTACAGCAGCAATAGAAATCTAATTCAGGGAGGATGTGGATCTAAATGTCATACACCACTGGTGCGAGTATAAATTGGTTTAACCATTTCAGTAAACAGTTGTGATTATCCAGATTAGCGGAAGATGTGTACACCCTCTGACTCAGCAATATCATGCTGAGTCAAATACTGCAGAAGGATTATCACACCAAGAAACGTGAGTGACAACGGTCACAATGGCAATAAAAAGAGAAGCTACCCAAATGTCATAAACAGGTAAATTCGTATAGAAATTATAGTGAAATCAAATAATGGAATATTTTATAGCAGTGAAAATTAGTGAAATACTGTATTAATACTGATGAATCTCAAAAACATAATTATGAGGAGAAAGCAGGTTTTGGAAAAATACGTGCATTATTAAACTATACATGTATATTTCAAAAAAAAACCAGGCTGTAGTAGATTGAATTATGTTCCCCCAAAACTCTTTGAAGCTTGAATGGTGTCCTCCAAGTTTTATGTATTAGAAACTTAGCTCCCACTATGACTGTTAAGAGGGTGGGAAATCCTATTACGATAATTGAAAGGTGGGGCCTTGAAGAGGTGATTGGATTGTAGGACCGTGCAGTAGTGAGTGGATTAAAAATGGTGGTCAGGGGTGTGGTTCTGAGGGCTTTAAAAGAAGAGAAGAGTCTGTCTTTTGCTCTCTCTGCTCTCTCTGCTTCCACCATCTTGCAATGTGAGACCCCTGGGTCACTGTCACCACCACCAGATGGACTTTGGACTTCCCAGCCTCAGAAACTGTAAGCAATAAATTTCATTTTCTTTATAAATCACCCAGTTCAGTGTACTTTGTTACAAGCAACAAAAACAGACTAATACACAGGCAAAACAAAAATATAATACTTGGAGATACATGTATAAAACTAGAATAAAAGGAACAATAATTATAAAACTCAAAAGAGTGGTCACCTCTGAGTAGGGTGGAAGAAAGAAGTGACAGCTGTGGTTTATTCTCTACATTAAGGAAAATAAACCTTTTTATCCTCAACTTGCCAACCCCATTTAGTTATTTATTTATTTATTTTCACATTCAAAGATGTTGCAGAGCAGTGGGAGGGGCAGGTGGGAGGGGTAGGGAAACAGAGGTGGAGGTGGGGGGGTGGGGCTGGCCCACAGCCAGCTCCTTTGCTGGCAGGGGGTGTGGCTGACACCCGCCCCGCAGGTGCCCCAGCTCGGGAGCCTGGAGGGTTTCCAGAGGTGGCTTGGTTGTCTGTTGATGCTGGGCTGGATGTGAATGAACATCAGGGGCATGGCTAAGACCTTCACACCCACAACCCGGCTCATGGGCCCCTGGCGCTTCTGGCAGCAGGTCAGCCATGGCCAGGCTGGATGCAGACATGGACAGGGGTGCTGAGGCCCTCAGAACCCCTCCACCCTGGCTCAGGAGCCTGGGGAGCTTCCAGCTCTTTCAGGTTTTATAGGTGTTCTTTGGTGGTATTAGACCTTCACTGGTTAATATAAAAATTTTGTCTCTGATCTGTGAGATTTTGTTTTTTCTTTTACTTCTGTGTTGGATTATTAGCTACCCCCACCACTTAAACTGTGCACTGGAACTAATTTCTTTGCATACTTCTAAAATGGGGGACTTCTTGTAGAGACCAGCACTTGAGCCCTGTGGTTGAGCTAAATTGCTGCTTTGCTGCTGGTTCTCTGGGGAAGGCTTTTTGTGCAACTCAGGTTTTAATTGTTGACCTTGTAAGCACTTCTGAGTCTTGTGAGGTCCCATACACCTGGGTAGTGTGGAAACTCTGGTCTGGGTTTGAATCTTTTCAGCAAACTGTACTCCCTAGAGTTCTATATTCCTGACCAGTCTCCACTGAGTGGTCCTGTACTGATTGGAGGACAGATCAGCTTTCCATGCTGTGCCCAGGGTTCCCCCAGTGGCCCGTCTCCTCCACCCTCCACACTCCACTTCCCATGGGACCAGCCGAACACCGATCCCTTGCTGTGACTCAGATGACTCACCGGCCTCTCAGTCCTTCCCTCTCTCAGTTGTCTGTGGCTCCTTGCTCCTATGTGGGTCAACAGGAACCTTGTTAGTGGTCTAGCTGGCCTCACCAAGGCCCTCTTCTCCCCTGCAGCCTCTGAGCAACCAGAGGGGACACAAAGGGCACAGCTGCAGCTTTTGCCAGCTCCCATTGTGTGCTCACCAGGGCCAGCCTTGAAGCGGCTGGGGCTCAAGACGGTTGGAGCAGTACTTTCTTTCTCTCATTGTGGCTTCTCCTGACTTCGTGCACTCCGTAGGTCTCTCCTCCTCTTCCCCTGAGTTCTAGCAGCCCCAGCTTGGTTGCCATTGCTTTTATAGTAGTTGTAAATTGGTCGATTGTGGGAGAGAGTGACTCTGGGGACTGCCTATTCCACCATCTTGACCAGAAGCTGCCAACTCCATTTTAAAAGAATAAGGAGAAAATTTTCAAATTTGTTCCCTTTCTTTCACAACTCCTCTTAAAATATTTGGAACATTTTCCTTATCCCTTTCCCCCCACACACACCAGCCCCTCTATTATGGTAAGATAATTTAGTGCTTTCTTTTTCAGATTCTTTCTCTTGTACTTATGCTACACAGTTCCAGACTATTTATCCTTATGCACTTGTTTCAAACATATATACACACATATGTATTTTTTCTCACTTTCCTCACCTTGAGATTTCTGTTTCTTTATTGTTTTATCCGGATCTTTTCTCACTATTTTTCTCAGACAGGGTATATGGGTGATATATACTCTATGGATTCTTGTCTATACACAAACATCTTTTCCCCTGAAGATGAATGACATCCTAGCTGGGTGCAGAACTCCTGCTTGGAAGCTCTTTCTTTCAGTGGTCTATGCAAGTTCTTCTGCTGGCTTCACTTACGGCACACACAAAGAGCTAGAAATATATAACCTTAAACACTTTCTTTATTAAAAGAGAAGTATGGAAAGATGAAGAAAGTAGTCTGAGGGAGATGGTCTACACTGCTTAGGAGGCTTCAGAGCTCCTCATTTACACAGACCCCTATATTTAATTTTATATTCATAATTTTGTAACTTTTTTTAAAGAAATTTCCCCAAATTATACAAGCTTCAGGCCTCACAAAACCTGCAGCAAACCTTGGAATTAAGCACTCAAGTAGAGAAACTGGAACAACAACAATAAATAAACCAAAAAAAACTATGGAGAGAGAATTGATGAAGGTAAAAGATGATATTAATGAAACAGGAAAAAAATAGTAGAAAGGGTAAAAAGAAATTCCAAAAAGTTGGTTATTTAAAAAGTCAATAAATAGATAAAGCTCTTACAACTCTGACAGTGAAAAAGAGGGACAGCACCAATGGCCACAATCAGAATGAGAATGACACATAATCAGATACAAACAAAAATAATTATGAAAGAATAGTACATGCAGCTTTAAGACAACATAAGTGAACGCCAAAAGGGAAAGGAAAAAACCCCGGCCGATCGCGATAATAAAACACACCAGGAGACAGGGACTCAACCAAAGTGTATCGGGCAGGCAAAATGAACCAGCGGGCTGCCCTCTCGGAAGTGGGAGCAGCCGCAGGGGGGTCGGGTGGGCCTTTTATACCCAGTTAGGCTGAGCTGGACTGTTCCTATTGGCTGAGAAGGAAGGGGCGGGAAGCCAGCGGGGTTTAAGCTGAGCTGGGACTCTTCTATAGGTGGAGAAACTCGCACCTGCGGGAAGGGGATGTGGTGGTGAAGAAGAAGGGGCAGGGGGCTTTTATGATTGTCAGAAAACGTGCTGTTCTAGGCACCGGAGACTCTCCGCAGCCATTTTGGGCGTTCCTCCCGTCCGCCCGCTGCCGTCTTAGACATCGGCTAAAACATAATTGCCTAAAAAGGAAATGAAAACTCTCAAAAATCGATCCAAGAAGAAATGGAAAACTTGAATAAACCAGTTTCTTAAAAAGACATTAGAAAAGTGTTTAAAGATATAAATCCTAATAACATTAAAAAGGTTCCATGACCTTATAGCTAACCTTTAAAAACTACATAATTCCCATGTGTTTTACATTATTTATATAGAAAAAGATAAAAAGTTCTCCAATTTTCATGGAGCCAAAATACATTTAATACAAAAGCCTGAAAAATAAAAGAATGAAGAAAAAGCCATAAACCAGTTTCACTTATGAATATATGTGCAAAATATACACAGATTAGCAAATAGAATTTTAGCAAATTACCAAAAGAATAGCACACTTTGAAAAAATAGAGCTTATTTTAGTAATATATGGAGTGTTCAGTAAGTACTACGATATCCATCAAATTAATTCATTACAATGGCTCTGGAAAACTTTTTCTTAAAGGACTAGCCAGTAAACATTTTAGACTTTCAGGCATATGGTTTGTGTTACAACTATTCAACTGCCATTGTAACAACACAAAAGCAGCCTTAGACAATAGTGATCAAACGGGTGTGTCTGTGTTCCAGTAAAACTTTATTTTCAAAAACAGGCAGCTGGCCCACCAACTGGTTTGTTGACATACATTAAATCAGTAAACTAATGGAGAAAATCCTATGATTCCACAACTGTCTCGGTTTAGATTTCTCCAAAAGCATACCCTGAGACAAGGATTCAAACAAAAATTGGTTACTAAGGACATGATCCAGGAAACACCAATAGGGGATGAGGAGGTGGGACAGAGAAGAGAGTGAGCTAATAACACCAGGCCCCACTGTGGCAGCTGGAGCTCAGCCACTGGGGAGCTCTGGGCATGCTCCACATGTAGCTCTACCAAGAGGCAAGGACACCAGAAAGCTGTCTGCCAGATCCCACCTGTCATTAGTTAAGAACTACTGCAGAGGTGTTCATCTTCTGGCACTTCAGGCTTGCCCTACAGTGCTCAAGGCCAGAAGGAAAAACTCCTGGGTAAAGAGAGAATCACCATGTCATAGCAAACAACCTCTGGTACACAGAGGTGAGCGGTAAGATGGCATGGGCAGCTACTGATAGATTCTAGAAAAGTACGTGATAAAATTCAGCAGCCAATCCCGATAAAAACTGTACAAAAGAGAAATAGAAAAATTATTATATTTATACCTAAATATAATAAAAACAGTTTACCAAAAGAACACCAGCAAATATTATCGTGAATGACAAAACACTAATACTATCTTGACAGAAATTCCTTCTATCACTATCAATTTTTTTAAAGGTCTTAGAGCTTCTAGACATTATGAGTATACTAAGACACGTATGAAATGATGCACATAACCATTTGGAAAAAAGAAAGAGTTTGGGGATTTTTTCCTTCTTTTTTTTCTTGGAGATATTATTGTAAACCTAGAAAATTCAAGGATCTTTAATAAAGAAAAAACCTACTACAAGATTTAATATAATCTGGTAAGGGGGCTGATATAAACTGAATTGTGTCTCCCAAAGTGTTAATACCTTAACCCTTAACATTTGAGGTTAAATGAGGTCATAAGGGTGACCAATAGGACTACTGTTCTTATAAAAGGATCATCTCTCTCTCTCTCTCTCTCTCTCAAGAGCATTACTGAGGTAAAGCATGTGAGGACCCGGTGAGAACGCAGGTCATCTGCAAGCCAAGAAGTGAGGTCTCTCCAGAAACAGGAGACCTTGATCATGGACTTTTAACCTCCAGAACTGTGAAAAAATAAATGTCTGTGTTTAAGCCACCCAGCCTGTGGAATTATGTTATGGCAGCCTGAGCAGACTAACATAGGGGCAGAATACAAGAGAAACATATTTTTTATAGTTTTTCTGTACTCTAGAAATAAGCATCGAAAAGAATAGCACAAAATATTCCATTTACAGTAGCAAGAAAAACTATGAAATTATTCCTAAGTACACCTAGGAAAAATAAAATACTTAAAAATAACGTTATCAGGAAGGACACAGGATTCATATTTTAAAACTATAAAATCTTACTGTTGAACTTAACAAGATTAGAATGGATAGAAAGGCAAACCATGTTTTTCCTGGAAACCAGTACAAAAATGTTAATTCTCTCCAATTAACATGGGAATTTAATGTTATACCCAATAGAACCCAACAGGAAATTAATGTTGGGTTTTTTTGGTTTATATTTTAGAAATGCATAACTTGACCTCAAAAAAAATGAGAAGAATAAATGGCTGATAGTATCTCAGAAGTCAAACAGAAGGCAGGGTCAGGGCTGGGAGGCAAAGTGTTTGGGGGTCCATCTCACCAGACAGAACAATACATACGCCACTGTGCAGTAAGACCTTGGTATAGGAAAAGTATATCAATAAAAGTGAGTAGAGAATCCAGAAATATATCATGCTAGATTGAAATTTTTTTTAGCTACAATGTTAGAATTCAGTGAAAAAAAAAAAAAAACGAACTATTTTATCGTTTGTGATAGTGCAATTGGCCATTAATGTGGGGAAAAGTGGGATTTCCATCTCAAGACATATTCAAAACACCAAATGGATTAAATTTTTAATTTAAAAATATATAAATAAAAGCTAATTAGATTAGTAAAACTAATCTAATGTTAGACGTCAGCAAAGAGGCTACCTTGGGAATAGGTAGTGACTGGGAAGGAGCTCGAGATGAACTTGGGGGTTATTTCTTTATGTGGGTTATGTGAGCGTGTTCACTTTGTGAAAATTCATCTAGCTGTGCACATGTAGGATTTGTGCTTTATGTGTATGTGCATATATGTATGTTGCAATTCAAAAGGTATTTATTTAAAAGTGAAAAAAGAAAAAATCTTGCAAGAAAATCTAGGAGATTTCATGAATAGTCTGAGTGAGGGAAGACCTGCCTAACCCAGAGGCTGAAAAAAGAAAAAGCCACACTTACCTACATAAAAATTTAAAGCATTTGTGTAGCAAGTAATATTCATAAATAAAGCCAATGGACAAAGTATAGGTCTGCAAAAAACATTTGTAGTATATAGGACAAATAAAGGTTTAATAATTATCCTACAGAAAAACTCTTACAAATTGACAAGAATAAGACAAATAACTGGATCTAAAAATTGGGCAAATGATATGAATAGGGAATACAGTGAAGAATGAGTTCAAACGCCCAGTGAACATAGCAAAGACGCTCAAACCACAAGCAATCAGGGAAATGTAAATTAAAATAACAGTGAGACATTGCGTTATACCCATCAAACTATGGAAAAAATTTAAAGCACTATAGCGCCTATTGCTAGCAGGGATGTAGGGAAAAAGAGTGCTTTTTTAAAAAAGCGATCTGACGATTTAAAAGTTTTCCATTTTAAAATTTAAAATATCTATCCCTTCAACCCAGTAATCCTGCTTCTGTAGAAACACAGTCACCATTGTTAAGGATGTATACAAAGATGTTTACTGCAACATGTTCATAATGGGGAAAAAGAACTAGAAATGAAGTGACTGCCGTTCAGTGAGGGGACGGTACAGTAAGTTACACCACATACTCACCCACCAGAGAAGAATATGAGCCGCAAGAAAGGACGTGAAGGGTGACACCAGGGTTTCTCAACCTTTTTTCACTATCATCACCCCCAGGAGCCTTCTTAGATATTTTTCCCCTAATCACTCCCTCATGAAATTTTAGTGCCACAATATAGAGTATACCTGTTTATGTGCTGTATGTGTATCTGTGCTTTATACTTAGGGGGTACAATTTTTCCACATGCCCTTTGAGAAGCAATTTTCATCCCCTTGGGGGCGCTATTGCTCCCACTGAGAATGCATGAACTTTGATTAACTTGGAGAGAGTTTCACAAGGCTTTTTTTCCTTTCTTTCTTTTTGGCAGCTGGCCGATGTTGGGATCCGAATCTTTGACCTTGGTGTTATCAGCATCACGTTCTACCAAGTGAGGTAACCAGCCAGCCCTTCACAAGCCATTTTAAAGCGAGAAAAGCAAAATGCAGAAAAGAAAAGCATATATAATATGATTGCAATTGCAAAACAGTGATCACTTATATAAGCCTTTAAGCTCACATATGTATTGTGTGTGTGTGTGTGTGTGTGTGTGTGTGTGTGTGTGTGTGTGTGTGTGTGTGTGTTATTTAATGAGTAGGGAGAAAAACATGGAAGGACACATACTGGACTGTTAATATGGTCTACCTTGGGGTTGGGGAGACTGATGTGATTGGGGTCAAGGGAGAGGGAGGAAGGGAGCCAAGCAGAAGAAAATGGGGGAAAACTTCAATAAAAACACAAAGTACAGTATAATCACATGTCAAATTATACATGTAAAAGCCTTTGTTTTGTTCTCAAGACATCTGACGTTCCAGGCCTCTAGCCTCATGAAGATGGAAGGAGAGAGTGAATGTCCTCAGCGGATGCAGCAACAAGGCTGAGACGCTCCATGCCTCCTACAGGACAGCAAGACTGCGCTGTTCACCGAGCTCAAACCACCCATCTTTCAATGAAAAGAAAATAGGAAAATGCTTTTTTGACATTTTTTGACTCTTCCAAGTATTCTTGATACATCAAATTCAACTGTAGAGAAGAAAATTCTCATCCAAGAGGGGCTTTTACTGGTTCAAGGAGGAAGAGGAGCAGATCATACTAGTACATCCCAGACCACTCCTCTTCCCAACACTTAGTGCTCTGCTGGCCTAGAGATCTAAGCTCCAGGGGGAGGAATGCTTCCACCAGGACACACAACAGTGACTCTTGAACTGGAAGTCAAGGCTGCCACCCAGCCACTTTGGGTTCCCCATGCCTCTGAGTCAACAGGCCAAGGGAGTTACTGTGTTGATTGGGGTGATTAATTCAGACTACCAAGGGGAAATTGACTCCTACTCCACAATGGAGGTCAGGAAGAGCATGTCTGGAATGCAGGAGATCCTGTAGGGCATCTCTTAGTTTTACCATGCCCTGTGATCGAGGTCAATGGAAAACTACAACAACCCAATCCAGGCAGGACTGCCAATCCTAGGCCACATCCTTCAGGGATGACAGTTTGGCTCCCCACCAGGTGAAGAACCATGACCAGCTGCATTAAGGCAAAGGGAACACAGAATGGGCAGTAGAAGAAGGTGGTCATAAATACCTGCTACAGCCCAGTGATGAGTTTAGAAACAAAGACTGTAATTGTTGTGAGTTACAAACATTGTTATAAGTATGTTATATTATTATTAATATTTGTATGTATATACATGTGTATTAAGCAAATATCTTTTGCTTTCTTATTCCTTATAATATAACATAAGATGTATTAACTTTATATCAGTAATTAAGTATTATTAATTCTACATCATAATATTTAGGTTATGGGATATCACAAGAAGAGTAAACATCACTCAAGGACTTTACCTCCTTTTCTGAGGAAGTGGTTAGTGCATTTTTGGTTGCACACAGGATAGTTGTATCACATTAGGTGGAACTATAACCTTGTTACTGTCTTTATTCAGAGATTAAGTATAGTTTAAGAAGATGTCTATAAGTGCCAAATTGATAATGGGTGGACTTGAGATGGTTATTTTATGTGTTAACTTGACTGGACTAAGAGATGCCCAGATATCTGGCAAAATATTATTTCTTTAGTGTGTGTGATGGTGTTTCTGGAAGAGATGAGCATTTGAATTGGGGGACTAAGTAAAGTAGATGTGGGTGGGCACCAAGCACCCCAAGGAGGGCCTGAACAGAACAAGAAGGCAGAGGAAGGATGAGCCTCCCTCCCTCTCTCCCTACCTCTCACTCTCTCCTTCCCTATGTCCCTCCCTCTACCTTCCTCTCTCTCCCTCTCTCTGCTTGAGCTGTGACGTCCATCTTCTCCTGCCCCCGGACATTGGTGCTCGTGGTTCTCAGGCCTTCCTACTCAGCCCAGGACTGACACCATCAGCCCCCTGGTCTTCAGGCCTTAGACTCAGACTGGACTACACCACTGGTTTTCCTGATTCTCCAGCTTGCAGATGGCAGATGGTGGGACGTCCAGGCCTCCACAGCCATGTAAGCCAGTGTCTATAATAAATGTATGTGTACCTATGGGCGCTGTCTCTCTGGAGAAGCCTGACTAATACAAGTTCCTAGTGATTTTTGGCTGCAGATTGTCAGAACACTAGAAGCACTGGTTGCTGCTGGTTAGTGTGGCTCAGGCGAGACGTCTCCCCTCTCCCTGAGCATACTGTTGAGGAAGGGGGGAAGATGTCAGGCCTTCCTCTGCAGAAGGTGTGGCTCGTTGTGTTCATCCCACACCAGTCTCCAGACTCAGCATGGGCCTGTTCCCTGGTGGTTGTCCCTTGGTCACACACCTACTGTTGTCTTACTCTGAAAACAGTCACATTGTTTCGGTGACATCAGTTCAACTCCACAAACATTGTGAGGGACCATTAGGAATAATAACGAGAAGGTCGATGCTGCCTGCATGGAGGTGACAGTCGGGTCAATAGCCTCAGAGGTCCAAGGAAGACAGGAGAGAGCCAGAAGGGGGTGGGGTTCAGACGGAGGAGAGAATTAACCAAAATAGCAGGTCTGGCCCTTGCCAAGATGGGGCCAGAACGAGAATCTCCAAGTCCACAGAGCGTTATAAGCTTGAGTTAGACCTGAGTCAAGAAGATGTCTAGCGTGTACATACCGGAGAGCAGGCAGAGCCGTGTGGCAGCATCTCCAAAGCACCAGTGTCCCTCGCCGTTGGGCAAGAAGCAGAAGCGTGGAAATGAAGGCCTGTGGAGGTCCAAGCGAGGGCCAGAATGAGGAGGCAGGTGCAGCAGGAGCTAGCAGGAACAAGCCAGCCTGACCACAGCCGCAGAGCTCACCTGGCTCTCAGGGCCCCCAGGCTCCCTGGATGCCAGCTGGAGGGTCGGAGACCAGGGTCCTTGGATCCAGTGAATAATGCAGCCCGTGTGCAGGAAGCCTTTTGCAACCACTCTGAAAGAAGGAATTGCTGACACCAGGTTATTTGGGAAGATGAGACACCTAGGCATGAAACAACTAGAGAATAACTAGAAACAGAGCAGAATTAAATGCCAAAATATGCAGTGCAGATACAGAGGGACGAGGAGAGGCCAATGGGTGCCAACTTGTCCAAGAAGGCAGCAAGTCACTCCCTTCCTCTCGAGGCTTCTGTTCTTGCCTTAGGAAGGAAACATGACCATAAAAGTTCTGGGGTCACTGGCACATACTGTTAAAACTACATTTCTTAAAGGCTTTGGGGTTTTTTTTTCAAGATCCACATCTCGTTACTAGCTTTGCCCAGCTGGTCCCTTGTAGCCGGGGCTCTTTGGCACAACCTCTGTGGCATCCTCCCAGGAGAAGCTCCTTCTCCCCTTCTTAGAAAGCAGACTTGCTTGACTTGGCAGGATCACAGCCAGCTGTCTTGAGGAGGAGGTGGGTCTGCTCAGTGCCCTAGGTAGGCAGGCCCTGAAGATAGGCACAAAGACGAACCACTGACTCACACAAAACCAGCCAAAGCATTTTCTCTCTCCAGCAGCATGAACTAGAAGCCACATAAACAGCAGCTTCTGGAATTTCAAATGCCCTTGAAATAGGTAACTTCTGTGAGGGAACGGTCCTCGGTCCTCGTTCACTCTTTCAACACCTTCTTTTAAATTACAATGATTTAAGTATGCACTACAAATTTCGAAGTCCTCTGTCTCAGAAAGAAGACTAATTAGAGAATGGGAGGCAGAAGTTGAAAAAATCCAAAGAGTGTCCCCAGTCAGTGAAAAACCCCATGTTTTCCTATTTAGGCCTTGTCACTTCAGCATTTTCTGGAGTATGATGAAATTATTTCTGAGTATAGATATGCAAATATGCATGACCATTTTGAATTTTGAATATATTTATTTTTATACATATAAGATATATTTATATATAAGTGTATATGTGTGTGTACATATAAATAAATGGATACATAGCTAGATAATGGATACCTTGTGTTAATCATTCCTGGGAAACAGAGAATAGCAAAAGTAACAGTGGCAGGCAGGGGGGTGGGGGGGTGCTTTAAAGGATTTCAGAGGAGAATGTAGTTCCCGATCTTCATTTTTCTATCACAAAGTAAAGACCCAAGGGCTGTTCCTGTCCTGAAGTTGTGATTTGTTTGGTTTTGCTGTTCTATACTAAATTTTAAAAAATTAATTACCAGCATTTCAAAAGTAAGAGATTGCATGTTAAAAATGTGAATTGAAATATTGCAAATTCTGGACACTCTGGGCACATGTTCCCACAGCAATGACTGGCAGAAGCAACTCTCCCTTTTGTAAATGGAACTTTCCCTCCTGTGTCTCGCCAGCACTAAGGCTGTCTCTGGCCACCTACCCATCCACTCTACCTGCTCCTACAATTTAGGTCTCCTCCCAGGCCCTGGAGAGCATTTAAGCTCATAGCTCCCGTCCTGGGGTCTCAGACCAGTGTTCCTAATCTTCCCCCATTAGACAGTGATTTGCATCAAACTGGGTGACTTCAGCATCAGGACAGAGAGCATGGGAACAGGACAGACTCCAACCCAATGTGAGGAAGATCTTAACAATCAGAGAGGTCTGCACAGGATGCTGCATTGGGAGAAAGTGAGTTCTTTTCTCTGGAGATTTCCAGGACCTTGAAGTGTCCGTTACTGTAAGACAAATGGAGATCAGAGGAGGGAGATCTTGCTGGAGGTTGGACAGCTCAAGGAAGGCCCCACAGAGTGGGGAGAATCCCTTCTGGGTCTAACTAGCAGATAATAATTTCTCTTTGATTGTGGAATAGAGAAGGGAAGGGTTTAATTTAACTCAGTCTTAACAGTGACATCCTTCCCTCATTCCCTCGGCTGACGCCAAGTCAGAGTTGTGCAGTGAAGGGGGGGCCTAGCCCCCTGGGGAAGCGGGGGAAGCCAGCTGCTCTCCCCTACCCCAAGGCAGCCCATCAAGAGTTAATTCCCTTCTGCCTAAGGAGCAGCTCCCTCCTGCAGCTGGAGAATCCAGGCTGCCCTCTGCAAGCAGCAGAATCAAAGTGGGAAAAATTACAAGGCAACTTTTCTGGTTTCAACTTGTCCCCTACAGAAAGGAAATAGATTTTAATATAAGATCTAAGAGGCAACATGTTTAATAAACTGCAGAAAAATGTACTTTTGGCTGGATGCTAGCATGATGAGCTTTGGGATAAAAGTAAATTTTTTTTTCTTAAATAAAAAGTTAGACATGGATCCAAAAAGGGGCTGGAATCCACCTCCCACCATCCCACCAAAATACTTTCTAAGCAGTTGGAGCAATCACCCTAACCCCATCACAGATACAACACAAAATGCAAGATTAAAGGCTCTTGCTGCTCCCTTTTCACCCAAATGGAAAAGTTTACTGCAAAAACTCTTTGTGCAAGCCAAGCAATGTATAGTCTCCTTGTGATGGGACATCACTCAGACACCAACAAGCCCCATTCCAAGTGTGGGGCATCCAGCTGACTATGCAGGGAGTTAGCCCAGAGGTCAGGAATGGGGATATTTCATGTGTCCACTCCCACCCCCAAGTGAAGAAAATTTCATTCTCATTCCCCTTAGCCCAATTCGCATCTAAAGTCTAGACAGTTTTCAGATAACAACCATCAGAGACAGCAAAGGGGAATGTATGTGCCTCCCAAAGATAAGCAGATGCTGGACTTCTCTCATTAGTGTTCTGGAAAGCTCTCAGGAGGCCCCTCTGATGAACAACTGAGGGAAGGGTATCTGGAAACACATTCCAAGGTGCTGTGACACATCTTACTCAGCCCCAGAGCCCTAACCCAGGTCCTGGAGACACCGCAGAAAGAGGCTATTCTCTTCCCAAAACTCAACCAGAAATAACTACAGAGGCAGTCCAGGGGAGAGTAGGAGGGTGTGCACCAGTATTTCATTTAGCAAGTATTTATCAAGTGTCTACCACTTCTCAGGCATCTCACTGGACACAAGACACAAGACACAACTGTCAAGTCCGATAAAGACCCTGTTCTGTGAAAGTGAAATTCCTGCTGGAAAGTACAGCAAATCTGCATTCGAAGACGTGACAAAGCCTAGGGTGTGCCCCACTCTGAGACGCAGTGAATCTCACTTTCTGCTTATACCCCCAAGCAACCAAATTCCCTACCCTCTTTCCCACATCCACTGTGGTCTGGGTTTCATGGAGCTCGGTATCTTCATTCCAGGTAGCAGAGACATTCCATTCCATTAAAGCATTCGACCTCTTTTGGCAGAAATCACATCTTTTTTAAGACTTCCTTAGGACCGAGCATGTTTCTAGGCACAAAACAGGTGCCCCATAAATACATGTAAAGTTACTGACTGAGCAAAGACACCAACAAACAATAAAAGGAGTGCCATGCACCTGTCGGCCAAGGGTGGTGTGAATGCGAGCTTCATCTTTCTGCCTTTGGGAAAAGGAGTATCCATGTTGGTCTAACTCTGTAAGATTGACTAATTTAAGCTGGGTTGCTCACCATTTTTGTGGAACATCAACTCCTGAAAAAGCAACAGCAATTTGACCAGGTTTGGCCAAACTCCAAGGCAGCTTCCACTCTGCTCACAGGAGCAGCTGGAAATTCTACCAAGCCTCTGATCTGATACCAGAGTCCAGTTCTGAAAATTCGCTGGATCAGCAGCAAGGGCATGTATAAGCCCTGGGAAGAGGAAAGAACTTGCTTGTGATTCTGTGTCTTTCTTCCTGGAGCTGGAAGGAATGATGTCCCTTGATTCCAGGGCTTCTGTGCCTCTGATGAAAAGATTCAGCCCTGAATCCCAGAGTGGTTGCCTGGAGCAAATGCTTGAGCAAGATTTCACCTCTTCTCTTGCCAAGATGTGGCTTTTGGAGCCTGAGTTGCTAATGAAAATGTCAACAATGCTCAAGTCAAGAGGAAAATTCTCATTCCGTTGGCAAAGTGCGTCCAACATTCCAACAGATCAGTGGTGGTCTGAGGAAGAGAACACACTTCCCTTCCCAGGACTAAGAGGTGTGGCATGGTTAGTAAATGTGCCAGCTCAAGAGCTGACTGCAGAGCAGAAGCTGAAACAGGTGGTACCCTACTTCCCCCACAGGAATCTTCAGATCCCTTAGAGGAGGCAACTGGTCTCGATCTCATTCCCAGCCTCTCCTGAAGCAATAGAAACTTGGGATAGGGGGTTTGGACTTTGACTCCCTTTCAAGATCTTACCAAGCATTTGCAAATTAAAGTCAGTCCCAAGGGGCAACAAACTGGACAAATCCTGAATGCTAATGATCCAAACGATGGCAGAATTAACTAGAGGAGGGTTAATGTCCCTATGAGTCTAGCTAACCCTAAGCCCAAGACTCACAAGTTGAAGTATAAATGAATTATTTAGGGCTAAAAGACATGATCGCCACATCTGGACTAAGAATGAACATACAAAAACATTATTTTAATAAAAATAAAAAACCTAGGGGCTGGCTGGTTAGCTCAGCTGGTTAGAGCACAGTGTTATAACACCAAGGTCAAGGGTTCAGATCCTCATATTGGCCAGCCACCAGAAAAATGGGGGGAAAAAAAAAAAAAACCCAAAGAATGAGCATACAAGACTAAGATACTGAACATGTTGGGAAAGCTGAGGGAGAGCTGGGCTTGTTGAACTAAGGTGTCTGGTGCTTTATTAACACCACTAACAAGGGAGAAAAAGGTACTAAAGAGTAGCAATGATACATTAACTGGGCTTTGCAGTGATTCCAGAAAGGAGCAGGCATTTGTTACAAAAATAAACACCCAGAATTCACGTGTTCTTCCACTAGGCTCATCTAGTTGTCTCATTTCCAGGCCGTGCTGTGAAGGGGACAAGGAATTCCTGAGAGATCTCAGGCTCCAGCCCGCTTGCCTGCTTCAGCTGAAGCAGTTCCACTTGTGTCTATTGAATAAGATTAGGGTTTTAAGTAAGATTTGTTTGAAGAAGTAGTTTTGATGCTTGTATCAGATCGGACTCACGGGTGCAAAAGGCAGAGACCCTGATTTACACAAAAATTGATTTAGGCAAAATTAGTGACACACCAGATACAGTGACTTAAATGATGTCAGCCGGACTGAGGCAGCCTCTGCCTCCCACCTGCTTTCTCCTGTGCTGGCCTTATCCAGTCAACCTTCCTTCCCATGCAGTGGCAGGAAAACCATCCAGCAGAGTCAGGGTTCCACCCTGTCATCTCGGAAGCCTCGTGGTTCTCCTCCCCAATAGCTCCCTATCAGTTAGGGTTAGGTTAAGCTGCCAAGCAAAATAATACTCAAAATGACAATTGTTTAAACAAGACAGAGGTTCAAATCCTCTTAAATAAACAAAGTCCAGAAGGAAGCAGTCGAGGGCTGTATAGTTTCTCCACAGACATCAGGAATCCAGGCTTCCTTTTCTGTTGCTTTGCTATCTGCCAAGGGTATCTTCTAAATCATAGTCCAACACAGCTGCTTGAGCTCCAGCCATCTTGTCTGTATTCCAACCAGCATGAAAGAGGAAGGTAAAATCAAAGGCGGGGGGTGGGCACTTGCCCCTCTGCCCCTCTTCCTTTAAGGACACTTTGGAGAAGTAACATATGATACCTCCTTTTATATCCTTGGCCAAATTCAAGGAACTCAAACAACTTAACAGTAAAAAAAAAAACAAATAATCTAATTTAAAAATGGGCAAAGTAGCTGAATATACATTTGTCAAAAGAAGATGTACAAATGGCCAACAAGTATATAAAAAAGTGCTCAGCATCACCAGTCATCAGGGAAAAGCAAATCAAAACCACACCGAGATATCATCTCACTCCAGTAACATTGGCTATTATCAAAAAGACAGAGAATAACAATTGCTGGCAAGGATGCAGAGAAAGGAGAACCCTCCTATACTGTTGTTGGGACTGTAAATTAGCAAAGCCATTATGGAAAACAGTATGGAGGCTTCTCAAAGAACTGCAGATAGAACTACCATACGATCCAGCAATCCTACTATTGGGTATATACCCAAAGGAATGGGAATCATCATGTTGAAGGGATACCTGCACTACCATGTACATCACAGCTCTGTTCACAATAGCCAAAATATGGAACCAACCTAAGTGTCCATCAAGGGACGACTGGATAAGGAAAATGTGGTATACAAAATGGAATACTACTCAGCCATAAAAAAGAACAAAGTTCTGCCATTCTCAACAACAAAAGAAAGAGGGAGGGAAGAAGCAAGGAAGGAAAGAAAGGACAATCACAATAATACACTGAACTTTCAGAAGGAGAGAAGAGAACTGTGGTTACTAGAGATGGGAAAGGGGGAAGGGTGGGGGTCAATGAGATATTGGTTAATGGACACAAAGAATGATTTTGTTTTGTAATGACTGATATGCTAATTATCCTTATTTGATCATCACCTGTTGTACACAAGTATTGATAGTCAACTCTGTACCCCATAAATATGTACTATCAATTGTGTTTCAATAAAATAAAATGAAAGGAAATGACGTTTGTTTGGGAATAGGGCATTGCAATGGGAATATATAAGCTGTAGTAAACTATGTACTTTACTGCATATTCAGGGAGGTAAAAAAAGACAAAGGGTTTTAAAGGAAAAGTGATGGAGGATTAATTTCATGATTGGGGATAATTATCCTCGGCTACAAGAATCAATAACAAGGTGACACCAGTTCAAGGTTGAACAGACAGTTGCTGGGCAGATGGCCTCGCAGAAGTATTTTGTGCAAGGCTGTGGTTTTGCAGAGTCCTTTGTGATAATTTTCATTACAAGGCATTGGTGCATGAGAACATCCCTTCACGGCCTTCCCTGGCTCTGTCAGGGGTTTTTTAGCACAAGAGACTCCATTTTGATTATGACATCTCTGACACTTGCGTGAAGCTGCTTGCCAAGAACTGGTAAACAAAAGTGAGAGAGGGTCCTTTTCCAAAGGCTCACATTCGTACGGGGAAAACAAACAGAACTGTATGTTTGCAACACGGGCATCAGGGGAACACGGAGGGAAGGGCCTCACTGATAAGCTTCACAGGGAAGCAACACTTGAGAAGCCAACACAGGAGGGAAAGGCTGGGACATGGAGATCAGGCTGTGCAGACACCCACGTGCAGAAGAGGAAGCACACAGGGCTCACACAGCTGGAGCTGGACTGCGGGGGCCATGCAGGAAGAGAAGGCAAGAAGGGTCCGAGAGTGCCAGGCCCTACAGGTCCTGCCTGCCTCATGAGGATGTAGCTGGGCGGTGCTCTTGCTTTCCAAGACCCGGGAGAGGGGATGGTTTACGTTACTCACCAGTTTAAAGTTAAAGTTGAGGCTAACTGGTTAGCGCAGTTGTTTAGAGGCTCAGCCTTATAACCTCAAGGTCATGAGTTTGGATTCCCGTATGGCCAGCTGCAAAAAATAAATAAATAAACCCGTATCTGTCACCATATAACAAAATCAACTCATAATGGACTAAAGAATTAAATATACATCCTGAAACAATAAAACTCCTTAAAGAAAACATAGAGGAAACACTCCAGGAAGTAGGAGTGGGTACAGAATTCATAAATAGGACCCAAAAGCACAGGCAACTAAAGGTAAAATAAACAAATGGGATTATATCAAACTAAAAAGTTTCTGCACCACAAAAGAAACAATCAATAGAGTAAAAAACAACCAACAGAGTGGGAGAAAATATTTGCAAAATATACATCTGACAAAGGATTAATATCCAGAATATACAAGGAACTCAAACAACTTTACAACAAAAAAACAAATAACCCAATTAAAAAATGGGCAAAGGAGCTGAACAGACATTTCTCAAAGGAAGATGTACGAATGGCCAACAGACACATGAAAAAGTGCTCAATATAACTCAACATCCAGGAAATGCAAATCAAAACCACAGTGAGATACCATCTCACTCCAGTTAGGATGGCTAATATCCAAAAGACTGAGAACAATAAGTGCTGGAGAGGTTGTGAGAAAAAGAAACTCTCATACTTTGTTGGTGGGACTGCAAAATGGTGCAGCCTTTATGGAAAATGATATGGAGGTTCCTCAAACAATTACAGATAGATCTACCATATGACCCAGTGATCCCACTGCTGGGAATACACGCAGAGGAATGGAAATCATCATGCCGAAGGGATACCTGTCTCTAATGTTTATTGCAGCACTATATACAATAGCCAAGAGCTGGAACCAGCTCAAATTGTCCATTATCTGATGAGTGGATAAGGAAACTGTGTTATATCTACACAATGGAATACTACTCTGCTATAAAAAAGAACAAAATACTACCATTCGCAACAACACGGATGGACTTAGAGAAAATTATATTAAGTGAAACAAGTCAGTCACGGAAAGAGAAATACCACACATTCTCACTTATTTGTGTGAGCTAAAAATTAATAAATAAATAAACACACAAACAAATAAAGGGTGGGGGGAAGAAGACAGAATAACCACAAAAATTCCTTGAAGTATTTAAGCCAAGTGCACAGATACGATGGGAGAGGGGAGAGAGGAACAAGTAAAGGGGCATGAAAATCAAGTACAATGTATTCTGAGAAGTAAAATTAAATTAAACTTAAAACAAACAAACAAACAAAAAATGAAGTTAACATTGAGGTAAACACATGCCAAGTCACCAGCCAAGTTCCAAAGCCAGAGTCTGTTCTGTGATTGTCTTCCTCAAAACTCTGGTTCTGCCAAGAACACTTGGAGGTGCAGGGTAAGGATGAGGTAGAGAGAAGAAAGTACATTGCACCCCACTATCCACAGACTTCACATCTGTGAACTCTTCTGCTCACTAGAATGTATTTGTGACCCGAAAACCAACACTCTTGGTGCTTTGGTGGCCATTCGTGGACACATGTGGCAGTGAGACTTTGCCAACGTTCCTGGCAGAGGCTGAGCAGAGCCAGCTCCATCTCGTTGTCTGTGCCCCTGTACCTTGAGCACAAGCCCTGTTCGTGCCTCATGTCATGTCATATTTTCTCATTTTTGTGCTTTCTGTTGTTGATTTCACTGTGGCCCCCACGTGTAGTGCTGAAGTGCTGTCTAGTGCTCCTGAGTGCGAGAAGGCTGTGATGAGCCTCATGGAGAAAACACGTGTGTTGGCTGAGCTTTGTTCAGGCATGAGTTCAATGTTACTGTTTAATGTTAACGAGTCAACAACACATATTAAATAAGTGTCTTTAAACAAATGCACATAAAACCAGAATACATATTGATAGGTTGATGAAAATGTCCCAACTAGAGGCTTGCAGGAACCCAACCCAGTATTTCTTTTTTTCTTTTTTGGGGGGGGCTTTTTTAATGTTTTTATTTTAAAATTTAATTGTACACATTTGTGGGGTACAATGTGTTGTTTCCATACATGCATATGTTGTACAATGGTTCACTTAGGGTAGATAGCATATCCATCAACTAAACATTTACCTTTTCTTTATCTAACCTGTATTTGTCCTAGGAGCAGTGTTTGGTATTCACTAATTCAGTGTTCACTGTGACTTTATAGAACATAACAACTTTGCATAATGAGAATCAACTATATATCAAATGTCATTTTATTCTCTTTTATGTGTTTGATTTCAGAAGAAAATTTATTCAATGAAAGAAGTATAAGGAAAAATTGCATGGGTTTTAAGACTTGTCTTTAAACATGTAGATTGAATCTGAGATGGGAGCTACATTTGGGGGAAGGTGGAGAAAGGTTTAAAAGGTTGTCTAAAAGCACATCTTTCAGCTTCTATCTCACCTGTCCTGTCTTCTCTCCATATGACCTGAGGAAAGAAAAATAAGTCCCTAGAAGGTGCATCGGCAAATTTCTAAATGAATATAACTTCTCAGGGAGGCCTCGTACGCTCAGTGGCCACATGTCCGAGACTTCCTGGTATGCTCCTGGCATCACATATTCCATGCCGTTTCCTCTCTGAGATTATTTGTATGAGACCATGTTTCTGGAGTTCAGAACTACAGCTGTGGTCTTTAACCACCACTATGCATAACAGCCTCAAAGACATGGTACCTGTCCCCCACCACCTTACATGGGTCAAGTTCAGGCAATGTCCTTGTTCATAGATGCTGGCAGCCCCGATTCATCTCCATAGCCCACCTACATGTCCCCACACCAGAGGATACCACAGCTCTCCCTTTATTGTGCCCGAGAAGGGCACAGAGCAGCAGAGACTGATGCTGCGGCCTGAGCTCACCTGGGCCCCAACCATAGCCTCCGCAACTACCTGCCCGGGATCCACATCAGCCTCGAGCCTGGGACATAAGCAGAGACTCTGTCTCGGCGACCTGGCCAGTGGGCCATCCCCATTTCAGGAAGAGCTACCAGGTGGTGTGGAACTGAAAGAGAGGCTGCAGGAATGAAACAGACAGAGGCAGAGGGTAGGAGGCCAGCACCCTTTCAGTCTTTGCATCATGCCAGGCACTGGGTGGGCACTCAGTGCATCAGACACCGTGTAACCCTGCCTGAGGATAATCCTCGCTGTACATGTAAGGAAACTGAGACTTAGAAGAGCCAATAACTTATCCAGGTCACAGCTATTCAAACCAGAAGGAAGATTCAAACCCACATCCACTCAATGCCAATCCATGAGCTGGGATTGCCTCTGCTTTGCTTCCACAGAAAAGTCAGGGCCAGTGACTTTGTGAGGACTCAGTCATAAGGATTGTGAGAGTGCTTTAAGAATTACTAAGTTCTGCACAAACATAAGAGGTTATTATTATTATAAGAAACCCTAAGGATTGTCCACATTTTCTCAGTGTTCTGGAATTGAGTTTTATCAAATGCTGCTGCCTGCAGGGAGGAGACTGGGCTTGATCTTGCTTTTGGTGTTCCAAGGACCCATCTCCTGGGTATAACATTATTTGGAAAGAGAATGTGTGAAAAGCCCCGACGTCAGCACCTGCATTCTCCATCCTTGCTTAGTACAGGTTCACAGGACTTTTACCCTAAAGGTTTGACCCTACTCGGTCATTAACTTCATCCTGACCAAGACCTCACCGGGTGCCCAGCCAGCAAGGACCGGGCTAGAGTATCTTGGTGTGTGGTGTCTGGTCCTGGTCTGAGCACTGGGAACCTGTGTTCCTCACGAGTCAAGAGCCTTCTCCTAAATTCCCAGACTGTGTAGGGCAGAACTTTGGCCTGGGTTTCCTGCTCTAAGCTTCAGTTCTCCTTGTCAGTATGAAAGTCTTGGCTTGAATCTCTTCAAAAGAGATTGATGCATCTAAGGATCCTCCAAGAGCAACCTGCCCCCTTGTGGCATATCCCAAAGATAAATGGAAAAGCCGTGTTTGCCATTCACAATGACCACCTAAAAACTAAGACCATTCTCCTCAAGTTTCAGAATGCAATGATTTGGGTTAGAATTCCAAGCTCCATCATTTACTAACTGTGTGGTCACGGGCAACTTGTCTAACCATGCTGAATGTCATTTTTATCACCTAAGAAAAGGGAATAATAATCTCTGCCTGGTAATACTGAGTGGATTACATGAGATGGTGAACGAAAAACATCTGGTTCAATGCCCAGCGTATAGTAGGCTCTCAATAAATAGCAGCTATTGCCTGACTTAAACAACTGAAGAATTAAAAGGAGCTGTGTTCTCATGACCACTGCCTTCATGAAGATGTTTCTGAGTCCCATGGATGGAAAAAAAAATGTTTCCTACCTTTAACATTCCTCAGCACTTTGTCAGGACATCGTGTATGTCATGTGTCATGTTCTGGCTTGTATTTGAACAAGCTATGTAATGACATAACAATGAAGCCCTCACCTGTTGAATCCCATATTACATACGTACACGTTACTTCTCATTCTCCAACGTTAGTTGAAGAAACAGGTCAGAGAAGTTAAGCAGCCTGCCCTAACACACCAAGCTCATGAGCTTGACCTAGAACTCACTCATCCAGACTCCACAGCCTATTCACTTTCCATCAGCTGTGCTGTTTCTTTTCTTTCCTTTCAGAATGTGCGTTTCTTAAAGACAGGGCATGTGTCCTCCATCCTGCACCCCAAGCCAGTGTAAGCTTTTGGTTTGGGGTATTTTTTTTTTTAATTTTACTTCTACTTATTCCTTCTTCAACACTAGGTAGATCTGAGTCTTTGACCCATATCATTTTCCTTCTCACTAAAGAACTTCTTTTAATATTTCTTTCAAGGCAGATCTGCTGGTAACAAATTTCCTCAAACTTTGAGGAAGTCTCTACTTCACTCTGAAAGATAACTTTGCAGGGTACAGAATTCTAGTTTGATGGGTTTTTTCTCATTACACTTTAAATATTGCATTCCACTCTCTTCTTCCTTGCATGGTTTCTGAGGAGACATCAGATGTAATTCTTATCTTTGCTGTTCTTTCAGGATTTTTTTCTTTATTTTTGATTTTCTGTAGTTTGAATATAATATGCCTACTTGCAGGGTTTTTTGTTCATTTGGTTGGTTGGTTTGGGGTGGGGGTTTTTTTTGGCATTTATCCTGCTTGGTTTTTTCTGAAATTTCTGGATCTGTGACATTGGTATCTGACATTAATTTGGAGAAATTCTCAGTCATTATTGCTTCAAGTATTTCTTTTTTTCCTTTCTCCTTCTGTATTCCTATTATGTGCATGTTATACCTTTCATAGTTGTCCAGCACATATTGAATGTTCTGTTGTTTTTTCTCTTTGGTTTCAGTTTAAGAGGTTTCTATTGAGATATCCTCAAGCTCAGAGACTTTCCTCAGCCATGTCCAGACTACTAATGAGCCCATCAATGGCATTCTTCATTTCTATTACAGTGTTTTTGATATCTAGCATTTTTTTTTTAACTCTTTCTTAGAATTTCTATTTCTCTGCTTACATTGCCCATCTGTTCTGGCATGTTATCTACTTTATCCATTAGATCCCTTAGCATATCAATCACAGTTGTTAATTCTGACATCTCTGTCATGTTTGCTTCTCATGCTTGCTTTGTCTCTTCAAACTGTGTTTTTTGCCTTTTAGCATGCCTTGTAATTTTTTCTTGATAGCCAGACATGATGTATTTATTGGGTAGAAGAAACTGCTGTAAATGGACCTTTAGTAATGCAATGGTGAGGTGTGGGGGACAGGAAAGTGTTCTACAGTCCTATGATTAGGTCTCAGTCTTTTACTGAGCTTATGCTACTGAACTTTGAACTTCACAAGGGCTTCTCAATGCCCCCTCCCTTAGGTGAAACAGGATGGCTAGAGTGGGCTGGAGTTGGATATTTCCCTTCCCCCAGATCAGTCAGGCTCTGATAAAACCTCAAGAGGTTAGGCTCTGGTTAAATAGTTTCTCCTGAGGGTAGATCTTATAAAGAAGCACAGAACGCTCTGGTGTATTTCAGAATGGTTTCTTTTCCCTTCCCTCTGCTTGAAGTTTGAGGGGGATTTTCTCACATTCACTGTGAGAACCAGGTCAAGCTCCTCGAGATAAAACTCATGTATGCCCGCTCTCTGCTTCCACCATCTTGCATTGTGAGACCCCTGGGTCACTGTTGCCACCACCAGATGGACTTTGGACTTCCCAGCCTCAGAAACTGTTTGGTTTCAAGATGGCGGTGGCTGCGGCGGTTGGTGCAGAGTAGCTGAGGTGGAAAAGGCGGCCACTGGGCCTCAGGCAGCCGGGAAACTTGTGGACCTTCCTCTTGCCATCTCTTAAGGGAGGACTGCTGCTGGTGGCTGGTCGTGGGGGGTGACCGCCACTTTGCCCCCGGCAGGAGAGGCTGCCTCATTTACAGGCAACAGCTTTGAAGTGTGGAGCAGGAAAAGAACTGTTTCTTAGCTGCAAAAGCAAGTCTCGAAACAGGGAACACGGCGCCAGGGCTGCTGTGGATGCAGCCAGGATCCCGGAGGCCAGGGCCGCGCTGAAGGCGGCCAGCTGCCCTATTCAGGATTCGAGGTTTCAGGCCGGCATTAAAGAAGATTCCTGGGAGCACCCGAGCCGCGCCACGACTGAACAGCCCAAGGCGGCAGCGGCCGAGAACAGGGAAGGCGACAAACCAGAGGCAGAGAGTGAACACCCGACCTGGCACAGCACTGTGAGTGACCCCTGGACCAGCCCTGTTTGGGGGGCCACTCACCACCCCGGGGCTGCCTCCATTTTCCCAGGTCCTGGCAGCTCTACCTGGCTCGGCCGTCACTGAGCCCTCCCACTTGCTTGGCCCGGCGCGGGGCTTTCCGGAGCCTGCGGGCTGGCCTCCCCTCCCACTCCCTCCGCGGTTCTCTGGCGGGTCGGTGGTGTGGGGGGTCCCCAGCCAGTGTCGGGAGGGCAAAGAAGTACAGGCAGGCCGACTGTCACTCCACCACACCCTGGACCCCGGCCCCCGGTAAACTTCCTGTTACTGGGAGGCAGTTACCATCTCTGTGGCCACCAGTTCGGAAAAAAGCCTAACCATTTTCTGGTTGGGAATAGTGTGGTAGGAGAGTTCCCAGGTTTGCTTGAACCTGCCAGAGAGCTGGCTGCAGGCGGGCGCTAGACTCGTTTTATACCGGGTGGATACAAAGGTGAACAAGACCCGAGAAAGATCTACACAGTGCTACAAAGGCACCCAGAGCGACCGGCCGTCTGTGCCTAGCAAAAACCGGGTAGACTTCCTGGGCGAGGCAGTGCCGAGCAGGGTCTTGAAGGCCCAGCTGATAGACAAGGGGTGCAGAAGACACGCCCCAGCCCAGCACAGTGCGCACAGAGTGGGGAGACGTGCGGCCAGGGAGGCGGAGACTTGACAGAAACCACACACCCTGTGGGGTCACCACTGCACAATCCAACAGCCTGGGCCAGAGCACACGGAACAGGGAGAAATCCTGCACAGGAAGTGAAAGCTCAACAGCGATCACACACCCTGTGGTACGTGATCCACCAGCCCAGCAGAGTCCAAGCTGACCAGAAAGGTGGCTCCCCGGAGAAGCCCAAGACCCAAGGGAACCACACACACAAGGCACTAGAGGCCAACTGAGCAGTCACGGAGGTAGCCATACGAAATTGGCAACCACAGCAACATCCTAGTTAGTCATTAGTCTCAAACCGGTGGACTGTGAAACCCCCTGCCACAATGAATAAACATCAAAAAAAAGATACCAGAAATACAAAAAATCAAGAAAGTACACCAAAAGTTAATAAATCTCAAACTCAAGATCCTATAGAACAAGAAGCCCTTGAAATGACTGATAAGGAATTTCGAGTGATAATTCTAAGGAAACTGAATGAGATACAAGAAAACACAGCTAGACATCATGATGAAATGAGGAAAAGTATACAGGATCTGAAAGAGGAAATGTACAAAGAAATCAATGTCCTGAAAAAAATGTAGCAGAACTTGCTGAACTGAAGAAGTTATTCAGCGAAATAAAAAACACAACGGAGAGTTTAACCAGCAGGCTTGTCGAAGTTGAAGAGAGAACCTCTGAACTTGAAGATGGGCTGTTTGAAATAACACAAGCAGACAAAAAGAAAGAAAAAAGAATCAAGGACATTGAAGAAAATCTGAGAGAGATATCAGACAACCTTAAGCGCTCAAATATCCGAGTCATGGGTATTCCAGAAGGGGAGGAAAATGGAGATTCCATTGAAAACATATTCAAAAAAATAGTGGCAGAAAACTTCCCAGGTATAGGAAAAGTCACAGATCTTCAGATCCAGGAAGCTCAACGATCTCCAAACGTATTCAACCCAAAAAGGCCTTCTCCAAGACATGTCATAGTCAAATTGGCAAAATTCAGAGACAAAGAGAGAATCTTAAAAGCTGCAAGAGAGAAGCATCAAATCACCTATAAGGGAGCCCCAATCAGGTTAACATCAGACTTTTCATCACAAACCCTAAAAGCTAGAAAGGAATGGGATGATATTTTCAAAATACTAAAAGACAAAGATTGCCAGCCAAGAATACTCTACCCTGCAAGGCTATCCTTCCGAAATGAAGGGCAAATAGTATATTTCTCAGACAAACAAAAACTGCGGGAGTTCACTACCACACGACCACCCTTACAAGAAATCCTCAAGGGAGTACTGGGTTTGGTTCCTGAAAAATAACTACCACTGCCATAAAAAACCCAAGAAAAATCAATACCCACTAGTATAATAAAAATGGCATTCATGAAGAGAAAACAAGCAAACAAAAACGCTATCTACAACCTAAGGAACCAACAAACACAGAAACCAAACAGTAAATCAGAAAGCAAGGAACAAAAGACACCTAAGACAACCAAACAACCAATAAAATGCTAGGAATAAATCAACACCTTTCAATAACAACTCTTAATGTAAAAGGCTTAAATTCCCCAATCAAAAGATACAGACTGGCTGACTGGATCAAAAAGGAGGACCCAACTATATGCTGCCTACAAGAGACCCACCTCACCCATAAAGATTCACACAGACTAAGAGTGAAAGGATGGAAAAAGATTTACCATGCAAACAGAAAAGAAAAACGAGCTGGAGTAGCTATTCTTATATCTGACAAAATAGACTTTAAACTAAAAACCATAAAAAGAGACAATGAGGGACACTACTTAATGATAAAAGGACTGATCCATCAAGAAGACATAACAATCATAAATATGTACGCACCCAATGTTGGAGCAACCAGATTTATAAAACAAACTCTATTAGACCTAAAGAAGGAAATAGACACTAATACCATAATAGCAGGGGGCCTGAACACCCCACTGTCAATATTAGACAGATCATCTAGGCAAAGAATCAGTAGAGAAACACAAGATCTAAACAAGACTCTAGACCAATTGGAATTGGCAGATGTCTACAGAACATTCCATCCAACAACCTCAGAAAATTCATTCTTCTCATCAGCACATGGATCATTCTCCAGGATAGATCACATATTAGGTCACAAATCAAATCTCAATAAATTCAAAAAAATTGGAATTATCCCATGTATCTTCTCAGACCACAATGGATTAAAACTAGAAATTAATAACAAACGAAACTCTGGAAACTACACAAACACATGGAAATTAAACAGTATTCTACTTAATGACATATGGGTCCAAGAAGAAATCAAGCAGGAAATCAAAAAATTTATTGAAACTAATGAAAACAATGATACATCATACTAAAACCTGTGGGATACTGCAAAAGCAGTATTGAGGGGGAAACTTATTGCATTAAACGCTCACTTCAGAAGAATGGAAAGATGGCAAGTGAACAACCTAACACTTCACCTTAAAGAACTAGAAAAACAAGAACAATCCAAACCTAAAGTTAGCAGATGGAAAGAAATCATTAAGATCAGAGCAGAACTGAATGAAATTGAAAACCAAAAAACAATTCAAAAGATCAACGAATCAAAAAATTGGTTTTTTGAAAAGATAAATAAAATTGACAAACCATTAGCATGGCTAACAAAAAAAAGAAGAGAGAAGACTCAAATAACAAAAATTAGGAATGAAAAAGGTGATATTACAACTGATTCATCTGAAATACAAGGAATCATCTGAGATTACTATAAACAACTATACGCCAACAAATTTGAAAATCTGGAGGAAATGGGTAAATTTCTGGACACACACAAGCTCCCAAAACTGAACCATGAAGACGTAGAAAATTTGAACAGACCAATAACAATAAAGGAGATTGAAGCTGTTATCAGAAGGCTCCCAACAAAGAAAAGCCCAGGACCAGATGGATTCACAGCAGAATTTTACCAAACATTCAAAGAGGAATTGACACCGATTCTTTACAAACTATTCCAAAAGATTGAAATGGACGCAAATCTCCCAAACTCATTCTATGAAGCAAACATCATCCTGATACCAAAACCAGGTAAAGATATAACCAAAAATGAAAACTACAGGCCGATATCCCTGATGAATATAGATGCAAAAATCCTCACTAAAATACTAGCAAACAGAATACAGCAACACATACGTAAAATTATTCATCACGATCAAGTGGGATTCATCCAAGGGATGCAAGGTTGGTTCAACATACACAAATCAATAAATGTGATACACCATATTAATAAACTCAAACACAAGGACCATATGATCATCTCTATAGATGCTGAAAAAGCATTTGATAAAGTTCAGCACTCATTCATGACAAAGACCCCCTATAAGTTAAGTATAGAGGGAAAGTATCTCAACATAATTAAAGCCATATATGACAAACCCACTGCCAATATCATCCTGAATGGGGAAAAGCTGAAAGCTTTTCCTTTAAGAACAGGAACTAGACAAGGATGCCCACTCTCACCACTCCTATTCAACATAGTGTTGGAAGTACTAGCCAGAGCAATCAGAGAAGGAAATAAAGGGCATCCAGATTGGAAAAGATGAAGTCAAACTGTCCCTGTTTGCAGATGACATGATCCTATATATCGAACAGCCTAAAACCTCTACAAAAAAACTGTTGGAATTGATAAATGATTTCAGCACAGTAGCAGGATACAAAATCAACACACAAAAATCAGTAGCATTTCTTTTCTCCAATAGTGAACATGCAGAACGAGAAATCAAGAAAGCCTGCCCATTTACAATAGCCACCAAAAAAATAAAATACTTAGGAATTGAGTTAACCAAGGAGGTGAAAAATCTCTATAATGAGAACTACAAACCACTGCTGAGAGAAATTAGAGAGGATACAAGAAGATGGAAAGATATCCCATGCTCTTGGATTGGAAGAATCAACATAGTGAAAATGTCCATGCTACCCAAAGTGATATACAAATTCAATGCAATCCCCATCAAAATTCCAAAGACATTTTTCTCAGAAATGGAAAAAACTATCCAGTCATTTATATGGAACAATAAAAGACCACGCATAGCCAAAGCAATGCTGAGCAAAAAAAATAAAGCTGGAGGCATAACACTACCTGACTTTAAGCTATACTACAAAGCAATAACAACCAAAACAATATGGTACTGGCATAAAAACAGACACACTGACCAATGGAATAGAATAGAGAATCCAGAAATCAACCCACACACTTACTGCCATCTGATCTTTGACAAAGGCACCAAGCCTATTCACTGGGGAAGGGACTGCCTCTTCAGCAAATGGTGCTGGGATAACTGGATATCCATATGCAGGAGAATGAAACTAGATCCATACCTCTCACTAAAATCAACTAAAATCAACTCAAAATGGATTAAGGATTTAAATATACACCCTGAAACAATAAAACTTCTTAAAGAAAACATAGGAGAAACACTTCAGGAAATAGGACTGGGCACAGACTTCATGAATACGACCCCAAAAGCACGGGCAACCAAAGGAAAAATAAACAAATGGGATTATATCAAACTAAAAAGCTTCTGCACAGCAAAAGAAACAATTAACAGAGTTAAAAGACAACCAACAGAGTGGGAGAAAATATTTGCAAAATATACATCTGACAAAGGATTAATATCCAGAATATATAAGGAACTCAAACAACTTTACAAGAAGAAAACAAGCAACCCAATTAAAAAATGGGCAAAAGAGCTAAGCAGGCATTTCTCTAAGGAAGATATACAAATGGCCAACAGACATATGAAAAAATGCTCAACATCACTCAGCATCCGGGAAATGCAAATCAAAACCACACTGAGATACCATCTAACCCCAGTTGGGATGGCTAAAATCCAAAAGACTCTGAACGATAAATGCTGGCGAGGTTGCGGAGAAAAAGGAACTCTCATACATTGTTGGTGGGACTGCAAAATGGTGCAGCCTCTATGGAAAATGGTATGGAGGTTCCTCAAACAATTGCAGATAGATCTACCATATGACCCAGCTATCCCACTGTTGAGAATATACCCAGAGGAATGGAAATCATCAAGTCGAAGGTATACCTGTTCCCCAATGTTCATCGCAGCACTCTTTACAATAGCCAAGAGTTGGAACCAGCCCAAATGTCCATCATATGAGTGGATACGGAAAATGTGGTACATCTACACAATGGAATACTACTCAGCTATAAAAACGACTGAAATTCTGCCATTTGCAACAACATGGATGGACCTTGAGAGAATTATATTAAGTGAAACAAGTCAGGCACAGAAAGAGAAATACCACATGTTCTCACTTATTGGAGGGAGCTAAAAATTAATATATAAATTCACACACACACACACACACACACACACACACACAAAAACCGGGGGGTGGGGAAGAAGATATAACAACCACAATTACTTGAAGTTGATACGACAAGCAAACAGAAAGGACATTATTGGGGGGGAGGGGGGGAGGGGGGGGAGGGAGGAGGGAGGGAGGTTTTGGTGATGGGGAGCAATAATCAGCCACAATGTATATCGATAAAATAAAAATTTAAAAAATAAATAAACAAATAAATAAATAAATAAATAAATAAAAAATAAAAAAAATAAAAACACATGTATGCCCTGCTCCACCACACCCCCACCCCCGACACCATGACCAGGTCCCCCCAGAGTTTTTAATTCTCAGAGTTGTCCACACTGAGCTTCCAGCAATCCATCAATTACAATTCTAGTTTTCCTATTCCAGCACTGGTTCCTGCAGAGGTAGAAACTTATGGTTTCTGCTCCTGTAAGTTGTGATTCTCTGCATTCACCTGTCTGTCTCTCCAATTTTGAGGGCACCAGTTCATCCCATGACCTCAATTTTCTTATACACTTTAAAAGATTTTTTTTCAGTTTGATTTTTTTCAGTTTGTCCAACTTTTTATTTGTTAGGATGGAGTGACAGCTTCCAAGCTTCTTAAATACCCTACCAGAAACCAAAAGTCTCCAGTGTGGAGAAGAGGAAGGAAGGAAGGAAAGAAGGCCTTATGAGGGGTCCCATACTTCCTGGCACACCCTATGGCTCCATTTTGTCACCCTTACTGAGGGTTTCCAAGCAGAACACACATCAGCCAATGCCTTGCAGTTGAAAGACATGGGAAAGAACCACAAATTCCCCTCCTTCCACCAACCTTCACCTACCTCCCTTCATTTTTTCCAACATCCTCCCTCCCAATAGTATGATCTTTCCAGTGTATATATTTAATGAGCTAAACACAAACCTTGGACATTAGGAGTGGAGAGAACAGCTCGAGGCCTAATGTAGGTTTTCAAAAAGTGTTCTAACTTATTTGTCAGGGTGTCTTAACAACATACGGTAGATTTCCATGAACATGAGCCCGCCTCCCAATACCTCTCCACTCCTGCCTGCCCACCCAGGTCTTCCCTTGTGCTGAGCTCCCAGACAGCTCTGACCAGGTGTGACGGTGGGAATAATGATTCATCTAGTCCACATCTTGAGGAGTAAAATAAGATGAATCGTTTTGTTCAGATGTCTAGGTTAGCAAAGGTGCCCCTGAAGGAGACAGATAGCCCCACCATGGAATGTATCCAGAGCCCTGGATGCTGTCCAGGTGCTGGGGGGACTAAGCCATTAGTCCCACTGTCTGCTTTCAGTCTCTCCGCCTGGCCCTGGAGTCAACGGAGATTGATTGAGCCCATGCCCTCGGAATGGTGGTGGCAGGGTGGAGGCAGGGAGGGAGGAAGAGCTGCACTAAGCCAGATGGATGGTGTGTCACAGAATTGGCCAGCTTGCCTTCCCCAAGAGGGAACTTTGTGGGGTGGGGGAGGGAGCCCAAGCAGAAGGGAGTTTCTGCATGGCTGACCCCTCCACAGCAGTTTCCACAGAGGCATGATCCCTCTGATCCCCACACAATTAAGCAGACGCAGCTGTGGACAGCATGCTAGGCCATTTTCTCAGCCAGTGCACTAATGGGCCCTAAGTAGATCCCAGATTCTCAGCTGCCAAAGGGAGGTATCTTCTTGAATCTCGGGCTGTCTTAAGGCAGAGAGGAGAAGGAAGAATGTGGATGGGGATACATTGCGGGGATCCCCATTTTTCTGATGCAATCTATAAAGAAAAAGTCAAAGCTCACAACCAGGAAGTTACCAAAGAAAGTTTTGAAAGTTTTGAAAGAGCACACAGTGCAAAATAAGATGAGTATACAGAGTCAAAATCCTGACAACCAATTAAGCAACAGCTGCCTAACTGAACACTTCCTGTGAAGAAATGGATTAGTGGTTCTCAACACAACAATTTTTTTTATCCTGGAAAGTAGGAGGTAGCTGGAAAACGTTCTCCTCCTTTCTCCCATATCCGACTGGAGTAGAGCTGCTTCTACAACCTGGATATCCAAAGAGCCCATGAAGTGTCTACTAACCTGGATATCCACAGAACATGTGAAGTGTCTACACACCCTGTACACTGAAAGAACCTATGAAGTGTCTGCTACAACCTGGATACCCACAGAACCTGTTAAGTGTCTGCTGCAACCTGGACACCCACAGAACGTGTGAAGTGTCTACACAACGTGGATACCCACAGAACGTGTGAAGTGTCTACACAACGTGGATACCCACAGAACCTGTGAAGTGTCTACACAACCTGGACACCCACAGAACCTATGAAGTGTCTGCTACAACCTGGATACCCACAGAACCTATGAAGTGTCTGCTACAACCTGGATACCCACAGAACCTGTGAAGTATCTACACAGTCTAGGTACCCACAGAATGTGTGAAGTGTCTACTACAACCTGGATACCTACAGAACCTGGAAGTATCTACACAACCTAAACACCCACAGTAAGTATGATGTGTTCCTGGTACACACTGGAATCACCTGAAAAAATTTAAACATACCCTTGCCCAAACCTTCACCCCCAGAATAACTGTTTTTAGTTGGTCTGGTGAGGCATGGGCATGGGTACCACCTGACTATCCCCAGATAATTCTAATATGCAGCCACAAGTGAGAATCACTGCTGCAAATCCAGGACCAGTGTCCAGCAGGTGAACATCTCAGGTCTGGCCCAGTGGACAGGGCAGAAGCCTGGGACCTTGGACAGCCCTCCTTTCTGCCCCACCCAGTCTCTGTGACAAGTGAAAATGTTCAGTGATGGATATGACTCAGCCCAGGCCCAGGGCCGGGCTGAGGAGAGGTTTGTTTTCACAGTACCAACACTGACAGATTAAAACCTGAAGTTGGAGACTGTTTAAGTCCTTCCTGCTATTTTTCTGGCATTCTGGTTTGCTGAAAGGACACTGTCCCTTTTCATAAGTCTTAAGGAGTCCATATTAACACTGTTACACTAAACAGAAGTCCTCCAGGACCCAGGAAAGAGCGTACACAGGGCTGGCTGCTCACTTTCATTTAGTTAAATTGTTTCTAAATAATGTCACCAGATTCAGAGTCCATTTATCTGTAGTATATGGATTCTCCCAGAGTATAAACTATCTCCAAACCACACTGTCTCTCAGCAGAAGCTATTTCCTGCCTCAGATGTTTTCCCATCTCAGATGTTTTCCCACCATGCTTCAGCACATGCTGGGAACTCAACTCAGTGTGACAGTGAATAGATAATGTAGAGCTTACAGGCCGTTGTGAGGTCACCTAGGTCCTTCACACTCAGTGTGGTCCTCGGAGCAGCAGCATTGACACCACCTGGGAGACTGTTAGAAATTCAGTCTCAGGCTCCGCTCCAGACCTGCTGAATTGGAATCTGAATTTTCACACTAATCACATGCACATTTAAAGTTGAAAAGTACGGGTTTCAAACTCAGCGTGCATTAGAACCACCTCACATCCCAAGAGATTCTGGCTTCACTGATATGAGATGTGGCCTAAACAAGATTTTTAAATTCTAACATGAAGCAAAATGGGAGAATCACTGATCTAGGCGAATCACCTCTTTTTCTGATGAACAGACGCCCAGGGAGTTAAGTGACTCTTCCAAGGCCTCACAGTCAAGGTTCAAATTTGATATAAGTGGATGGCAACAAGAGATCTTAGGTTCATGGTAGAGGTGCAAGTGCGAAATTGTGCAATATTTTAGTTAGACCTGTAGTGGGCTGGATAGTTTCCCAAAAAAAGATCTAAGTCCTAACCTACTGATAGACGTTAACGTGACCTTATTTGGAAATAAGGTCTTTACCAACGTAATTGACTTAGGGATCTTAGTGTGAAACTGTCCTGGATTTATGGTAGGCCCTACATCCAATAACTGATGTCTTTATAGGAAGAGGAGAGAACACAGGAGAAGGCAGTGTGAAGTTGGAGGCAGAGACAGAAATAATAAGTCTGTAAGCCGAGGAACGCCAAGAACTGCTGGCTACCACCAGAACCCAGGACAAAGGCATAGTGAAGGGCTCCCTCAGGGCCTCCAGATGGAACCAATCCTGTGACACCTTGATTTCAGACTTCTGGCCTCCTGAACTGTGAGAGAATAAATATGTCTTGTTTTAAGCCACCTATTTTGTGGTAACTTCTTATACCAGCCCAAGGAAACTAATACAGTCCCCACAAAGCTTGCCAACTCATCTGGTATCGATCTGAGCACTCCAAACAAATTACATTTGCATCTATCCCTGAACCAAACAGTTCTTGCCAAGCAAGGCAGCCCAGAGAACACCCATTGCTCAAAAACATTCAAGGTCTCCCCCATTTATAGTGAAGTTTATGAACCTTGAGCTTCACGTCCAGTCATTTTACCCTGCTAGGAGCCCTACCAATTTTGTTTTCATAATTTTTTATTATTTGTTCTAGAGTGGCCCCCCCAAAAAAAAAAAATTTATAAGCTTCAAACACCACAAAACATGAATGCACTTGTCTTTGGGGGAAATGTAAAGCTCTCAGATAGACAATCAAAACACTCTGCCCCCAGCCTCGACCTACCTCTCCAGACTCATCCTCCACTTGTCACCTACCCAAGCCCGCCCCCGCTCAGCCTGGCCTTGGTGCCCCTGCATGTGCCATGTACCTTCCACCTTCCAAACTGCAGCTCAGGGCAGCCCTACACTCCTCTGCTCACACATTTGCTCTTTCCACAAGACCTAGCTCAAGCCCACCTCTGCTCAGATGCCAGCTCTTGACCTCCCTCACCAGTGGAAGTCAGTGTTCTCCTGCAGAACTCTCTACTTCATATTGCTATTATTTGTTCTTATTCACCTCTCCCATAACTGGCCAGTCTCTTTCTCTGAACCTCCAAGCATTTGGGAAAAGAAAGGGCCAGAGAAACTTCATAAGCACACCCCACCTAACACCTCCCTCCCCTTCTCTTTTATATCCCTCCCAAATCCACATGACTCCAAAGTCTCATCTCAAAAGGCAGTCCCAAGGCCCCCACTTAAGTCACGCCAGTCACGTTCTGATTCTGTCCACTCTTGATCTCTTGGTGAAGTGCTACAGGGAAACCTAAGTAACTACCTGAATATCCCAGGGCTATCTAAAACCTTCTCAAAGGGTGGGTCTGGGCATCCCATATGGGAGCTTAAACAGAGTCTAAATTTATCTTGCATATGAGGTGAGAAGTGAGGCTCCTCCATGGCCAGCTCTGTGTCTCCAAACCAGACAGAGACTTGGGATCCTCTAATGGACAGGCACGTCTGAGTGACTTCAAAAGGAAAGATGATTTAGACAGCATCCAAAGGACATTTGCACCTCGGTTCTTGTAGGAGCCTAAGAATTTCTTGTTGGCCACATTGCTTTTGAATAGTAAAGGAAAAGATGGCCCTGGAAACTAGAATATTTGGGAACATTTGGGATGACCCAGACAAGGATTTGTTTGTGGTCACCCATGAGCTAGACTACAAAAGTACAGAAAATAGGGTGGAGATAGCTTGCTAAAAATTTTGCATTCCATGTGGTTCTATTTTCCTTAATTATTTGGGTTTGAATGCTTTTTTTTAGCCCATGCTTATAAAGATGACAGTTTGCTTTCTCCCTCCCATGTCAACTTCCCTACAGATCTCCATATTGGACTCTTGCTGAATGTCCCCTTCTCCATTTGGAGTGATCCTGAAATGTTGGTTTGCCTCAGTGGATAAGAACTGCATAAATGCCCCAGGAGGAGTAAGCTGAACATGTAACCGTTCATTCATCTGTGCCCCATACCGTGCTAGCATAAGACACTGATTTCGCTCTCACAGCACCGTCGATGGGCCCACCGTCTAGTGGGGAAATCTCACCTTGTATTGCCATTATCTTGTGTCTACTGGTCTAAGTGCTGTGAAAGAGACATAAATCATGAGTATAAACCACTGCGGAAAAAAAGGGGGCAATAACCCACTTGCTCCCTGTGGTTAAATCAGGCACATTCTTCCTTACACCAGACATTCATAAAAGGAAAGGAAGCAGCAGATGTAGAAGAATTACAGGAGAGTGACATGATTCAGAAATTGATCAGTAACATGGCATGGAGTTAAATTTTACTTCAGAAGGCACATTGTGTTCAAGGCTTCTAGCCCGGGACTAGGTTAAGATAACGAACATTCTCGATGTAAGTGAGCAAAGGGATTAAAGATATCAACTTATGTCTAAGCAGAGAGATTTTGACTACCAAGACGTCAGGGAGTCAGCAGCAACTGTGGACAATGGGGAGTTGCCCAAGTCAGTGAAAGTCCATGATTCATTCAGCAGAACTACATTGCTGTAAAGTATAACCACCATAAGTAAAATCTTTAAAAAATAAAATACAGTGTCTAAGATGTGGTGGGAATTCAGGAGCACAGGACAAAAAAGACCCAAGTGCTGGGAGAGAACTCAGGCCACAGAAGAGGCTGTGAAAGGGGACAGCACTGGACTAAATTCCTGTCCTCATCCCGGCCCTCTGTCACATGGTGCAATATGGGGCTCAGCACCACCTGTGATGGATGCTTGCAAAAATGTTTAGCCTGAATTTAATCAAGTCTTAGTCCTGATTTTCACTTTACAGGAATGCAAAGGATCAAGGAATGGGTTAAAAACACTGAAAACACAAACAAATCCAGAATGTGGAATATTCTACGAAACCCTTGGACTGGACTCCTCAATGAGTTAATGTTATGAAAAAAGGAGTAAGTGGCCACCCTGTGGCTCACTCAGGAGAGTGCGGTGCTGGTAGCGCGGAGGCCACGGGTTCAAATAATATAAAGGGATGGCCAGTGCACTCACTGGCTGAGCGTGGTGCAGACGACACCGTGCTGAGGGTTGAGATCCCCTTACCGGTCAAAAAAAAAAAAAAAGAGTAAGTGATGGGACTGTTCTAGATTAACTGGGACAAAAGAAACATAAAAACCAAGGGCAAGAGGTAAATTTCTATTAAGTCCTGGTTCAAAAACAATCTAAAAAAGATGTCATTGGGACACATGGGAAAATATATGTATGTATAGAATTTTTAATTATATGTGTATGTATGTGTGTACACACAGAGAGAGAAAAATAAATAAAATAGGTAAACTTACTCCTTTACCCCCTCTCTTTGACTGATCCACCTGAAAGGCCATTAAAGGACTTGATGACATGCCAGAGAGTGATGAGTATTGTGGCCTGAGCTAAAATAATCACTTTTCTAGAATCTGGCCTCCCTGCAGACAGGAGCTTGGAGAAAGTCCCATCATTTCTCAATGCCTTAATTTCCTTTTTCATAAAATTGAAATTATAATTGCCTGCCTCACCGAGGGACTCTCTGATTCACTAGTTAACATCTACAAATATTTTGTTCCAGAAAATTATTATGAAAATCAGATATGCAAATATCAACACGTACCTGAGGAACCAGGATAGTTCCTCAACAAATCAGGGTGTGGGCTTTCAAGAGATTTAATGAGTCTGCCTCAATTGATTGACCTCTTGTGAGGTTCTCTTTGGAACTTGCCCTTCCAAGAGTTGGACTGAGGAGTGAGATGCCAGCCCTGGCACACTTCCACTCAGAGAGAGGTGCTGTGATGTGGGGAAGAAGCTCCACGTCAGGAGACCTGGACGCATACTCTAACTTCCACAGTTCTGGCCTGGAGTCTCTAGACCAGTATTTGGTATAGTAACCAACCTTCCCTGTGATGAATTCAGAATCATCTCATTTTGTCACAAGTCTTGGCTAGGCGTTAACCAAAGCTGCATTGTTTAATTAAATATACATCAGAAAATGTGGCAAAACCAGCCAGTTCCCCTGTCTAGTTTCCTGTCCTGTGTCTCAGCCACACACCTGACTTCAGCCCTATCCTAGCACTAGCATGTTATTATTACTATATTTGAACTATAGAAACATAAACTAGTGAAAATGATTTTTATTTTTCAAGGCACTTTGATAATCATTATATCAGTTGATTGTCCCAGTGGTCCCATGAGATAAAAAGAACAGAAACTAAATTAATTTTGCAAGTGGGTAAACTGAGGCTCAAACTATCCTGGTACATTACAATGCTGGGAACACAATCCAGTCCATCAACCTAGGTGCCCCACAGTCCTGGTCGTCAGGAGCCCTCCCTCTAGCATCACACCTAGCCTCTGATCCCTTTACCAAACCTTAAACCAACCCCGTCATGCCTGCCCACATGGCCAAGTCCTCTCCCAGCCAGCCCCCATAACGACCCAAGCTGTCCTGGGAAGCTTCAAAACTTATGGAAACTAGCAGGGAAATGTGCAGTAAATAAAGGAAATAAAACTGGGCATAGGACTGGCTGGTTAGCTCAGTTAGAGTACAGTGTTATAACTCAAATGTCAAGGGTTCAGGCCCCTTACCAGCCACCTGCAAAAAAAGAACAACTGAATACAATTGTGATGGAGATAAAAAGATTCCATTGCTCATTTTCATTCAGGGTCCAGCCTCTTTGTTGGAGGTCAGGGATTCAAACCTTTTCCTCAGAAGCACAGAATGCTAGAATAAGCAGAAATCTTGGAGATGGTTTCCAAATCTGCTGGAAGGTTTGTTAAATATTAGAGTATGGAGTGACTCTCCAAGGAGGACAGGAGACTGATTACCAGAGCCCAAAGAGACTAGCCCAAGGGGGCACAGCTAGACAGTGATTTATAGTGTTCTAATCAGATTTACACACATGATCACTCTGGAGCCCCTTATTAGTCCTGTAAGGTGAGAAGCCACATGTCCTAGAGAGAAAGAAGGGCCTTTTTGTGCTCTCTGAGCATCCTCTTGGTATTGGCTTGCTGGGGCTGCCATAACAAAGTACAACAAACTGGGTGGCTTAAACAAATTAGTGTATTTTCTCACAGTCCTGGAGTCTAGAAGCCTGAGATCCAGGTGTCAGCAGGATTGTTTTCTCCTGAGGCCTCTCTCTTTTGCTGTAGATGGCATCTTCTTCCTGTGCCTCACATGTCATCCCTCTGGACATGTCTGTGTCCTAACCTCCTTTTCCTATAAATTCACTAGTCATATTGGATTAGGGACAACGCTAATGACCTTATTTAATTACCTCTTTAAAGACCCAATCTCCAAATACAGTCACATTCTGAGGCACTGGAAGTTAATATTTCAACACATGCGTCTGGAGGGACACGATCCAGCCCATCTCACTCTTCCTACTCCAAAGCACTGCAGTTACCACTTGATTTAGATTAAAATCAAGGTGATTAGGAAATAGAAACTAAGCTTCCAATTTTAACATTAATTAAGAATTGAAAAGTCCAAAATGTCCCTCCCCATCCACCTCTCCCCCTCCCCCCAAGTGCTCTGCAACATCTTAGAATGTAAAAAATAATATTAATAAATAAATAAATATTTTTTTAAAGAGTCCAAAATGTCTTCAAATTACTAAGCAGGGATGTTTACAAGAAAGGGCTTAAAATCTTGTGTTCACAGTTATCATCCCAGAATGCTTTAATTCACAAATAATTAATATTGCCTCTTTTTATAAAAATCTAAGGGATTTTGATTTTTACAAGGAAATCTCTAAAAATAGATGTAAAAAAGGGACTAAAACATTACATTTAGAGCAGTTGAGTTGGAGTAACAACCATCCTGATGTTTCACTGAACAAAATAACCTTTGACCTTGCTGCATCTTGTGAAGGCAGGATGCTGGAGGTCAAAGGTTAACTGGTCTGGAAATGATAATATGTTTATCAGAATAATAAACTGAGAAATAATATGTGAGTAAAGGCCAATATGTTCTCACTGTCTCAAGTTCCTAGGAAAACACAATGAAATTGACAATCTATGCAGACTTTGCACAGAAAAAGGACATTTTTCCTTTTTTGTGGACTGAAGACTGTGCCAACACAAACTTCTGCTTTTCATCTTCTGAGTAGCCCAGGGCAACAGTGTTATCTCTGACTCGGGGATGTTTTCAGAAGCACTGGATCCTCTTCACACAAAATTAATTAATAGTGTATTTTCACATCTTTCCTAAGTGCCCCTCCTCCCACCCCGTATTGCTCCCAACCCTACTTCCACCCACAGTTTGCTAAATAAAAAGACCAGGCTGTGCTAGGATAGTGTGGAGGGAGCATTCCATTAGAAGACTGCAAAGTTGGGTTCTAATTTCAGATTTACCACCTTCTGTGTGACTTAGGCACAGCGAATTCAACCCTCTGGACCTCCTTTTTCTCATCTCTAAGACTGCAGGGTGAGACTCTGACCTCATGTCTTTGCAATGACCTTTTTATTCTTACTCTTTGAAAGGCAAGATATAAGATCATGAAAAAATGTATTTAAGCTTTATCTGGCTGGCAGGAGAAGAAGGAAGAGGAGAAGGGGGAGAAAACCAGCAGGAAATGCATGAACCATGCTCGGTGCAAGGAGTGCTGCATGGAAGAGGCAGGGGCACCCCACAAGGGGAGTGACGATGATGGGTCCCTGCAAACACACTTCAGGGGTGGGAAGCAGCCTGGGCTGATAGAAAAAGAACTGGGACTAGAGCCCAGCTCTCCTGACTCAAGACACAGTGTTGCCACTGTCTCGCTGCGTGACCTTGGGAAGTCACACTAACATCTCTGGCCCTCAGTCTCTACATCTGAAAAAGGAAGGAGTTACATTAGATGGTCTCTGTCTTCCCTGGAATTACATTAGTGAGGCAGCTGGGTATCATTACTTGAAAGGAAGCATTTCAAAGAGGATCCGTCTGTTTTTAATTAAATTCCATTTGCGACATCTTTATAAATGCTCTGTGTCTAGGAGATAACATATTAGGAGATACTGAAAACGTACATATTGAAGCCATATGGCGATGTATGAAGGACAGACCCAATTACATAGAACTGAACTGGTGACTGGTGAGACTGGAAGGCCCTTGATTTGAAAGCTCCAAGGAGGGAGTTAAGTTTACTGGGCATCAGAAGAGTAAGAGTATTTCCAATGGAAATTAGATGCTAGCAGAAACATTATAGAAACCCACATCCCATAGACTCTACAGAGTAAAAGGGAGTAAGAAAAATAAGAAAACAGCAGCCAGATGTGAGATAGGAGAGACATCTGGGAACGGCATCCATGGGTTGTGGAGTGGGAGGGAACAGACGACCAGTCTTACCCACAACTCTACACACACCTATGTTTTGGGTTTCATTTTTTTAATCAATAAACTTTATTTTTTAGAACAGTTTTAGATTTGCAGCAAAACTGAGTGGAAAGTATGAAGTTCCCATGTATCCCCTGTCCCCACACATGCACGGCCTCCCCCCACTATCAATATCCCATACCAAACTGATACATTTGTTGCAATCAATGAACCGCAGGGACACATCACCATCACCCAAAGTCAATACTTTACATTAAGGTTCACTCTTGGTGTTGTACATTCCATGGGTTTGGACAATTGTATAATGACATGTGTCCGTTACCATTACAGTATCATATATCGTACAGGTGGCTTCACTGCCCTAAAAATCCTTTGTGCTCCACCTATTCATCCCTCCCTCCCTTAATTCCTAGCAAACACATTGTTTTCCTGTCTCCATAGTTTTACCTTTTCCAGAATGTAATATAGTTGGAAACATACAGTATGTAGCCTCACCAGATTGGCTTCTTGCACTTATTAATATGCATTTAAGGTTCTTCCATGTCTTTCAGGCTTGACAGCTCATTTCTTTTTATTTTATTTTTTTAAAGATGACCGGTAAGGGGATCTTAACCCTTGACTTGGTGTTGTCAGCACCACGCTCAGCCAGTGAGCAAACCGGCCATCCCTACATGGGATCTGAACCCGTGACCTTCGTGTTATCAGCACCACACTCTCCCGAGTGAGCCACAGGCTGGCCCAGCTCATTTCTTTTTAGTGCTAATAATATTCCATTGTCTGGGTGTACCACAGTTTATTAATTCATTTGCCTACTGAAGGACATTGTGGTTGCTTCCAATGTTGGCAATTATGAATAAAGCTCTATGAACATCTGTGTGCAGGTTTTTGTGTGGACACAAATTTTCAATTCATTCAGGTAAATACCAACGAGTATGTTTGCTGGATCATATGGTAAGAGTATGTTTAGTTTTGTAAGAAACTGCAAAACTGTCTTCCAAAGTGGCTGTACCATTTTTATTTCCACCAGCAATAAATGAGAGTTCTTGTAGCTCCACATCCTCGCCAGCATTTGGTGTTGTTCTTGATTTTGGCCATTCTAACAGATATGTGGTGGTGTCTCATTGTTGCTTTAATTTGCAATTCGCTAATGTCATGTGATGTTGTGCATCTTTTCATATGCTTATTTGCCATCTGCATCGTCTTTGTCTTTTCCTTTTTTTTTTTTTCTTTTTGCAGCTGGTTGGTACACAGATTTGAACCCACAACCTTGAAGTTATAAGGCTACACTCTTAACTTTTCCCATTTTTTAACTGAGTTGTTCATTTTGTTCATTTTCTTATTGTTGAGTTTTAAGAGTTCTTTGTATATTTTTAATAAGTTATTTATCAGATGTGCCTTTTGCAAATATTTTCTTTCAGTCTGTGACTTGTCTCCTCATTCGCTTGCCCATGTTTTTAAAATAGTCACCATATGGTTAAAATAAACAAGGTCAGTACTGCAGGGGAAAATACATCATAAAGTATATCCCCTGAAGGGAACACAACAGCAGGGCAGCCAGTGAGGGGAGAAGGGGAGGGTACTGCATAGTCCTGTCTGTCTTGGTATACATGTTCTATATATACTGATGGTGTGGATAAAAGTGTTAATAAAACAGAGTTCTCACAGAGTACTGGAAGACTCATTTTGGAGAGGGCGTAAAAGTCTCTGAAGGATGCTGGGATGATTAGCACTATTTACTGTAGCCTGTTGCTCATGTCCTCTCTTTTCATAGTTCACTTGAAACACTTTACAGGAGAGGGAGAGATCTCATTACTGCCACACTTAGATATCTCTTCTTCCAGGAGCCCTCTCTAGCCTTCCAAGTATTGATTGCCCTGTTCTTATGCACGTTGTACTGCAATAGTCAGTCCTCTCACTGCATCCTGATGACCAGGTACTTGCAGCCCACCATACAGCATACAGCCATAAAGCAGGAGCTGCCTGTCTTATTTCCAGCTGTATCCCAAAGTCTAGCACAGTATCTGGCATATTATGAGCTCTCAGCAAATATTTGCTGCATGAATAAATAAAGCACTGGAAGGTGTGACAGAGACTCACTAGGTTAGTTTGCAAGGGCTACCATAACAAAGTACCACAAATCATGTGGCCAAATCACAGAAGTGTATTCTCTCACAGTTCTGGAGGCTGGACTCCAAGAACAAGGTGTCAGCAGGGCCCTGATTCCTCTGGAGGTGCTAGCAAAGAGTCTGCACCAGGATCCTCTCTGACTTCTGCTAGTTCCTTGGCTCACGGCAGCAAAACTCCAGTCTTCACATAATATTCTCCTTGTATATGTGCCTCTGTATCCACATTTCTCCTTTTTATAAGAACACCAGTCATATTGGCTTAGGGCCCACCCTAATGACCTCATTTTACTTGATTACCTCTGTGAAGACGCAATCTCCAAATAAAGTCATATTCTGAGGTACTGGGAGTTAGTATTCATACATCTCTTTTCGGGAGTACCCAATTCAACCCACAACACTCACCTAGGGATTTTGAAATTTATCCATAGGAAAATAGGCCTCTTAAACGAGGTGTGACACAATCAAATTTGCACTGGGGGACAACTCCAGCAGGGGTATGAATATGGAGCAGAAGCATGCTCCCGAGGCTGTGAGGATGCGAGGGATGCCTGGTGAAAGTGGCGAGTCAAGCATAGGCAGAGCAGTGGGGTGGGGAGCAAAGCTTCAGAGATGCTTTGGAGGTAGACAGGCAAGGATGCAATGACTGATTGGTGGTGGCTAATTAGAGAGGAAGTGCCATTTACTAATTTAGGAAATACAGAAAAGGGATCAGGTAAAGGAAGAAGAGTCAGCTCAATTTTGTGCTTGCAGTGTTTAAGGTCTTTCACCCCAACATATGACTCCCTGAATCTCTACCCTTTAAATAAACCCAGGATAATTTACAATGCCCTCACTCAGCATCATCTACTAATGAGATAAATACATGCCGATTACTACTTAGCAAAGAGACCCTAGTCAATCTTTTTATTTTTCAATTTTTTCATTTTGAAATAATTACATAAAAAATGGTTTTTAGGGCCGGCCCCGTGGCGCACTCGGGAGAGTGCAGCGCTTGGGAGCGCAGCGGCGCTCCTGCCGCGGGTTCGGATCCTATATAGGGATGGCCGGTGCGCTCACTGGCTGAGTGCGGTGCCGGCGACACCAAGCCAAGGGTTGATCCCCTTACCAGTCACAACAAAGACAAAAAAAAAAAAAAAAGAAGCAGAAGCTTCCAAAAAAAAAAAAAAAATGGTTTTTAAAAGTCTCATATAGGCCCAGGGTCCTTGGCAGGGGCTGAGGGCAGTACCCCCCCCTGCCCGGAAGCAGGCAGGAGAGCACACCCAAGGTCCTAGGCAGGAGCCAAGGGCAGCCGCCTTGCTCCATCCAGAAGCAGGCAAGAGAGCATGCTGAAAACACCACTTCTACGCTGGTGGCCTACCACTGCCACAGTCACAGGCACGACTGCCACAAAAATGGCTTGCCCCCACTGTAGAAGCCACAGCTAACTGTGCAGGCAGCCCACCAGACACTCAACTGCCATGACAGAAGGAGAGTCATCAGCAGAGACAGGAAGAGGACATCTCTCTCCTCAAAGGCCAATCCAGAGTGGTAGAAGAAGCAACTGATCTACCAGATGACCAGAATCAACGTAGAGATACTAGAAATACAAAAATCCAAGAAAATATGACACCACTAAAAGAATACAGTAATTCTCAAATACCAGACCTTATAGAGCAGGAGACTTGAAATGAGTGAAAAGGAATCCCAAGCAACAATCATAAGGAAACTCACTGAGAAGTGAGAAGATTTAGTCAGATAACATTATGAAATGAGAAAAAAAATCAAGGATATGAAGGAGGAAATTTACAGAGAGATTGATACCTCAAAAAAGAATGTAGCATAAGTCATGGAACTGAAAGATTCACTCAATGAAATAAAGAACACAACTGGGAGCTGCGCAGCAGGCTAGAATATGCAGAAGAAAGAATTTCTGATCTTCAAGATAGTCTTTTTGAAATAACTCAGGTGGATTAAAAAGGGGGGGGGGACGAATTTTAAGAAATAAAGAAAATCTAAGAGAGCCAGCAGACAATCTTAAGTGCACAAACATTTGAATCATGGGTTTTCCAGAAGGGGAAGAGAAAGGAAAAGGCATGGAAAACCTATTCAGTGAAATAATAACAGAAAACTTCCCAGGTATAGGCAGAGACATGGACCTTCAGATCCAGGAGGCTAAAAGATCCCGAAACAGATTCAACCCAAAAAGATCCTCTCCAAGACACATTATAGTCAAACTGGCAAAGCTCAAAGACAAAGAGAGAATCTTAAAAGAAGCAAGAGAAAAGCGCCAAGTCACCTGTAAGGGAGCCCCTATTAATCTAACAACAAACTTCTCAACAGAAACTCCATAGACCAGAAGAAAATGGGATGATATATTCAAAATACTAAGAGAAAAAAACTTATACCAGCCAAAAATACTATACCCAGCAAGGCTATCCTTCAAAAATGAGGGAGAAATAGTGTATTTTCCACACAAACAAAAGCTGTGGCAGTTCACCACCACATCACCAGCCCTACAAGAGATCCTCAAGGAAGTCCTGCATCTGGAATCTGAAAAATGATAATCACTACCATGAATACACAAGATAGAACAAAACCCACTGGTAAACAAAAATGCAAACAACAAAGAGAGAGAAACTAAACCTTTACCACTGCAAAAAAAACCCACAAAACCCCAAAATGACAATGTAATAATGTACCTGCTTTATTTCTTATTTTGGTAATTTTGGTCTTCTCTCTTTTTTTCTTGGTTGGTCGAGATAAGGTTTGCAAATTTTGTTGATCTTTTTAAAGAATCAATTTTTGGTTTTGTTGTTTTTCTCTGTTTCTTAAATCCTTATTTGATATATTTCTGTTGTAATCTTTTATTTCCTATTTATATTTGCTTTTGGTTTAGTTTGCTCTTCTTTTTCTATTTTCTTAAGGTAGAAGTTTACATTACTGATTTGAGATTTTTCTTATTTCTAATATAGGTATTTACAAGTATAAATTTTCCTTTAAGCACTGCATGAGCCCTGCATCCTATAAATTTTGATATGCCGCACTTTGATTTTTATCTCAAAGTACTCTCCAATTTCCCTGTGATTTTTCTTTTTACCCATTGTTTATTTAGGAGAGTGTTGCTTAATTTCCACACATTTGTGAAGTTTCTAAATTTCCTTCTATTATTGTAGTCAGAGAACATATTATCTAAGATCTTAGTCTTTTTTTTAACATATTAAGACTTGTTTTATGGCCAAAAAAAAAAGTCTCATATATCTTTCACATAGCTTCCCAAATGTTACCATCCTTATCAAACCACAGTATAATTACCAATCATACTATTTATTAATTGTATTATTATCAATCACACTATTGATATGATTAATCATTATATTATGAATTGATTGTATGATGACTATTGACACATAATATTAACTAATCTACAGGAAACCCAGTACTTTAGATTTCTTACAAGGCAATAATTATTTAAAGAAATTCAAAATAGCTCCTGACACATAGCAGACATTCAATAAGTACTTGTGAAAGAATGAATAAATGAGTACATGAAAAGAAATGTTAGAAGGGGAAGCAAACTACCAACCAGTGAGTTACACTGCCAGAAGCTGAGTTAAGAACTTTATCCAGGTCAACTCATTTCATCTTCACTACAACCTGTGAGACCAGCAGTTAATTTTCTCTGATTTCACACAAGGAAATTAAAGGCATAGCATTTTTGCCCATTAAAACGTGCTAGATGGATTGAAAAAAGTAAACAAGAAAGAAAACTCTCAAGGAACAGGTAACAGCTTAGAGACAGGCCACTGGAAAGGGTCCTCCTCATCCTCAGAAACATGGGAGCAAGGACCTGTTTTCCACATGGACACATCTCACCTGGCAGGATCTGTAACATACCTGAGAACACCTGGTTCTTAACACCTGCAAACCCAGCCACCCTCCTCAGTCCCATTAAATCCTGAAGCGGTTGGTTCTGACAATGCACTCGATTTTCAAAGGGACCTTACCAGTTGTAGCAGAACCATGCCAGTAAAACTGCTGAGAAGGAAGTTTGTCTCAGGGCTTCACACCCCTTCATTCCCTTCCCAAGTCCTCCCCACCACACCTGTCGCTTGGAGATCGTCACACAAAATCCCACCCTGCTTCCAGCCTCCCCTTCCTCCTCTGCCTAGACCAGGCTCACCCAGCCTTTGTCTAGTTCTCCATGGCCCAGCCTGGTGACTGACTGCCGAGGCACAGCAGAGAAATGTAACTTCTCTGCTGATTAGATGCAATGTAGGGCTCACTTCTTGCCCTGGATTAAATCTTAGCAAAACTGAATAAGATAACATCCTAGCTAAGCATCCACCACTACCTGTTCAAGCCCTTTCCCAGGCACCCTGCACCCTTAGGCAGCCTCAGCACCTCAGGAAACCCTCTGGCAACTCCTTTGAGCCACTCTGTGATCCAACAATTTCCTTTCACGCATCTCCACAGGAAGAAAATGCATTCACATCCTGCGCACCCTCACAGGCCCTCCATACTCTTAGGAAATAAAGAAGTCAGTCTAGGCTAACACATTCATGAGTATAAACATGCCTCAGATAAGGATAGTGCATTTTATCAATTGTGAATTCCTGGTTAAAATATTTGAGTTTAAAGAAGCAACATTAATAGTGGAGACGTATTTTTTGGTAAGAGAGCCTTGGGCCATTTCTTCAGTTACATACTGTATTAGTCTGTTTCTGTTGCTTATAACAAAATACCTGAAACTGAGTGATTTATAAAAAAATAAAAATGAAATTTATTGCTTACATTTTCTGAGGCTGGGAAATCTAAACTCCATCTGGTGGTGACAACAGTGACCCAGGGGTCTCGCTTTGCAAGATGGTGTAAGCAGAGAGAGCAGAGAGAGAGAGAAAGATAAACTCTCCCTTTCTTCTTTTAAAGCCCTCAGAACAACCATTTTTAATCCATTCACTACTACATGGTCCTACAACCTAATCACCTCTTCAAGGCTCCACCTTTCAATTACCAAAATAGGATTTCCCATCCTCTTAACAGTCACAGTGGGAACCAAGTTTCTAATACATAAACCTTGCATGACACAACTCAAGCTTCATGAGTTTTGAGGGGACATAATTCAATCCACTACACATTGTGATTTTTTAACATCTATGACTCAGTTACCCCACCTATTACATACTTTCATAGCAATGACTTAAAGAATGGACTAGAAACCCTGCTGGTTAAATGCAGGGATTCACTAGATTAGGCAAGGTACAAATTAGACTGATTTTCAAGGGTAATATAGAGTTCAATAAGAACATTCTGCATCTATCTCCAGCCAAGCCGAGTGTGCGCCGATCAGAGAGGCGCCCAGCCAGAGAGGCCCAAGATCCGTGGAGACCACACACGCTACGTTGCTAGCACACAACCTAGCAGGTAGGCTTTGCCGCCGCCACCCGACTCCATCCCAAGCCAAGCCGAGTATGCATCAATCAGAGAGGTGCCCAGCCCAAGAGGCCCAAGATCCATGGAGACCACGCGCCCTGTGATGCAAGTGCACAACCCAGCAGGTAGGCCTCGCAGCCACCACCCAACTCCCTCCCAAGCCCGGCTGAGTGCATGCCGATCAGAGAGGCACCCAGCCGGAGAGACCCAAGATCCACGGAGACTATGAGCCCTGTGGTGCACGCCGATCAGAGAGGCACCTCCCTGGAGAGGCCCAAGACCTGAGGCAACCACGCACCCAAGGCACCAGTGGGCAATCAAGTAGACACTGAGGCAGCAATGCCAAATTGGCAGCCCCAGCAGCATCCTAGCCAGACAATAGTGTCAAACCAGTGGACTGTGAAATCCCCTGCCACAATGACTCAACATCAAAGGAAAGATACCAGAAATATGAAAAATCAAGAAAGTACACCACCAAAGGGTAATAACTCTCAATTTCTAGATACGATAGAACAAGAACCCCTTGAAATGTCTGACAAGGAATTTCGAGTGATAATTCTAAGGAAACTAAATGAGATATAAGAAGACTCAGCTAGACAACACGATGAAATGAGGAAAAGTATACAGGACCTGAAAGAAGAAATATACAAGGAAATCAATATCCTGAAAAAGAACGTAGCAGAGCTTGCCGAGCTGACGAATTCATTCAACGAAATAAAAAGAAAACAGAGAGTTTAACCAGCAGGCTTGCAGAAGCAGAAGAGAGAACTTCTGACCTTGAAGATGGGCTGTTTGAAATAACACAGACAGACAAAAAGAAAAGAAAAAAGTATTAAAAACATTGAAGAAAATCTAAGAGAGATATCAGACAGATATCAGACAACCTTAAGTGCTCAAATATCCACGTCATGAGTATTCCAGAAGGGGAGGAAAAAGGAGATTGCATTGAAAATATATTCAACAAAACAGTGGCAGAAAACTTCCCAGGTATAGGAAAAGACACAGACCTTCAGATTCAGGAAGCTCAAAGAGCCCCAAAAAGGTCTTCTCCAAGACATGTTATAGTCAAATGGGCAAAACTCAAAGACAAAGAGAGAATCTTAAAAGCTGTAAGAGAGAAGCATCAAATCACCTATAAAGGAGCCCCAATCAGACTAACATCAGACTTTTTATCACAAACCCTAAAAGCCAGAAAGGAATGGGATGGTATATTCAAAATACTAAAAGACAGAGATTGCCAGCCAAGAATACTCTACCCCGCAAGGCTATCCTTCCAAAATGAAGGTCAAATCACATATTTCTCAGACAAACAAAAACTGCGGGAGTTCACTACCACACGACCACCCTTACAAGAAATTCTGAAGGGAGTACTGGGTTTCATACCTGAAAAATAACTACCACTGCCATAAAAACTCAAGAAAAATCAAAACTCACTAGTAAAATAAAAGTGCCAACAATGAAGAGGAAAAAAAGTTTATCTACAACCCAAGGAAACAACAAATACAGAAGACAAACAGTAAATCAGAAAGAAAGGAACAAAAGACACTTAAGACATCTGAAGAAAAATCAATAAAATGCTAGGAGTAAATCAACACCTTTCAATAACAACTCTTAATGTAAAAGGCTTAAATTCCCCAATCAAAAGACACAGACTGGCTGACTGGATTAAAAAGGAGGACCCAACTACATGCTGTCTTCAAGAGACCCACCTCACCTATAAAGACTCACATAGACTAAGAGTGAAAGGATGGAAAAAGATTTACCATGCAAACAGAAATGAAAAACTAGCTGGAGTAGCTATTCTTATATCTGATAAAATAGACGTTAAACTAACAACCATAAAAAGAGACAATGAGGGACACTACATAATGATAAAAGGATTGATCCATCAGGAAGACATAACAATCATAAATATATACACACCAAATATCGGAGCAGTCAGATTTATAAAGCAAACTCTATTAGACCAAAAGAAGGAAATAGACACTAATACCATAATAGCAGGGAACCTGAACACCCCACTGTCAATATTGGACAGATCATCTGGGCAAAGAATCAGCAGAGAAACACAAGATCTAAAAAATATTCTAGACCAATTGGACTTCGCAGATATCTACAGAACATTCCATCCAACAACCTCAGAATATTCATTCTTCTCATCAGCACATGGATCATTCTCCAGGATAGATCACATGTTAGGTCACAAATCAAGTCTCAATAAATTCAAAAAAATTGGAATTATCTCATGTACTTCTTCAGACCACAATGGATTAAAATTAGAAATCAATAACAAACAAAACTCTGGAAACTATACAAACACATGGAAATTAAACAGCATTCTACTTAATGACATTTGGGTCCAAGAAGAAATCAAACAGGAAATCAAAAAATATACTGAAACTAATGAAAACAATGATACATAATACCAAAACCTGTGGGATACTGCAAAAGCAGTACTAAGGGGGAAATTTATCACATTACATGCTTACTTCAGAAGAATGGAAAGATGGCAAGTGAACAACCTAACACTTCACTTTAAAGAACTAGAAAAACAAGAACACTCCAAACCCAAAGTTACCAGACAGAAAGAAATCATTAAGATCAGAGTAGAACTTAATGAAATTGAAATCCAAAAAACAATACAAAAGATCAATGAACCAAAAAGTTGGTTTTTTGAAAAGATAAATAAAATTGACAAACCATTAACATGGCTAACTAAAAAAAGAGAGAAGACCCAAATAACAAAAATTAGAAATGAAAAAAGTGATGTTATAACTGATATGTCTGAAATACAAGGAATCATTCGAGACTACTATAAACAACTATATGCCAACAAATTTGAAAATCTGGAGGAAATGGACAAATTTCTGGACACATACAAACTACCAAAACTGAGCCAAGAAAATGTAGAAAATCTGAACAGGCCAATAAAAATAAAAGAAATTGAAGCTGTTATCAGAAGGCTCCCAACAAAGAAAAGCCCAGGACCAGATGGATTCACAAGAGGATTTTACCAAACATTCAAAGAGGAATTGACACCAATTCTCTACAAACTATTCCAAAAGATTGAAACAGAGGCAATTCTCCCAAACTCATTCTATGAAGCAAACATCACCCTGATACCAAAAACAGGTAAAGACACAACTAAAAAAGAAAACTACAGGCCAATATCCTTGATGAATATAGATGCAAAAATCCTCAATAAAATACCAGCTAACAGAATACAGAAGCACATAAGTAAAATTATACACCCTGATCAAGTGGGATTCATCCCAGGGATGCAAGGTTGGTTCAACATACGCAAATCAATCAATGTGATACACCATATCAATAAAATCAAACACAAGGACCATATGATCATCTCTAAAGATGCTGAAAAAGCATTTGATAAAATTCAACACTCATTCATGATAAAGACTCTCTATAAGTTAGGTATAGATGGAAAGTATCTCAACATAATTAAAGCCATATATGATAAGCTCACTGCCAATATCATCTTGAATGAGGAAAAGCTGAAAGCTTTTCCTTTAAGAACAGGAACTAGACAAGAATGCCCACTCTCACAACTTCCGTAGTGTTGGAAGTACTAGCCAGAGCAATCAGAGAAGAGAAGGAAATAAAGGGCATCCAGATTGGAAAAGATGAAATCAAACTGTCCCTGTTTGCAGATGACATGACCCTATATATCAAACAGCTGAAAGCCTCTACAAATAAATTCTTGGAGTTGATAAATGATTTCAGCAAAGTAGCAGGATACAAAATCAACACACAAAAATCAGTAGCATTTCTATTCTTCAATAGTAAACATGCAGAAAGAGAAATCAACAAAGCTTGCACATTTACAATAGCCACCAAAAAAATAAAATAAAATACTTAGGAATAGAGTTAACCAAGGATGTGAAAATTTTCTATAATGAGAACTACAAACCACTGCTGAGAGAAATTAAAGAGGACATGGGAAAATGGAAAGATATCCCATGCTCTCGGATTGGAAGAATCAACATTGTGAAAATGTCCATACTACCCAAAGTGATATACAAATTCAATGCAATCCCCATCAAAATTCCAATGACATTTTTCTCAGAAATGGAAAAAACTATCCAGACATTTATACGGAATAACAAAAGCAATGCTGAGGAAAAAAATAAAGCTGGAGGCATAACACTACCTGACTTTAAACAATACTACAAAGCTATGATAACCAAAAGAGCATGGTACTGGCATAAAAACTGACAGACTGATCAATGGAATAGAACAGAGAATCCAGAAATCAAGCCATACACCTACAGCCATCTGATCTTTGACAAAGGCACCAAGCTTGTACACTGGAGAAGAGACTGCCTCTTCAGTAAGTGGTGCTGGGATAACTGGATATCCATATGCAGGAGAATGAAACTAGTCCCATACCTCTCACCATATACTAAAATCAACTCAAAATGGATTAAAGAATTAAATATACACCCTGAAACAATAAAACTTCCTAAAGAAAACATAGGAGAAACACTTCAGGAAGTAGGACTGGGCACAGACTTCATGAATATGACCCCAAAAGCACGGGCAACCAAAGGAAAAATAAACAAATGGGATTATATCAAACTAAAAAGCTTCTGCACAGCAAAAGAAACAATTAACAGAGTTAAAAGACAACCAACAGAGTGGGAGAAAATATTTGCAAAATATACATCTGACAAAGGATTAATATCCAGAATATATAAGGAACTCAAACAACTTTACAAGAAGAAAACAAGCAACCCAATTAAAAAATGGGCAAAAGAGCTAAGTAGGCATTTCTCTAAGGAAGATATACAAATGGCCAACAGACATATGAAAAAATGCTCAACATCACTCAGCATCCAGGAAATGAATATCAAAACCACACTGAGATACCATCTAACCCCAGTTAGGATGGCTAAAATCCAAAAGACTCTGAACGATAAATGCTGGCGAGGTTGCGGAGAAAAAGGAACTCTCATACATTGTTGGTGGGACTGCAAAATGGTGCAGCCTCTATGGAAAATGGTATGGAGGTTCCTCAAACAATTGCAGATAGATCTACCATACGACCCAGCTATCCCACTGTTGGGAATATACCCAGAGGAATGGAAATCATCAAGTCGAAGGTATACCTTTTCCCCAATGTTCATCGCAGCACTCTTTACAATAGCCAAGAGTTGGAACCAGCCCAAATGTCCATCATCAGATGAGTGGATACGGAAAATGTGGTACATCTACACAATGGAATACTACTCAGCTATAAAAACGAATGAAATACTGCCATTTGCAACAACATGGATGGACCTCGAGAGAATTATATTAAGTGAAACAAGTCAGGCACAGAAAGAGAAATACCACATGTTCTCACTTATTGGTGGGAGCTAAAAATTAATATATAAATTCACACACACACACACACACACACACACACACACACAAAAACCGGGGGGGGGGAAGAAGATATAAAAACCACAACTACTTGAAGTTGATACGACAAGCAAACAGAAAGGACATTGTTGGGGGGGAGGGGGGAGGGAGAAGGGAGGGAGGTTTTGGTGATGGGGAGCAATAATCAACCACAATGTATATCGACAAAATAAAATTTAAATAAATAAATAAATAAATAAAAATAAAAAGCTTCTGCACAGCAAAAGAAACAATTAACAGAGTTGAAAGACAACCAACAGAGTGGGAGAAAATATCTGCAAAACGTACATCTGACAAAGGATTAATATCCAGAATATACAAGGAACTGAAACAACTTTACACCAAAAATCAAATAACCCAATTAAAAAATGGGCAAAAGAGCTAAACAGGCATTTCTCAAAGGAAGATTGTTGGTGGGACTGCAAAATGGTGCAGCCTCTATGGAAAATGGTATGGAGGTTCCTCAAACAATTGCAGATAGATCTACCATAAGACCCAGCTATCCCACTGCTGGGAATATGCCCAGAGGAATGGAAATCATCAAGTCGAAGGTATACCTGTTCTCCAATGTTCATTGCAGCACTCTTTACAATAGCTAAGAGTTGGAACCAGCCGAAATGTCCATCATGAGATGAGTGGATACGGAAAATGTGGTATGTCTACACAATCGAATACTACTCTGCTATAAAAAGGAATGAAATACTGCCATTTGCAACGACATGGATGGACCTAGAGAGAATTATAATAAGTGAAACAAGTCAGGCACAGAAAGAGAAATATCACATGTTCTCACTTATTTGTGGGAGCTAAAAATAAATAAATACACAAATAACCTGCAGGGGGGAGGGAAGAAGACACAACAATTACAATTCCTTGAAGTCGATATGACAAGTGAACAGAAAGGAGGTTGTTGGGAGGGAGGGGGGAGAGGGAGGAGGGTGGGAGGTTTTGGTAATTGGCCACAATAATCAACCACATTGTATATTGACAAAATAAAATAAAATTTTTAAAAAATTTTAAAAAGAACATTTTGCAAGCCTTATACTAAAGAACTAAAAACCTAATACACATAATATGGAGATCTGGTTCAGCATCATTCAGCCGGTAAAGGCATGAGGGTACAGAGAGTGAGTTGAGCATGCAGTGCTTTATACCAAAAAACAAAAAACCATTTGTGAATGGTTGGTTTAGGAAGCAGGGAGGCTTCTAAAACATACTAAACAGGGTTCTGGGTCCTTGGCCACAAATGTGCCCTTCTCAAAAAATATCCTCTACAAACCGTCTCCTCTTCTGTCTCTTTGGGGACTCCTTTGCTTCAATCATTCTTCCTCTTGATTCTTTTCTAGCCCTGGGTATTCCAACTTGTTCCCTCTATAAATGAGTCTCCAGGAACAAATTTAAAAAGGACAGTAATTTCACTCCCCAATATGCAAAGATCTAAGTATGCATCTCTTCTTCAACAAGGCCAGTTCTCATGGGAAAAACAGTTTCTTAAATTTGCAGTCTTCTTTCCATTTTGCCAATGCTCTGGAATATTACTATGGTGCATGCATATTACTGTAAAACTACTGTAGGAATTAATCCTTCATGTTTAGCAGGTATTTTTCCTTTATGAGAAAACTAGGCATAATTTGCAATGGACATTAAAAGACCTTCTGGGGAGTTGTGAAATCTTCATCCCTAGAAATCATAAAGATAGTTTTAATAGAACGTTACTCTAAGATGGATGCCTGGACCAGATGTTCACCAGACCCTTCCAACTCAATGGAGACACAATTCTAAGGGAGCTTATTATTTTTTGTTTTCACTTTTGTCAAAGCTCACATTGATCAGGTTCCACATGAGATATGAAAGCTTAATCTTCTGTCCCAGGTAGCAATGTCTGTTCCCACTAGATACTCTTTTACTTCCAGCCACAACTAGCTACAAAATCTGTGAGCTACAAAATTAAAATGCAGACCTCCATGTCCAAAGATTATTAGAATTGCAAAATGATGGTGGCAGAACATTAAGCCCAGCAGACAAGGGTGCATGCCTGTGGCCCGGCTTTGATCCCAGCTCTGTGAATCTGTGCTGTGCAGCTCAAGTGATAGGCTGCAATCTCCAAACCCTCTTCTTCCAACCACCAGCCAGTTCAGATAGGAGAGGTCTTCAATAGGAGCCTAAACAATAAATTCAAAGGGCCCTTAGTAACAGCATTATTCAATCTGTTCTTCTGCCTCACCATGAAAAAAACACAAAAATGCAGGCAGGAGCAACTCTTTCATAGGAAACATTCAGTTACAACCATTAGGCATCTGTTCAGCCTATTTCTTGAAACAGGGACACATGTTGCTTTGGATGGTGGAATTTAAATGGGAAAGAACAGATGCTGTCAACTCAGGTATGCTAATAACGTTATCTTAAAATGCAATGAAGTCATAAAAGCTTCTGAAATGAAGACTGACTTGGAATTACCAACAAATGCATGAAAACAAAGAGACAGTGATCCTTGGTGTTCTGTCCATTGTACAGTGCACCCTAGAAACCAGACATGAACACTTGGAAAATGGATCCGACCTGCCCATCCAGTCATGCCACCACCCAGGAAGCAAGAACAAAAAGCAACATTAGAAGAAACAAGAGTGGCTTTGCTTAGGACATCTTTCAACTCAGTTCAAATCTTTATGAAGGAGCTCGAGGAAGTGGTTGGACACAAAGAGAACAGCTCAGGGGAATCAGCTGAAGAGAAGTAGTAAATGCAGTGTGGGAAGCTGCTTGTTAGCAGAGTGAAAATGATCTGTGGGTCAAAGCTGAACATGAGTCAGTGATACAAAACAGGACCCCATATTGAAAAGCTACCTTTGAGAAAAAAAGTAAAAATATGTTTAATAAAAATAAAAATAAAAAACCACAAAAAGAAAAGCTACCTTTGTTCTGATACAAAAAAACCAGAATTTAAAATGAAGGGACTAAAGGAATTCTCTGATAATATTCAGCACAGATTAATGCTTTTACTGGAGTATGTAGTTCTAAGCACCAGAAGGCTTCGAGAGTCATACAAAAAGACTGACACTTTGGAAGAGAGATCCTACTGTAAAAGATAAAGGAAACGGGCTCATTTTCCTTGAAGAAGAGACAATAAAGAGGTTTGTAAAGGATATGATGTTTTCATCACCGTCTCTCTTCCCTGTTAACGACCTCTCTCCTCCACCTCCCCGCACCCTCACCCATGCAGATATGAGGCACCACTCACCTCAGGTACATTCACTGTTACCTGGGCCCAGGGGCTACACTGCCCAGCTCTCTGTCCATCCTTTAAAACCCCTCCCCTCTCCAAAATTTATCTACCTGTCCCAATCTCTCTCCTTCCACCCTCTTGGCCCCCCACAACACAGGACCTTCAATAGAACGGTACATATCCGATCCTTCATCCCCAGTTCCTATGAGTAAGTGCTCAATAAATGTTGAATGAATTCATTTCAAAGCATTTCTTAAGATGCTGTTGTGGACAGAGCAATATAATAAATAATATGTAGGGTTCAAAGTAATCAGACACAAAGAACTCAGATTTCAAAAAGAAGGCAAAAATGACTTTTCAAGACTATAGACTAATAGTTTGATTTCAGCCCCATAAAATAATAATTTTTGAAAATATATAAAAAAGATGATAGTTTTGAGCTAGAATAGTTTAATGGATTATAGATCATGTCTGAGTCATATTACTATCATTGATTGGCCAGGGTTACTAGGTTAATAGTTATAGTAAAGATTATATTATATAACGCATATAAACTGTTCAGTCTAGTTTCTGACACTAATAGCTCAATGAATAGTAGCTATTACTATGATTATGTTGTTTTTAGCAAAGCATTTGACTATGTCTCTTAATATAACAGTAATAATAATAAAAACAATGAGCATCATTTACTGTGTTTTTATTATGTGCTAAACACATCCTAGGTGTTTTACATTCAATATCACATTGAAACTGCTGCAAGGTAGGTGTACTGAGTTGAATTGTGTCCCCAAAAATCCATGTTCATCAAGAACCTAAGACACTTATTTGGAAATAGGATTTTTGCAGATGTAATCAAGCTAAAATGGTCATATGGGATTAATGTGGGTCCTAAATCCAATGACTGGGTGGAAGAAGGAAAAATGGCAGGTAAGAGGTGTCCAGGACATGTTCCTCCCACAGAAAAGAACCAAAACAATAAACAGACAGCTAAATATTGATGAGAGCATTGGCAGGAGAGTGTAGGAGTGCAGCAGGAGACTTGTGAGGTCTCTGTGGAGCACAAAAGCCTAGGAGGATGTCATAGAGAGAAGGCAGAGGCACATGGCCTCAGCCACCATGTCTCTGATACCATGATCGGTGCAGGAGGAATTTTCCCTTACAACGAAAAGAATCTGCACAGCCATAAGCACTTCCAAGCAGTAATCCTCCTCTGCTTGTGTCCTGGTCCACTGCTGCCACAATCACTGACTCAAAGGGCTGTGCTAGCTCATCACTTTCTGGCAGCCAAACACTGGCTAGCCCCAGAGCACTGCCATTTTCACCACCCATTTCCCCCCACACAGCAGTCTGTCCCACTCCCCACCGATGCCCAGCATAGGTGCCACCAGCTCTACCTCACTCAGATCCAGGTGTTCCTGTGTTTTACCAGGCAGGAGGAAAGAAGTGAGCAAGTGCAGCTCTACGCCAGCAGCCCAACCCACAGGGGAAATTATACTACCCTTGCAGTCACATGCACAGTGGTGGTAACTAATTATGCAGCCCATGCAACTACACTGACCCAAGGAGGGACACACCTGGAGGCACTGGTGAATCCAGAAACCCAGGACAGCCAAATAGAGCACAGAAGAAAATTCTCACCAACCATCACACCACTGCCAATTGGGAGAAGCAAAGACCCAGAAAGAGCCTCTGCCTGCAGGAAATAGGAAAGAGAAAGCCCACACACGTCATCCATTCAAGCCAAGGAGCTTCAGTACACACCACTGCACCGACCATGGTCACAGGACACTAGCTGGGGTGCCAGCAAGTCCTCCCAGCTTCACCCACCTCAGCCAAGGAAAGACAGGGCACCCAGGTTCTTCTCCCAAGAACTTGGGATCTCACCCATGACCTCAATGTCCCAGTACAGTGTCACTCACTTCAGCAAGGAACCACTGAGTGCCCCATGCCTAGACCACAGACACACTCACAGACAACTCCAACACTAAATATCGTCAAAATGACCACATGGAGACTACACTACTGCATCTCTCCAGAACAAAAACTAAAACATCCTACCCAGTGGTCAATATAAAATGCATCTACAGGAGGGAGTATTTCTCCTCAAAAGGCATTCTAGAAGAAGCAACTGCTCCACCAGCTGCCCAGATGTAAACATAGGGATACTAGAAATCGAGGGGGGAGGAATGACACCCCCAAAGGAATATAGTAATTCTCTAGTACCACACCCCAAACAGTAGGAAACTTTGAAATGGCTGAAAAGCAATTCCAAGCCACGATCTTAAGGAAACTAAATGAGATACAAGAAGACTCAGATAGACAACACAATGAAATGAGAAAAACAATCCAGGATCTGAAGGTGGAATTTTACAAAGAGAGGGATGCCTTCAAAAAGAATGCAGCAGAACTCCTGGTACTGAATGATTTATTCAATGAAATAAAAAAATACAACCAAGAGCTTAAGCAACAGGCTAGAGAAAGCAGAAGAAAGAATATCTGATCCTGAAGACAGTCTTTTTAAAATACCCAGGTGGACAAAAAAAAAAAAAAGAAAGAAAGAAAAAAGAATTTTAAAAAATGAAGAAAATCTACAAGAGCTATGAGACAACCTTAAGCATACAAAATCCAAATTACAGGTGTCTGAAAGGGGAGGAGAAAGGAAAAGGCATTGAAAACATATTCAACAAAATAATAGTGGGAAATTTCCCAAGTATTGGGAGAGATGTGAACTACCAGATCAAAGAGGGTCAAAGATCCTCAAACAGATTCAATCCAAAAATGTCCTCCCTGAAACACATTATAGACAACTGTCAAAAGTCAAAGACAAAGACAGAATCCTAAAAACAAGAAGAGAAAAGCATCAAGTCACCTATAAGGTAGTCCCCCTCAGACTAACAGCAGATTTCTCAGCAGAAACCTTACAGGCCAGAAGAGAATGGGACAATATATTCAAAATATTAAAAGAAAAAAAATTACCAGCCAAGAATACTATAACCAGTCAAACTATCCTTCAGAAATGAAGGGGAAATAGTATATTTCCTAGAAAACAAAAACTGTGGGAGTTCACCACATGACCAGATCTACAAGAAATCCTCAAGGGAGCCCTGCATCTGGAATCCAAAAAACAATAATCACCACCATGAATACATGAGAAAGAATAAAACCCAGTGATAGAACAAAAATCCAAATGAGAAAGAGAGAGAAACTATCTCTTGCCATTACAAAAAAACAACAAACACTGAAGATAAATAGTAAAAGGGAAATAAAGAAACGAAAGATATATAAAACAACAATAAAATGCCAGGAGTAAGACAATACATCTCAGTGATAACCTTAAATGTAAATGGACTGAATTCCCCACTCAAAAGACATAAACTAGTTGAATGGATTCAAAAAATTAGACCCTGCTGTATGCTGCCTACAAGAATCTCGCTTCACCTGTAAAGATGCACACAGATTAGTAATGAAGAGATGGTAAAAGATATAGCACACAAGTAGAAACCAAAAATGAACAGGAGTAGCTATTCCTATATTGGATAAAATTGGCTTCAAGCCAAAAACAAAAAAAGACACAAAGAAGGTCATTATATAATGATAAAGGGATTTATCCAGCAAGAGGATATAACAATCATAAATATATATGCACCCAACATCAGAGCACACAAATACATAAAACAAATATTATTAGACCTAAAGAAAGAGAGAGACCCCAATACAATAATAGTTGGGGAACTCAACACTCCTCTTAACATTGGACATATCATCTAGGCAACGAATCAGCAGAGAAATACAAGATTTACAATACATCATCAGCATATTGAACATTGTCCAGGATAGACTACATGTTAGCTTACAAATCAAGTCTCAACAAATTTAAGAAAACTGAAATAATTTCATGTATTTTTTTCAGACCATAATGAAATAAAACTAGACATCAATAACAAGTGAAACTTTGGAAACTATGCAAATACAGAGAAATTAAACAACATGTTCCTGAATGACGTACCGGTCAAAGAAGAAATTAAGCAGGAAATCAAAAAATGTCTTCAGACAAAATGAAAATAAAAGCACATCATACCAAAACCTACAGGATACTGCAAAAGCAATACTAACAGGGAATTTTACTACAATAAATGCCTGCATTAAAAGAATAGAAAGACTTCATATAAACAACCTAACATTACTCCTCAATGAGCCAAACAACAAGAACAATCTATTCCTCAAATTAGTAGATGTTAAGAGATAATAAAGATTAGAACAGAACAAAATGAAATAGAGACCAAAAATGACATAAAAGATCAATGAAACAAAAAGTTGGTTTTTTGAGAAGATAAACAAAATAGAAAAACCATTAGCTATTAAAGTTGTACCTGTTTGGAGATGACATACAGAAAAACCTAAAGACTACAAAAACACTCTTAGAGTGGATAAGCAATTTCAGTAAAGTTGCAGGATAAAAAATAAACATACAAAAATCAGTAATGTTTTTATATTCCAATAATGAACTAGCAGAAAAAGAAATCAAGAAAGCAAGCCCACTTACAATAGTCACCAAAAAAATAAAATACCTAGGAATCGATTTAACCAAGGAGGTGAATGATCTCTACAAGAACTACAAATCACTGCTGCAAGAAATTAAAGGGGACACAAAAAGATGGAAAGACATTCCACACTCTTGGATTGGAAGAATTAACATTGTGAAAATGTCCATACTACCCAAAGTGATCTACAGATTCAATGCAATCCCCATCAAAATACAAACGACATTTTTCACAGAAATCAAAAACAATCCTAACATTCGTATGGAACAATGAAAGACCCTGAATAGCCAAAGCAATCCTGAGCAAAAAAATAAAGTTGCAGGCATAACACTACCTGTTTTGAAAAATACATGCACTATTTCTCTTTCTGTGCCACCTTATTTCACTTAACATAATTTTCTCTAAGTTCATCCGTTACTCTGAATGGCAGAATTTCATTCTTTTTCATGGCAGAGTTGTATTCCATTGTGCATATATACCACATTTTCCTTATCCAGTTGTCCATCAATGGACATTTAGGTTGGTTCCAACTCTTGGCTATTATAAATAGAGCTGCAATAAACGTGGGAGTGCAAGTATCCCTTCAACATGATGATTTCCATTCCTTTGGGTATAGACCCAGCAATGGAATTGCTGGTTCATATGGCAGTTCTTTCTGTAGTGTGAGGAACCTTCATACTGTTTTCCATAACGACTACACTAATTTACAGTCCCACCAACAGTGCATGTGTTCCCCTTTCACCACATCTTTGCCAGCATTTGTAATTCTTTGTTTTTGATAATAGCCAATCTAACTGGGGTGAGATGATATCTCTATGTGGTTTTGATTTGTATTTCCCTGATGCTTAGTAATGCTGAGCATTTTTTTCATGTGTCTGTTGGCCACTGTATTATCTTCCTTTGAGAAATGCCTATTCAGCTCCTTTGCCCATTTTTTAATCAGATTACTTGTATTTTTACTGTTAAGTTGATTGAGTTCCTTGTATATTCTGGATATTAATCCCTTATCAGATGCATAGTTTGCAAATATTTTCTCCTATTCTGTAGGTTCCCTTTTCTCTGTTAACTGTTTCTTTTGCTGTGCAGAAGCTTTTTAGTAGAGGGTTTTAAAAAAACAAAGTCTGAGTAAGAATCGACCACATGATGCCCTACATTAAGGAGTTTAGTATCCAGGCCCCAGGAAGCTATAGTGATGCTGTAGGTGGCACAGTCACAGGGACATTGATAAACTCAAATATAACAATGTCACACCAAAATTATATTACATTATTAAAAAAAGGATATTTAATCTGACTGGGTGGGGATGGGCAAGAGTCCGTGAGCTGCATTAAAATATCCAAAGATTTGTCAAAATTTTGAAGAGGACATAGGTTGATGCAGTTATACTTTGGGGAGATGGTGGGGATCAGTGACTGAAGTGCAACAGCTTTATCAGGTGCAAGCAGGGAATCCTTTTATTCTTTCTCCCACTGCCCCTGCCTGCCAGCTCTCTGGACTTTGTCCTTTTCCATCCCTTGAGGAATCTCCAGTCCCATAGCTCTTCTGGTCCCTCTCAACCAACCTAACAGTTCCATTTCCATAATTAAAATATCCCTCCATATCTCAAACAGATAGAACTGCCATATGATCCAGAAATCCCACTGCTGGGTATATATCCCAAGGAATGGGAATCATCATGTCAAAGTGATACCTGCACTCCCGAGTTCATCGCAGCTCTATTTACAATAGCCAAGATATGGAACCAACCTAAATGTCCATTGACGGACAACAGGATAAGGAAAATGTGGTATACACAGTAGAATACTACTCTGCTGTAAAAAAGAATGAAATTCTGCCATTCACAGCAACATGGATGCGCTCAGAGAAAATTATCCTAAGTGAAATAAACCAGACACAGAAATAAAGATACAGCATGTCCTCACTCATAAATGGGAGCTAAGAAATAAATAGAAGGAAGGAAGGAAGGAGGGAAAGAACAATTGCAATAATACATTGAACTCTCAAAAGGTGAGAGCAGAACTGTAAGTACTAGGGGTGGGAATGGAAGAGGGGAAGGGGGTTAGTGAGAAAGTGGTTAAGGATCACAAAGAATGATCATGTTTCGGTAACGATGAATATTCTGATTATCCTGATGTGCTCATCCCATATTGTACACAGGTATTGATAGTCACAGGTACCCCACAGATATGTATAATCGATTCTGTTTCAATAAAAAATATATGTGTGTGTATATAGACATCCTTCCAATGTAACACAAACACTCCAGACTTATTTAAGTTAAGGTTCTCTCCTCCTCAGCAGAGGGAAATTTGAGGAAGGAGGTGTGTTTGGCTCAGCCTCTTTTCCTTGCTCCATTTCCTCCCCCATGTTTTCAGCCACCAGTTGTGATGCTTTCAGTGTCAAACCCAAGGGGAGAGGAGATAAGGGGAAAAGGGGTCAAGTGGTAGATATGGTTATAATCTGGCGGCCGTGCCCTCTTCAGTGCAGAAGGACAATTACTGAGGCAGGACAGAATAGGGACACACCCCAGGGAGGCTGCTCATGAATATTCAGACTGGGTCAGCACTGCCCACCTCCTTGTTTTGCAGTCAATGAACCCATAATGAGCCGACAACAGCTTAACCACCCTACCAATCAGCCTGCTACACCTGGAACTTTGCAGATTTTGAACAGAAACTTAAAACCACAATAATCACAGCACCTGCATACTAGGAGGAACAGAAATGCAGACTAGACCAAGAAGGGCAAAGTTAAGGGAAAAGTGACCCTACTGCGCATGACCACAAACTTCAGAAACTCAGGGACGCCTGACAGGAAGCTGATGCAACCTTGTGTCAGCCCCTTAGATCTTAATTACCCCAGATTCTCTCCCAGGGCGAAATATTCCTCCCCTTAGGAAAGAGAAAACACCCCCACCCAGAACAACATATAAACCCTCCTCTTAAGAACCCACAGTGTGCTCCTCCCTTGCGAAGACACCCATGCACTCTCTTGCACATACTTTTGCTTTGCAATAAAGCCCTACTGTTTGAATGTTTCAAATGTCTGTCCCTCTTCCTTTCGTTGTGGGGGTGCCTGCCATGTGGACCCCTCTTAGTCCCATGAAAGATTTTTCTTTATGGTTTGACCAAGAACCCAATACTGCTGTCTGGTAACATTACCGTTTTTTTGTAAGCACATGAGGGTTTCCTCCAGGAGTCAGGCTGGGCTCCTTTGGCTGAGGTAATGCTATTGTGGGCAGCTCACAACTTTCCCCTGGCCACTCACCCATCTAGTGGAGTGCCTTTGTCTCTCCAGGAGTTCCTCTTTCATGGTATATTAGTCCGCTTCTCTTGCTTATAACAAAATACCTGGAACTGGGTGATTTATAACAAAAATGAAATTTATTGCTTACAGTTTCAGAGGCTAGGAAGTCCAAAGTCCAGGGAACATACCTGTTGAGTCTTATTTGGTGGTGGCTTTACAGCAATGCAGGGGTCTCACATATTAGAAAATGGTGGAGCAGAGAGAGACTAACCTCTCATGTGCTCTTCCTTTAAAGCCCTCAGAACCACACCCCTGACCACCATTTTTAATCGATTCACTACTGCAAGGTCCTACAGTCTAATCACCTTTTCAAGGCCCCAACCTTTCAATTACCGTAATAGGATTTCCCACCCTCAACAGTTACAGTGGAAATTAAGCTTCTAATATATGAACTGTGGGGACACAATTCAATCAATCCACAGCACAAGTCCCTTTTGAGAAGACTCAGACCAGCTCCATTCTACATGATCAACATCTGATCCTGGGAGTACTGCTGCCCCATCAGGAAGAACACAGCTTCTTCACCACCAGGAGGGGCAGCAGCAGGCACAGCCTCCAGCCTTCAAACATTTCAGGTGTGAGTTCCTCAAGCTCTAGGCAGACACATTGGAAGCTCTCAGAAAAGTCTTCTTGAATCTCTTCTAACTTGGTTTGAGGGGAAATGCCATAGCTTCCCTATAATCCATTCAAAGAAAGAAGGTCCACAAGGCTGGTAGAGAAAGATGGGTGATGGGATGTGCTAATAAGATAGGTTTTACAATCTCCTTAATATGTCCATTTAGGTGGTCAATCACCCAGCTCCAGGATGGGAATTACCTGGGACCCAACTTCTGTTCTCAGCATCTAGGGCTTTTGCAGAACTCTAAGGGAGTTCCATTCTAAAATACAGTTACAGAAGTTACAGAGAGGTAGATTTCCAGCCAGTAAAAGTTATCTTTCTAGGAAAATGAATCTAGATCATAAAGGTGTAATCTACCAGTGTCTAAAATTGGTGTTCAAGCAGAAGGAATTTCTGTACAGAATGGGAGCTGGACAGGTAACATCTACCATCTTCTTTCTCACTCTAGAATTCTATTATTCTATAACTGTGTCCATCCCTACACTTGAGCAATGAATACAAAGAAAGTAATCCCAAGGGATCGTGGAAGCGGGTGCATGATAATGTATGTAGCACAGATGGCATTCAGACGTGCTGGGGGTGTTAAAAGGAAGGACAGCTCTTGGCTGGACAGAGTTTAGTCGGGGAGGGTTTCTCTGCTGTTGCAGTAGCTGTCCCACACTTGTAAAGAGTGTTGTTTCTGATGTTCTGCTAGGCTGGGAGAGACTCAAAGGTGTGTCTTATCCAGTACTGTATCCCAAGACTTGGCACAGTTTCTGGTATGGCGTAGGTGTCAATAACGATATTTTGAGTGAATGAATGAACCACTTAATGAGGGACTGAAGTTAAGTATGGAAAGAATAGGAAAAGGGATGGATAAATAACTATGTGGTAGTAGGAACTGGAGGCAGGGAGAGTTACAGAGAAGTCAGGAGACACAGTAGCCTGACTGAAAGAGAAGGGGATGTGTGAGAAAAAAAGAGAGCCATGTGTTTGAATTAGGTAAAAAAGTTGGTTTAACACTACAGTTAGATCCAATTCATGTTAGGAAGATGTTCTAATCTCCCAAGCAGGGGATCAATGCTAGGAGACTGAAATTTCAGAAGAATTAATCTTTAGAGGTAAAAAGACAATTGGAGCTCTCAGCTAAAGCTGGACAAAAGGAAATGGTTTAAACCAAAGTTAGGAAATTAGATTAGCTATAAAGAAGGTTATTATGCAAAAAGTTTGTGAAATCTTTCTTAGACTCCTTAGAAATCTATGATTGGAGTTTCTGCTATGAAGCAAGGGAACTGTTTAGATAATTTTTCAAGAGAATTTCCATGCCATGGTTGTAGGTTTCTTTGATAACTAAAACCGTATATATATATATATATATATATATATATTAGTATACAAAAGCCCAAAATGTCCTCAAATGCACAGGGTATGCTGGGATCACTCCAAATCACTCAATACAACTAATGGTAAAATCAACTGAAGAAGGAGTAAGAAAATGAGAAGCAAGAAAGGAAGGAGGAGGAGGGAAAGTAGGGAAGGAAATGGAGACATTCAAATAAAGACTGATAGAAATGAAGATGCTTTATCAGCATCACAGTCTTTGATCTAGTCTCATCCCTGGAAGTTGTGTCATAAATGTGACTGTCATCCATCTGGTATATCAGGGCAGAAAAACAGCTTGGGAGACACTAGGTAAAAGTATATCACTGACCCAGTCTTAACCAATCTTGCTTAGAGGAAAACAATTCCACAAGCACACATCTATCTCCCTCAGTGATTAAGAAGACCCCAATCCCAATCACCAGTCCCAAAATAAACATAAGTGGAGGAGAGAGCCTGCCTCATACAGTTAACTCCTACTCATATGAAGATCAGATTTCACCTCCTTGGGCATTACTTTCCACATGTGGCTTATGTGAGGTGATGTGTATAGGTTGTGACGGGTGGGCTAAGGAAATATAACTTTATTTTTTTCTTTATTCCTACTTCGTAGCAAGGATAAAAAGAAAATCTTAAATTTGCCAATTCAAGAAGACTTCTCTTTCAAGTATTTTTTTAACCAACAAACAAGTATTTGTTTAACATCAAAATGGGCAAAAGAGTCCAGTCAAGATGGTGGAATAGACAGTCCCCAGCATCACTCTCTCCCACAAATCAACCAATTTACAACTATAAAAAAGCAACAACAGCCAAGATGGGGCTGCTAGAACTCAGGGGAAGAGGAGGAGAGCCCTACGGAATTCATGGAGGTGGGAGAAGCGACGATGAGAGAAAGAAAAAACTGCTCCAACCATTTCGTGCAATGGCCGCTTCCAGGCTGGAGCTGCTGAGCACACAGAGAGGAGCCAGAAGAAGCCACAGCAGTGCCCTTCAAATGAAGTTGCTTGGAGGCAGTGGGAGAGAAGAGGGATTTGGTGGCCCCCAAGACAGCAAGGCCACTAATAGAGTTCCTGTGGACCCACACAGGAGCAAGGAGCCACAACAACTGAAAAAAAGGAGCCACTCAGAGGCTGGTGAGTCATCGCAAGGGACCAGCACATAGCCTGTCCCATGGGAAGCGTTTGCAGCATGGGCAATGGGGGAGACCGGCCCACCAGCAGAACACTGGGGCACAGCAAGAACAGTTGATCTGCCCCAAATCAGCACAGGACCACTCAGAGGAGACTGGTCAGTTATACAGAATTGCATGGGGTGCAGTTTGATGAAAAGATTCAGGCGCAGACCAAAGTTTCTACACAACCCGGGTGTACCAGGTCTCTGGAGAGCTGGAAGTATCTATGAGGTCAACCATTAAACCCTGAGCAGCACAAAAAGCCTTCCCTAGGGAAACTTGAGCTAAATTGAGCAAAGCAGCAATTTAGCTCAACCACACAGCTCAAGTACTGGTTCCCACAAGAAGTTTCCCCAATTTAGAAGTAAGCAAAGGACAAAAAATTAGTTCTGGCCCAGGCACACTGCCAGCACCTCAGGCCCACCCGGGGACCTGAGGTATAGAGCTGGGGACCAGAAACCCCCATCCACAACCAGGCACACCACCAGCACCTTGGGGCCTGCCCAGGGACCTGACCCCACCATACCCCACCCACAACCAGGCACGCTGCTAGTGCCTCAGGGCCCCCTAGGGACCTGAGGCATGGAGCCAGGGACTGGACCACCACCACCCACAACGAGGCACACCCACCAGCACCAAGGAGCATGCTAAAAGCATCACCTCCATATGGGTGGCCAGCCATAGCCACCACAGTAACCATGGCTGCTGTGAAAGAAACTAGATATCACAATGACCACGCAGATGGTCTACCAGCCCCTGGAGTACATTGACACAAGGAGAGTCACCAGCAGAGACCAAAGAAAAGAAGAGGATGTCTCTCTCCACAAAGCTCATTCCAGAGTGACAGAAGAAGCATCTGCTCTATCTCAGCATTGGACAGATCATCCAGGCAACAAATCAACAGAGTAACCATTACTCTTTTAGAGGGAGAGAAGAAATCTAGGGTTATCAGAGGTGGGAGGGGAGAGGGAGAAGGGGATAGGGAGAGATTGGAAAAGAAGCATAAAGAATAAGTACAATTTGTAACAATATATATGCTAGTAATATTGATTTGATCAACATATGCCAACATTGAACCCCCAAAATATGTATAATCACTTATGATTCAATAAATTTTTTTTAAATGGGCAAAAAATTTGAATAGACACTTCATCAAAGAAGATACATGGAGAGCAAATAAGTACTTTAAAAGATGCTCAAAATCATTAGCAATGGAAAAATTTTAATTACAACCACAAGGAGATACCACTACACAAGCATTGGCAAAGATGTGGAGCAACTAGTTACGTTTTAAGATGAGTCCATTCTGAGTTCTCCCTTCTGGGGGAATCTAAGGCCTACATGATTCTGCATGTCATTCCAACTTGTGGATAGAAGAGCATCCTCCAGAGCACAGCTGGCCCTCCCACTCTCTGTGCATCCTGTGTTGCTATTTACTGACATCTGGCAGGTCACACCCAGTTCTTTTGAGCACTGGGGCTGACAACGGAGAAGTCTGCATGCCCAACCAAAGGCCCTCATATTCTGCGCCCTCCTCATCCGCATACCAGTCTTCTTCCAAGTCACTGGATCTTTTAGCACTTCCACATAGGGTTTTCTGGTTTCCCCTATCACAGGCACAGACCACAGAACAGGATATTTGGAGGCTCCATCTCAGGCCGATCAGCCATGGCCATCTCACGTCTGCCACCTGAGCTGTTCTGGTTCCCAGTTCTATGCTGAAAGAGAATTTCTGGCCCAAACTGCGGGAAGCAATGAGCAAGCTACCCTGTCCTGCCATTCTGGGCATTTCCACTGGCCCTTCAGCCCCTCCCCTACATGGTTCCTCCCAAAATGTGGAATATACTAAAAAGCATATATACTTCACAGGGCCTGGTTTTCCAAAGTCTTGCAGTTTCAAATATTGACCTGTGGAGGACTGGAAATTTTCCTCAGGCAATAAGTCTCTGGTGTAAGATAAAGATTTGTGGCACAGCAAGGTTGCTAGCTCAAGGACAGACTAGTTACTGATTGTTATGTAAAGATACTGAGAAATTGCTTAAGAAGGAATGTTTGCTAAGATCAAGCTTTTGCTGATAGCCTTACTGGAATGTCATCTGGCTTGTTTCACTGAAAGTTACCAGCCTATATTGTTAAACTATAACCCCACTTATGTCTCTTCCTGTAACTTCCTGGTCTGGAAAATAAATGCAGGCAGAGAACCCCAATTCAGGGTTAATTTCCCAAGGAAGGGATGCCTCTTGCTGGAAGGTCCCAGGGAAGTTAACCACTTCAGGGCTTCTCACTGCTCAGAAGAGATGGGCTTTGAGTAATCCTTTGCATCTCTGTCACTCAGGGGAAGTGGGGTGACAAATCCATGGGGGGCAAAGCAACACAAAGCAACACCAAAAGAATATGGAGGTATCAGTGTGTTTAGGAATGGAAGGGTGGACAATGACACATAGTATGACTTACTGTCCTTCGATTCCTCTGTCACTCAGGATCCTCTTCCCAAACACCGAGAGCTTCTCTTCAGTTGCATTTGTCCTCCCGTTTCCTGGGGCAAAAATAATCTGTTTCATTATGTAGTCTTAGTGGCCAAGGGCTCCGAGGAAAACCCCAAGCATCAATGTATGAAAATTATCTGTTTTCTTTTTCTACTCCATTAGACTGAGAGTTTGAAGGTAGAGACTGTTTCTCCTGCTTGAGGGTGTTCTCAACTGCAGATACTGAATATGTAGAAAAACAGCTCCTAGGAGAACTTACCCTGTCAGTAAGGAAGCATCAACTTCAGAGGCAAACACTAGTAAACATTTAATGCAAAACAGGATCAGATGATGGAACAGAACAGAAAGTCCAAAATAGTCCTTCACCCCCTGCCCACACACACACACATAGATTTTCAATAAAGATACAAGGCTCTCTTCTCTCTACCCCTGGAGAAGAGAGTCTTTTCAACAAATGTTACTGGAACAACTGAATAATCATATAGTGAGGGAGGGGGTGGGGGGGAGGGACTTCAATCCATACCTGTGGTAGGAAGAAAAATGGCATTCCCCAGATGTCCACATCTTAATACCCCCAAACCCACGAATATATTGAGAGTAAAAAGACAAGCCACAAAACATGTTTGCAAAAATGTTTGCATATCATGGATCTGACTTTTGGGGGGAGGGGGTGGGGGAGCTTGCCAGTAAGAGGATCCAAACCGTTGACCTTAGTGTTATATCACCTCGCTCTAAAAAATCATGTTATCTGATAAAGGGCTTTTCTCCAGAATGTATAAACTCTCAAAACTCAGTAACAGGAAGATAAATAACAAGCAAAAAATTGGGCAAAAGATTTGAACAGACACTTCACCAAAGAAGATATGTGGATGACAAACACATACATGAAAAGATGCTCAAATCATTAGTCATGGAAAAATTAAATTATAACCACAAAGAGATACAACTGCACAAGTGTTGTCAAAGTTGTTGAGCAACTGGAACCTTCACACACTAATAGTGGGAATGTAAAATGGTATAACCACTTTAGAAAACAGCTTGGCAGCCTTAGGTATTTACCCAAGAGGAATGAAGACAAACATCCATACAAAGACTTGCAGATGAATGTCCATGGCAGCTTTATTTGTAATAGCCCAACACTGGAAGCAACCGAAACGTCCATCAACAGGTCAATGGATAAACAAACTGTGGGATATGCATACACTGTAATAAACTACCCAGCATCAAAAAATATCCAGCATCAAAAACGAATGAATTCTTGACAACAGATGAACCTCAGAATAATTAGTCTACGTGAAAAAAGCCAAACAAAAAAGGAATACTCACGGTATGATTCAATTTATAGGAAATTCTTTTTTTTTTTTTTCTTTTTGGAAATGTGAACTAATGTACAGTATGGGAAACACACCAGAGCCTGGGTAAGGGGGTGGAGAGGGCAGGAAGGAGGAGTTAGAAAGGAGCAGGAGGAACCTTCTGGGGACAATGAATGTTTACTATCTTGACCATGAGGATGGTTTATGACCGCGAGGACGGTTTATGACCGCATACCTATGTCAAAACTCATCAAATTGTCCACTTTAAATATGTGCGATATCCTGTGTGCCAATTATACCTCAATAAAGCTGTCTTTAAATAACAATAAGAGAAAAAATGGTAAACATATAAAAGGCACGGTCAGACAGTGGCGTTAACAAGTTAAAGACGGTTTTTTGGCAGCTTTGCCGGTGGCCATGGAGAGAAGCAGAAATGCTCGTCCTCTCAAGCCACAGAGGCGCGCAGCGTGGGGCGCTAGTGAAAATCTCTGGGATGACAACACCTCAGGGAAGAGCTGGAGGAGGGATGCTTGACGGCGGAGCAAGGCAGTTCTTGGTGGTCGCTTCCTCCCACCTTGCCTCAAGCGTTTACTTGGAAGCCAAGTAGATCCCCAGGGACCCGCTTACTACTCTAAGTACTTGCGAGCAGTTGGTTTCGTGCTCGGCGGGGGGTGTTTTATTCATTTTTTGTTTTGTTTCCGAGTAGGGTGTTGTAACCCACAAGGATCGAAAATGAAAATAACTCTTACAACCAGAGCTGAGAAGCCACCTCGCCACGACGAACAGGAAGGCGACACACAGGAAAAGGACCGACCTCTGCTCCAGCCCGCCCGGCTGCTCAAGCTCGCCCTCAGTCCGCCCCGTGCTCGCGAACTTCCGCTTCCGGAAAAATGACTCCCGCCGGGGGGCGGAGCGGCCATGAGCCCCGCCCACGGCGCGCCCCACACCGCCGCACACAGCGCCGGCAGGGTCGCTTTACGGCCGGAGGAGGGGGCGTGATACAGACTTGAGGGAGGAGGCCGAGCCGCGGGGCGGGGAAAGAAGCCTTTTGCGGCAGAGCGTAAGTGACGGCGAGGGCGGTGCGACAGCAGCTGGAGGGCCGAGGAGGCGGGTTCGTGTTTCCCGGGCCGGACTGGGCTGTGGGGGGCGCGGGGCCCGGGTAGGGGCGGCGGCCGGAGGCACGCTGTGGCAGCATGGGTGAAGGGGCGCGCGGCGCGGGAGGCCTCGGGCTTCTCTGGGCGGTGGGCGGGTGCGAGCTGCTGGCGGGCCGCAGTCCGGGTCCAGGCCGGGCTTTGACCCGAGGTTGGTGTTCCCCTAACCCGCAGCGCGGCCGGTCCTGTCCTCGCCATGAGGCCGCAGCAGGCGCCGGTGTCCGGAAAGGTGTTCATTCAGCGAGACTACAGCAGTGGCACCCGCTGCCAGTTCCAGACCAAGTTCCCCGCGGAGCTGGAGAACCGGGTACGCGGCCTGGCTCCCCGCGCCTGCTCGGGGCGCGGGCGGGAGGGAGGCTCCGAGTCCGTCGGGTGTCTCGCGGAGCTGGGGAGGGGCAGACACCCAGGTGCGCCGAAGGGGCCACCAGGCAAGACCTGGTGTTTGGAGGAATGAGGCCGAGCCCCCGGTGAGATGACCTTGTGCCGGGAGCTGTACCCAGCAGTCGTCTTTCCCTGACGCCCCTCGGCCCCACCCGGGTTGTTGACACAGTGACGAGGAGCTAATTCCTGGCTTTCCAGGCCACCTCACTCAGCAAGGTTGTAAGCTATGTCCTACCTTACCACGCAAGAGAAATCATCATCATTGTACACCTGGCGTTTGTGGTCACTGTGCTGGTCGCACTGCTCGGCTGAAAGCGTTTGAGTGCTGCGTCAAGCAGTGCAGACAGGCCTTCTGGGAACCTGAAAAATGTAGATCATTAGATGGGCCTGGACAGAAAAATATCTCAGAACAAAGCCTTAAGCTCTCATTGCCATTTTTGATCACTGGGAGCCACATGTTTTGGCTTTGATATCAAAACTCCTCAGAATATAGGTCCTTTGGGCAACCTTGCACGTAGAAGTGGAAGAATGGGATTGGTTTCCCTTTTCTTCAGACTTAATAAAAAAATTAAAAACAGTAAGTATTTATTTAATGTAAAGGTACGATGGAGTGTGTGTGTTTTCATGTACCCACACGTATACACCCAACAGAGAGATGCTTAAGCCAGTTACTTAGATTCTGTTTCCAGTTCAGAGGTTTCTGGTTTGCTGGAAGCAGGTTTTGTGGCTCTTTCCTCTTTGACAGGGAGGGTGAGGGACTGAGAGTTAACTAGGCTTTCTAAGGGTGTGGGGCTGAGAAAGACTGGTGGAGTAAGTGGGCGTTTGATGAATCTGTAGTAGAGAAGATGTGTAGCAGTCCTTTAGAGTCAATTTGTAGCAAGGTGGGTTGCTGTACCTGATTGCCAAGGTTGGAAAATTAACAATAATCAATTATAGTTTCCTTCATCCTGATTTATAATGGTGGGCAGGCTAGTGGAAATTAAACATCAAACGTGCCATAAAAAGATGGTGTGTAGATTAGCTTGTTTGTGAAATGCCATTTATATGGCAGTCTGTCCTCAATGATGTTATGAGTTAAAATAGCATGACAGTAGGTAAACTTGGTCACAGTGGTTTGAAGAGGTAGAAATTGAGCAAGTTGCCAATTGACTAGAGCTACTGAATGTTGTTTTTAGAATAATTTAACATCATGGTTAACATGATTTACATGGTAAGATTTACATGAAATCAATCAAATGTTTTATTTTTAACACTTTTATGGAATCTATGGCTTATGCAATTTATGCACTTTCAAATCAGAATGTAAGCTATTCTTTTTCGCCACATTTATTTGAACGTTACAAGATTCCTTTGTTTACAGACTTTAAAGTCAAGCTTCCACCTCATACTTGAGCCAGATATATGTATACAGAATCAGACATCAGCCTTCTACTCTGTGGTAGAGCCTTTATTTTATAGTCTCAATACAGAAGCACAGTGTAGTCATAGTACTACACTGATTCTTACAGGAAACTGATGTTTCTAAATTCTGGACTCCTTTCATTTCTCTGCGTTCATATAGCCCAGACTCTGCTTGTGGTACTGATACTGAGTACTGTATGAAATGTTATATGGTGCTATTCAGTTGTGCCTTTGAGGGGTTTTTTTGGTTTTGTTTTGTTTTTCTTTTTAAATATTTAAATTAAAACACTAGTTTATACTTTAAACCACTTGGAAAAGCTTTTTTTTTTTTTTCTAGGTTAAGATTAAATTTAAATTACAGGTTTAAATTTTCCTTGCTTTGTTTGAAGGAAAATTGAAAGGTTTCATTGTTTCTCTGCGCCTTACTTTGGAATTTTTACTGATTGCTCTGCCACTGGGGCTGATCTTCCGTTTGTGAGAACATCACACTTGGCAACTTAATAGAGGAAGAAACTAATATACAAATGTTTTATATTACTTTAAAGCATTAAAAAAAAATCTGCAGACAGTTGTGCCCTTTAATTTGGGAGTGAGGACAAGTTCTGTCTGTTAGCAAGCTTACTTTCTCCACTGCCTGTTAGAATGTAATACTTTGATGCATAAGTACTTTGTTGCCAGAACAGTTCTTTAAAGGAAGCTTTATTCTCATTTTAGTCAAAATACAGATATCTTAATCACCCTTGGTCGGGGTAGAAGTAAAATGAGTGAACTATAATTGAGGTTCCCCTACATGCCTTTAAAAATATGCCTCTACATCTAGTCAGTAGAGATTTCCTTTGACTTGCCACTTTCAATCTGTGATCACTTTAGCTTCAGCACCATGCTTCCTAACATGTAATTCAACAAGAAACAAAAATTCTGGGAAAATGAGCCTAATTCCTATTTCCATTCTGACTTTTGATGTTTATTGATCCAAATTTGTATTTGGCTCCACTTCACATATCTCCACATGTTGGTATATCTCTGGTATCAATGTCCACGTACATGAGGGAGAACACCGACAGCTGTTCTTCACACTGCCTAAAGACAGTGAGACAAAAATGCCCAGACCTGTCTGTTGAGCTTTTGCACATTATGTCGTTTGCCTTCGCTGCTGCCTTTCATGCTTTTTACCTTTTATTCCCCCTTTTTCCCTTTTCTTTTCTTTCTTTCTTGCCTTTTTTTTTTTTTTTTTTTTTCTTTCTGTGCTTGGCCAGTACAGGGATCCAAACCCTTTCTTTTTCAATAAACTTTCAAAAACTTGTTGTTGTTTTTGGTTGGTAGTTTGTTTTCTTTTTTAAAACCTTTAACTGACCTGTGATTTGTCTCCATCCTATAAAGCATTACAATCTCAGAATAACTCTTAAGAATTAGTGTTTCTGGTATGAACTGTAATTCTAATCTGAAAGAAATAAGATGTTTCTGGTTAGATCCCATGGTTTTGAATCATATCGTGATGATGAAATGTAAATAATTCAAAGGACTTTCTTTATCAGATCATAACATTGTAAGCAAATCTAATGTGATTGAAATTATTTAGACTTCTGTAGATTTATCGATGGTCAAACCGAAGACATTAACTTAGGCATAGTTAGGTGAACATAACAATTTGCCATTTCTTCTCAATCCATTTTCAGGGAATGAGAACTCTGACTTAGATTCCCAGATGGCCAATCTTGATACCACATCCTCAAGTGGTGATCAGTGAAAGACACTGCCCTGTTCTGAGCACTATCTCTACCCACCCAACCCTTATTTGAAACTCTAATATTCTGGGAAATTTAAACTAGCTCCTTCTGAAAAACAGGAAGAGCCACCACCACTTTAAAATTTACATTAAACTTTTTCGCCATGATTTCAACTGCTTCTAACCTGATGGATTTTAGTAGTTTAAGGATTAGGGCTGACTTGTTAGCTCACTTGGTTAGAGTGCAGTATTATAACACCAAGATTAAGGGTTTGAATCCTGTACCAGCCAGCCATTAAAAAGGGGGGGGGGGATAGTTTTATACTTTAAAAAATTATGCTTTGGGGACTACTTTGTCTCATACTGTATATTGAGGTTCTTTGATTTTTATTTCTGAGTCTATTTCTATATAAAGGAAAACTTCAGAAAAGAGAGGATTCATAGATAAGTAGCTCTTAGTTTTAGGAATAAGGGGGCATTGTGTGAGAGGAGGCTGAGAGTGGGACAGATGCGTTGTGGTTTGTTACTGAGAATGACAGTACTGGATGAAATACTCTGCTAATGGGCCGAGGAAGTCCTAGGATAAAGTATTGAAGTTTGAAATCTGCGAAGTACTATTAGAAGAAGAAAGTAAAGCAGATAATTAAAGTGAAAAAACAGATCACAGCAGTAGTATTAGTGTAGATGTAAGATAATGGCATCACTGAATAGAAATAGGTAATAAGAATGATTTGGTGTGAAGAGTTTTGTATTGGCTTGAGGTTTTGTCTTGTTCATTGTGAGCTTTTAGTAACAAAATAGTTACTTTAAAAAAAGATGGGAGATTGAGAAAACATTATACAGAACTTGTACCTTTGATTCTTCTGCTTACAATGTCCTTTCCTTTTTACCTGGTAAATCCCAGTGTTTAGTTACTCAGTTCAAGATTGCCTGCTCTCCCCAGATAAAGCAATCTTTTTCCTCTTGTGCCACCACTGTGCTTTATATGTACCTCAGTCATAACACCCAGTCAGTGTATTGCATTTTCATGTTTAGTTATCTGTTCTGCTTGTGTAAGCATAAATTCTTGAGGATTGAGACGGTGTCTTATTTGTCTTTTTCTAAGGCCTGTCATAGAACAATAGGTGCTCAGTAAATGTAAATATACATGAATGGAAAGAGGAATAGATTGTAAAATTAAGTTAATTGAAATTCACTATGGGGCCGAGCCCGTGGCGCCCTCGGGAGAGTGCGGCTCTGGGAGCGCAGCGACACTCCCGCCACGGGTTCGGATCCTATATAGGAATGGCCGGTGCACTCACTGGCTGAGTGCCGGTCACAGAAAAGACAAAAAAAAAAAAAAAAGAAAGAAAGAAATTCACTATGAAGAATAAGGAAGTACCATACTGAGCCTTGAAGATATCCAGTGTGTCTGTAAGAGGAATAAAATTAAACCCTAAGCAGTTTCTGTAATGTAGGTTCATATTTAATCACCTAAAAATTGTTTGCTGACTATTAGATGAGTGTTGCCTAAACATTGAGACAAATTAGTGATAGTAAACATTAATAAATTGCTGATCTTTTCTTTCCAAAACTGATTTTTAAATTCTTTCTTCCCTACAGATTGATAGGCAGCAGTTTGAAGAAACGGTTCGAACACTGAATAACCTTTATGCAGAAGCAGAGAAGCTTGGGGGCCAATCATATCTTGAAGGCTGTTTGGCTTGTTTAACAGCATATACCATCTTCTTATGCATGGAAACTCATTATGAGAAGGTAAGGTTACATTTGTTTTCACAAAACCTCTTAAAATCGTGAAGAAAATGAGTTTATTACACATGTATATTTACATGGTGACAATTACCATAAAATATATAGAGGCATTTATAATAATACAAATTTTGTTTCTCTTGTGTCCAGAGCACATAGGAAAGTCCTGAGTCTTTCAGAAACAGATCAAAATTGATGCATCCACTTGGAGCTGGCATATCAATGTTCAAATTGGTGTACACATAAGAAGAATAGAAAATCTGTGTGTTCTCATTCTACCCAGCTTTCTTAGAATCCTTTCACATTATTTCCCCAAATTTCTATCTTCAGTCTTACCCTCCCACCTGAGTTCTCGTCTTCTCTGTCTGACTGCCTGCTAGATCCAGAGTTGCTGGCTTCTCAACTTAAGATGTCCAGAAGTCAAACGCCCACTTCTCCATTTTGTATAATAGAATCCCTGTCTTTTCAGTACCATCTTTAAGTGTGGGGGATAAAAAATTAATCAGTTGTGAAAGACTGAAATATTTTCCATTTTCGCACTCATTAACTTTCTGTGATTTCCTCTGCCATTGTCCTAGTTTGTGCCCATATTCTCTCTCCTAGACTATTGAAATAGTTTGACTAATCTCATTTCTTTCCTTCTTTTGTTTTTCCAAACTATCTGCTACTATCATCTTCATAAAACACAACCTTACCTCCCCTACAACTCCTGCTGAGTCTGGGGCCTTCCCTGGCTTTCGACTTATTGCCACTGCGTCAAGTTCAAGCCCCTCCTCTAGCTGACCCCACCTCACCTTTCAGCTCATCTCCCATCCCTTCCTCCACACTCTCCTTCAGTCTAACTTGCTCACGCGCTGCTCACCCTCCGCTCACCCTCCATGGTTCTTCCTGACCCAGTGTGCCGTCCTTCCCGTGTTCAGTCCCACCACCTCTGTGTCTCACTTCCTCTTACTCTTTCGCTGGGAATTCTTCCTCTCCTTTGTGTCCCTGCAACATGTTATTTGTATCTGTTTTCTGTCACTTGTCACTCTACTTTGGAATGTAGCAGTTTATGTTCTTGTCTTATTTGCCCTTCAAGTATGTATTTTTCTTGAGGTCATTTTTGTATCCCTATTAATGCCTAACACCATGCCTTGGGTATATTAGGCACTCATTGAATGTGTGTTAAGTAAATAAACCCCTAATATATCACTAAATTCTGACAATGCTTAGAAAATGAAATGCTGTAAGAATATCTATATTATACCCTACCTGATAGAAATGTCCCTGTGATTGTCTTATACTCTGGGTAGTAGAAAGTAGATACAGTTGCAGCTAAAGTATATTGAGCTATTGGCTGAAAATGCTGTTGTATTTTTAATTAGCATCCTGCATGTATTCTCTTAGTGCTGTTATAATTCTGTCTTATGTAGAAGGGTATATTTAAATAAATATCCTTCCCAGTATCACATAGAGAACAGCTAACTTTCATTCTTGTTTAACTTTCAAAATCAGAAGTTATTAAGGATCAGTATTAGCTTTCAGTTTGTGTTTAATCTTAGTATCTCCTCTTTAATAACGTTTGGTGAGTGACGAGTCAAGGGAGTCATTCATTTCATAAATATTTATTGAAAGCCTACTATGTGCTAAGCATGTGCCAGGGACATAACTGAACAAGGCAAACACAGCTGCTGACCTGTGGAGTTTATAATTTAGTGGTAACAACTGATAATAACAGGGAAACAAACTGGCCTACAATAAAAAGTAATGGGAGGGACCTAGTTTAGATTGTGTGGTCAGAAAAGGCCTCTGAGGTGGTGACACACTGCTACATGAAGGATGAAAAGCCCAGGGCCATTCAGGCGGAGAGCTGGATGGTTCCTGGGGATGATGTGCAGGAGAGGAATGGCAGAGAATGGCTAGGGGTGAACTTGAAGAGGTAAGCAGAAGCTGTGTCACACAAGGAAGCGTAGTCCATGGAAAGAAGTTTAGATTTTATTTTTAGAGCAGTGGGAAGCTACTCAAAGTTTTTAAGCAGGAGAGTGACGTGATCCGATTTTCATTTTAAGGAGATCTCTTTGCTCTGTGGAAAAAGGCATAAGAGTGGATGCAAGGAAACCAGTTAGGAAGCTCCACAGAAGTCCAGCAAGAGATGATGATAGCTTGGACCAGGAACGAGGCAGTGGAGGTGGAGGAAAATGAGCATCTTCAAGGAGTCTGTTGATGGTAGAACCAATTCTCAGTGAGGAAGCTAAATGTAGGAGGCAAGGGAAGGTTGGATTCATATGAATGGAAACTTGGTCATCTGGGGATGTTGTTTAAAGAATACATAATATTGTCAATTTAAGGTAGAAATACATTCTCCAGAGTATTTTATTCATGCTTAGTGGAGTATCAGAGGTATGAGTTGTCATGTCACTGTACCTTTTAAATTTGTTGGTAAAATTTTAATTAACTTACTCATCCATGTATATTTGGTGAAATAGATGCAGATACCTCCTACTGACATCATTTGTAAAAAGAAATGGGTAACTGGGTGCCAGCCAAGTCATACTTATTATGGGATCTTGGGCAAGTTAATCTCTGAGTTCTCTCAACTATAAAAATAGATCTTAGAATTAATAAATTGCCTCACATATGTTTATGTGATTAATGATTAATAAACAATGTTTTCTTGAGATAGATTTTTTAAAGTTTTAATCAGGTATTTGTGAACACACATATATGGTTTGTTTTTTGTGGGGTTTTTTGTTTTTGGAGTGGGGGGATGCACCTAGCTGGTATGGGGATCCAAACCCTTGACCTTGTTGATATAACACTGTGCTCTAACCAACTGAGTTAACTGGCCAGCACAATTTTTTTATTTCAAGTGTTAAATAATTTTTTAGCAAGCTGCTAGTTTACTTGAATACTAAAACTCATAGCACCTTTCAATTAAAATCCTTTTGACTGTTAATCTTGGAAGGTGGTTCTTGATATCAAAAATACAATGGAAATTGGTTAATCCCAATACATGTTTTAATTTGGGTTTATGGATGATGTGTAAAATACACTTTTAGGGCCGGCCCGTGGCTCACTTGGGAGAGTGCGGTGCTGATAACACCAAGGCCACAGGTTCAGATCCCTATATAGGGATGGCCGGTTGGTTCACTTGGGAGAGCGTGGCACTGACAACACCAAGTCAAGGGTTAAGATCCCCTTATCAGTCATCTTTTTTAAAAAATTAAAAAATAAAATACACTTTATAGATCTAATTAAGGTCTCTTTTTTTTTTTGCAGAGCAAGTATTATAAAGCCAGAAAAGACCAAATAAAATTAATTAAGAAGCCAAGACTTAAGACATGGCCACATTTTTTAAATGGGAGATTTTTTTAAGAAACTGGACATGGATAATTAGGTCATACAAAGTTAATAACTGGAATGGTCATAATTAAGATATACCATATTTGTACTTTTAAAAGAAAACTTTGTAAATGTATTTTTGTATTTTTGATAAAATGATAAAACTGTAAGAGAACTGCCTTCTCCCTTCCTTGTCCCTTGGTAGTTTCTGTGCTATTATTTTCTACTTTATGAAAAGAGTGTTGAGTCTTAAACACTAAAATTCCTAGTCTACAAACAGTAAGCTGAATATAATAGTGCTTATACTTTGTCATGTGGGTTAAATTATTTGAAATTATAAATAGGCCTTTTAAAACTCACTAGAACAATCATGCTTTTTTTTCCTATAATGTGCTATTTATTGATTTAAAATGAAGATAAAGACCTCAGTGTTATTTCTCTATTGTTGCTACCCATGATAATTAGTGAACAAATGGGCTTGTGGAAGGTTCTCCTCTCGATAGCTATTCTCCTGTTCATCAACTAGAAAACAACCCTTCTGCCTATGTGCTGTCATCTGTGAAGTGAACATAGCTAGGAGGGAACTTGAGTATTTTCTGAAAATACTCATATCCTGATGTTCTCATTTAGCCTCGCTCAGGCTATTTTTCTTGGAATCTAGTAGGCTTTCTACAGTTTAATATTCTCAGGGAGGACAGTAATCTTTCCTGAGGTTTGATTGTTTTTCACTTTGTAAGTATTATGCAAATTGAGTTTTTGTTGAGGGTTTTGAGAATGATGGAGATAATTTTGCTAAATATTATGGTTTGTTTTGACATCGATTTACCAAAAATAATAAAATGTGAGTAAAGTGTCAAAACCTAAGGTTGCTTGGAGTGAGGATGGTGCTTTGTCCTGTCTGGGGTTGCAGTATGAGTTTACTAATATTAGTGCTTTATTGTTGCTAAAGAGACTAAGAGTTTGGGACAGTGTTGCCTTCATCAAAATAGCATAAGAGGATTTGGAGCTTATACAAAAAGAAAACTGGTTTTTTTTTTTCTGAACTGATGGTACCCAAGTTCACCTGAATGTTCCTAAAGTCTAAATAAAAGCCTTGCTCAACAAAGTTATGCTTGAATCAAATAAAGGAATGCTGTTTCTTTGCTAGTAACCTATACCCAAAGAGAGAAGGAGGAAAGCTCTTCTGAAGGAATCTTTTCTTTGAAACCAGCCATGCGAATATTGTTCTGAGTGTCTCCCCTAGTATGAATGGACTGGGTGAAAGGAGACTGAGCCTCCCATTTCTAATTCTGGCAGGCAAGCTGAGAAGGAAATTGGAGAGAAGATTGAGAGTGCTGAGTTGGGCACCTTTGTGGGCTGCTTCCTTCTATTCATTATTTTAGAATGATTGACAAACTCTGATATAAAGATAGTGCCTAAGGTTTTACCAAGCACAGCTCAGATTCTCTGAGAGCTGACAATGGGAAAATGATGTATAACATGCATTGATTGATTCAGGTAATTAGGTGAAAAAAACTGTTTTCTTTAGAAATAATATTTTTAATTTACATTACATAAAGAACCATGCAGATTGCTCATTCAGAAATATCATGCTCTTTTTTAAAAAGCATAAAACATGAGATTATCCTCAAAGATGTAACCTGAATAAACTATTTAAATTATTTTCCTTCAATAAGAAAATTCTTTATACAAACCATATAGAGTTTTAAATTCCAAATCAATTTATACCAAAGCATCTGAATTGTAACAACCTAATTTGTTAATTCGGCCTTGTACAATATACACCCACACTTTATTTTTATACAGTTCTTTTTTCCCTTTATGTTGTGATCACATTTTTTACTTTATCATTTGCCAGTAGTGTGAATTTAAGGAAGTATATAGTAATTTAAAGATCTAGATCAAAGCCTCTTTGAACATTAGAGCCAGAAAAGGTTTATGATGATTTTGAGCCTGAAATAAAACATGTAATTCTTTGATTTTGGATATAGCTATTAAGATTTATTTTCCTTATCTGCCTCAAAATTGCCCTTATTAAAGCTGGAGATTTGGCAATTTCCAGAAGTTCCTTTTCATCCTATCTGGTTTTTGTCTACGTTTGCTTTGACTTTTACAAGTTTAATAGTAAACTTAAAAATTGAGATTCCTGTCTAGGGAACAAGAGCAAACTACAGAACAGCACTACATGCAGTCATGGAAATGATGTAAGACACTTGTAGTCACCAGAAACTCCATGGCAACTAATGCCTACATGTTTTGCAAAGGAAATACCTTTTCAGTTTTAAAATGACTGGGCTACCTTTTGTTATAGGCCAACCTTGTGTCATTACTTAAAATCGATGAAAATGTACAAGGGAAGGCCAAGAATTATCCTCGATGTTAGAAGATGTCACATTAACAATGCTTTATGAGTTGGGAAAAAGAAGCATATAGCTGTTGTGTATGTAATGCTCTGTTTATTTCTCTGTATCCGGGACTGGGGTAACTGGAAGGTAAGAAGGAGGGGGTTGTTTCCCATCATGCTTGTGTATTCATTTACATTTCCACAGTATCAAAGATACTTTTGACTTGAGGAGTCCATGCTGTGCTCTATGTTGTATGCAACTGATGTGAGCCAAGTAATCAGAGCTATATTCTGCCGTATGAATATCCATATGACTTGTTTTGAAAACTAATTCCATTGCCTGAATATTTTTACATCTAGCTGATACTTAAAGGAAATCTGATGAGATGTGTAAAAAGCTATGATGTTTCTTTCTGTCAGGTTCTGAAGAAAGTCTCTAAATACATTCAAGAGCAGAATGAGAAGATATATGCTCCGCAAGGCCTCCTCCTGACAGATCCCATTGAGAGAGGACTTCGAGTTGTATCTTTTTAGTCCAGATCTTATGACCTAAAATGTTTATTTATTTATTTTTTTAAATTGATGGTACTATTTGTCATTGGCTAGCATTTAACTTCCATCTTCTTCTGTGTGCCATAGGAAGTTTCTATGTGAATTGCATACCTACCTGAAGCTTCCCGCCTCCAACATTTTTTCTTAAAGCATGTTTCTCCTTCCTTCACACTGTTTAGTATTCTGATTACCATCTTTCTTGGTGGTTCCAAGAGAATCTTAGAATAATAATGGGGGTGGTATGAGTAATGCATTTCAGCTGCAGAAACTCTGAACCAAAAGCCCCTTTGAAATGTACGAACTCATAATGTGTGGCAAGACTTCATCCAAATGAATTTCAGTTCCATGGGTTCATCTGACTGGTAGAAATCAATTGCAGCTGCCACATGTACAATTTCATTGCCTTTGACAGACTGTGTATAAGCTTTGAAAATCACTAAGTGAATTTGGTAAATAAAATTTCAAAAAAACTAATTTAGCTTGATAACTAGAGCAATGGATAAGTAAATTTTTTTAAAAACCTAGGTCACATAATTCCAGGCCTTCTAGCTGATAATAATCTCAGCAGTTTTATTATACTCTTCAGCAATAATTCTTAAACTTTTAGAGGTCATAAACTCTCCCCCAAGAAAAGGTTTTCATGTAATTTCAGAGCATTTTTGAACCCCTGAATTTATTACTTCCATAGATTCTCAGTTAAGAACCCCCTAGTTCTACAGATAAAGCATCCTTTTCAGTGTTTTGGTTTTTGTTTTTTAAATAAATCACCAGTGTTTGGGAAGGAACCACATGTGTAATATGGTTAGTAATATGAAAGTAATTACATTTCTTAAAATTTTCAGCAAGGTGGAGAAAGCATTATGTTTAGGGAAAAAATTTTAGTAATTTAAAAATAAACAAAGCAAATTGAAAGCAAACTATGCAGATCATCATCTTACCATAGTCCCCTTTTGTGTGTTATGTTCTATAGTGTGTTTTCTTAACAGCCATGCTGTCTAGATTGAAATTACCATTTATGAAGACAGAGGCATGAGCAGTGGAAGATAAACCATAGAATTAAAGGTAAGTACAAAAATATGGTTTATATGCAATTTTTGCAAATTTTGAGGATGCGTGAATTTTCTTCCTTGCATGGTAAATAAATCATTTAATCTTAGAATTAAATAGTGGTGTATTTTCTCTATTAGCCTAAGCTAATCACCATATCAACTTTTTTTGGCAGCTGGCAGGTACAGGGATCCAAACCTGTGACCTTGGTATTACCAGTACCATGTTCTCCCAAGTGAGCTAACCAGCTATCCCTTTAGCTTAATATTTAAAATGTGTATTAACCCCAGTTCTGTTACCAAGTAAAACTTCTATATTACCAAATATAGAATTTAATCCTGTTCGGATCTCCATACCTGCCAGCCACCAAAAAAAAATAAAAAAACAGAATTCTGATTTTTCCCCCCATATTGTTTTCAGACTGGTTTTGTTGTTACTTTGGGTTTTTTAGTGGGGGGTGGGGCAGGCAGTGTTTGGCTTGTTTTCTTTTAATATTTCAAAACTATCCTAAGCATTTAAATAGTTGGATTTTGAACATTAAGAATTAGTTGAGATTTCCCTGCCTATATGACAAATGGCTTTAATAAGCAAAGGAACATTTTGGGAAGGACTAGGAAGATTCTGAATATTTCATTTATTATATTTAGGGGGTTTCAGAGCCCTGGAAAAAAAACCACCTGGTGGGTAGAATGATAAATTTCATTCCTTTGTTTAGAATGTTAATATTCTTGTATACCCAGGTAATGCCATTTAATGAGTAAGAAACACTAATTAATACTAATAAGAACCTATAGGCAGAATCATCTTGAAGTCTTAAGTACATTAGCAGAGCCTTTTAGTGACAGAAAAATAGTACTTCACTGTTTATGCCAGTTTCCGGGCTGACTGATTAGCTCATTTGATTAGAGCGCAGTGTTATAACACCAAGGTCAAGGGTTCAGATCCCCATACCAGCCCGCTGCCAAAAAAAATTTTTTTTCAGTTATATGCTCTTTCCAAAGATAATGTTCTGCTGCTATACTTTCCTAGTTGACCTTGATTGCAGGTGTTTATCACTAATTAGTAGGCAGCACAGACACAGAATGTACCAAAACATACATTTCTTTCTAGAGCAACAATAATAATAATAATAGCTACCATTTTGAGGGAACCTATTAATGTGCCATGTATTGTACAAATGATACTTCTAGATTTCACAATAATCCTGAAAAGTACAAGGGTACTTCAGAAAGTTCATGGAAATTTTGAATTAAAAGATAGTGTGAATCTTTCCACAAACTTTTTGAAGAACCCTCATATTTTCCGCATTTTACAGATGAGGACACCAAGGTACAAATAGATTAAAAGACATTCTCAAGGTCACAGTTAACGAGTATTGGGATATGAACCCAGGTCTGGTTGACCATCTTTTACACCTGTTTTTTATACCGTACTTCTCAGTACTTGGAGCAGCACGCACATGGAGAAAGGAAAGAGGTCATCAGATTATTCTAGATGTTTGTCCCCTTTTCTTTTACAGTACTTTTTTAAAAAATAAAATAAAATTTATTGCTTACAGTTTCTGAGGCTGGGAAGTCCAAAGTCCATCTGGTGATGGCGACAGTGACCCAGAGGTCTCACATTGCAAGATGGTGGAAGCAGAGAAAGCAGAGAGCCTTTTATAGTACTTTTTAAAAATATATTTTGTCTGCTTCTGTACCATTTATTGAATCCTACAAATCATCCAACATTCCAAAGCTGCCTTCTTTTAGCACTAGTGAATGTGTCACCTGAGTTCTTGAAAGCCAAAGATCTAAATAATTACATCCTCTGCCATATGTTTTATTTCTTTAAAAAGACTTTGTTTAGGAACACTTAGTGTTACTTGTCCATACACTTTCTGATGTACAATTTCCAAACTGTTTCTCACACAAGCAATCAGGAACCTTATGTGTGGTTTTTGTTATGTGCTCTTGGAATACATTTGTTTTATCAATTGCAGCTGCGTTGACTTGGCGCAACCCATTTGTCATGACTCATTTTCCAGCTATTATTGCATAATAGACTGTTTTTCTGAGGTGGTGTAGGGTTTTGAGCAATTACACACCAGAGACTAATCTATCAATATTCACACAACTGTAAAGTTTTGAAATGGGAAAGATTTACATTAGGAACTTCTGGATAGTTTCATGAATGCAAATATTTTTGTTCAACACCATTTAGTTTTCAGAGTTATGTGTTCCTTAGGTCCAGGATCCAGTGTGGGCTGAGATCTTGGAGAAGGGGGGAAACTGTAAGAATAATTTATTCAATTCTACCATTTTTCTTAAGTCTGCAAGGTGTCTGCCGGTTGAAGCATTATATGGGAATTAAATTAATAATTTAACAAAACAATACACAAACAATGGGGATACCTTTATTTTTTAAAAGAGCTTTAAACAAAAATATTTTGCTCTTTCTGAGTTTAATTTTTTTATTATCTTACCTATATCTTTATTGTCACATGTTTAGTATTAGATACACTGACGGTGTTTGCTCTCTAGATTAAGATTGTCATCATTATCTAAAAAATGGAATATATGACGGCTAACAGTCGTCAGCACTTGCTGTGTGTCAGCATTGTTCTAAATGCTTAATTGTAATCATTACAACAATCCTACAAGGTAGATACAACAACCTGTAGGTAGCAATCAAGACAGCCTGGCTCTGTGGCTGGCACTTGACCATGTGCTGTACTACTTCTCACAACATGGTTGGTCAGAGATGTGAATATACAGGACTTAAATTTCTCAAGTATTGAGCTGCATTCTTTTTTTTTTTTTTTTTTTTGTCTTTTTCGTGACTGGCACTCAGCCAGTGAGTGCACCGGCCAGTCCTATATAGGATCCGAACCCGCGGCGGGAGCGACGCCGCGCTCCCAGCGCCGCACTCTCCCGAGTGCGCCACGGGCTCGGCCCTGCATTCTTATTTAGACAAGTATTACAGATACAAGTATTTTATTAGATAGAACCCTGGGTTATAGGACAGAACCCACATATTATTAGCTCATACCAGTTGATGTAAGAGAGATGGTATTAGAAGTTATTTTTAGCATCCCTTTCTAAAACCTTTACTTTTTCCCTTTAATTTTAGATCCCACCTCCAGCTGGGATTCTCATCTACCCACTGGCCGATCCAGAGTGTCCCTACCTCCTCTCCAGAGCATCATTCCTTTGTATCTGCTGCCAGAGCCACGGTGCCATTTACTTCAAGGACTAAGTTTCTAAAATTCCACACCTGGAGTGACCTGTCGTCGCTCAGCATCCGCTTTGTGTTTCCAAATTGTGTAGGATTCTGTAATCTTTTGATTAGTTTCTGAGAAAATACAATGAAGCATTTCACTTTTTTTATTCAAAGCCATTTAATAAAATATGCAGTTGGTCAGCCCAGTGCAAAGTTTATCTGCCACCAGTACCACTGGTTCTCCTCATCCCTTGGGCCAGCTTCCCCAGGTGGCTATAGACCTCAGCAAGTCACATCTTAGCCAGTGTGCAGTCTTATTTCCTGAGATTAGTAGAATGCTAGTCTCCAGGATTTTGGTAAGGGGTAGACTGTGTCTGTGGTTTTGCTAATGCATCACCCAGATTTCAAAGAATATCGATTTTGCCATGACTCCAACCTTAAGATTTATTTCTGCTGTACAGTTTCTCCAACCGAAGCTCATTGAAAAAATAATGTATAATGTTAATTGTTTTATTATAGCAATTATTCCTAATTAAAGCAGTATTTAATGCAATTTCCAGTTATTTTCTTTGGAGAATTTTGTTATTATTGCAGTACTTTGAACGTTAGGAAGATGTGGTATGTGTTGCTTGTTCATTACAAAAATAAGTAAGCACAATAATGTGGTTGCTAAACCATCAAACACATAAATGTCCCTGCCGTGTCCCTGAATGTGTAATAAGCAAGTGTAATAAATATTTTAATTATAGTTTTGTTATAAATATAACTTATGATTAAAAATTTTGACAGGAATAATACTATGTATTACTAATTTTTAACTATCCCTCTTGGCAAACATGATTCAAAGTCTTTCCTCATACGCAGTATTCAAGGCACAGAAATCTTATGATTGGCTCAAGTACAGTTAGTTAAGTGATTTCCAACCAAAACTTCTAAGTCTGAGTCAGTATTTTTAGCTCTTCTTTTGGCTGTCTGTTCTTCATATCAGGGCTTCTTACACCCTCCATTCATCTTTGGGGTTTGAGAGTGCTGTATTTGTGAGAAAGTTAAAAAATATATTAAGGGAGAATGAAGCAGTTAAGTTTTCCTTTCAGTATATTGTAGGTGCTAATACTGGATTTAAATTTAATTTCTTTTATGAGTCTGTTATTCAATAAATCCCATAGGTCTGTGTAATATTTTAATTGTGTAAAACTCCTGTTACTTTGTAGCCTGTAATAGTGTGTCCGTCTGCCTTTTAAACTTGTTGCAATAACTTTGCTGAAATATTAACACATTAGTAAAACTTTTCTTAAACAAATTGTTTCTGTGTCATATTTCATGTGATTTGGTAAAGTGGCAAATGATATGGCATTAAATCTGGCAGATGGAGACTGGCCGGTTAGCTCAGTTGGTCAGAGCAGTGTCATAACAACAAGTTCAAGGGTTTGGATCCTTGTACTGGCCAGCAGCAAAAAAAATTGGCAGGTAGACAATACTACTGGAAACACTGGTACATTGTAGCTTAGTGTTTTTCATACCTTTCAGTTTCTTACAAGCTTTATCTTAAGCAGATATGGTAGCATAGGTAACAATCAAGAAATAGTCCCTAATAGTAAAACAATGTATTCATTTAAAGAAATAAGATATTGGAATGTTTCATTAAGAAAAAGGTATCCGTTGTTATTATGTTGGATATTTGGGTCATCTGATGACTCAGTTTTTTTGTTTTTTTTTAAAGATGACTGGTAAGGGTATCTTAACCCTTGACTTGGTGGTGTCAGCACCATGCTGTCCAAAGTTAGTCAACTGGCCATCCCTATATAGGGATCCGAACCTGTGGCCTTGGTATTACCAGCACCACACTCTCCCAAGTGAGCCATGGGCTGGCCCTGACTCAGTTTTTTAAAGCAAGGTAGATTGGTAGAGATTAACAGCTAAGATACAATATATTATGACTTTCTCTTTTGTCAACTTATTTTTCTCCTTTTGTTTCTTTTTGTTTCTTTTTTGTTGTTATAAGCTTATTTTTCTATATAAAATTTTCAGCTTCTCTTTCCTATCCAGTGTTTGTTCGTGTTTTTTTCTTCTATTTTTTTCTTTCCTCTCTAATGAAACTAATAATAAATAATATTCATGTAGCCAGTAGTCAAAAAAGAGGTCATAACACCTCAATTAAGTTCCTTCAGTATTCCACTTGGCCCTGGCTCCTAGCATAAGCAAAGTCATAGTTTCTCAAGAGTAACATGCTTTGTTTTTTGTTGTTTTGTTTTAATTTCATATAGAAGAAGCCAGAGTATTAGTGCATCTATCCCAAATTCCAAGCATCATACACAGTGCTACATGTGCTTAGCACTCACATATTTTGAAATGAATAAGCTGTAAATTGAGAGTCAGCTCAGGAGGGTGTTTGACTTTATTGATAAACAGTGACTTGTATTGTTCCTTTATAAAGTCTGGTAAAACTGGAGAAGATACCTGTGGCTCTCCACTAGAGTGAGCTCTTGCCTAGAGATAACTACTCAAAGATGCTAGAGACCTTTCTGTCCTAGATCAGGAATTCCCAGGGAAAGGAAAGGAATTTCTTTCAGACCTCTTAGCATAGGACTGGCTGGTTAGCTCAGTTGGTTAGAGTGCACCTTGTAACACTAAGGTCAAGGGTTTGGATCCCCATGCTGGCCAGCTGCAAAAAACCAACAAAACAAAGCCTCAGAGTAGGTGGGCAGCACAAGCCATGGGTAAGCTGGCTGCATGCACCTTGTCCTTGATTGTGCCATGCACGGTGCTAGTGTGTACAAGAAACATAGCTATGGTTAGAACTGGAGAACAGTTTAAAGCATATTTCTCCTTAATTCTTTTAATCTTTTGATGAAAGTTCATTTTTAGAAAATTTCCACTTCTCAAAGCTCTCTAAGGACCTAATAAAGCATGAACAACACTTTATAATCATTTGAATCCTTGCAACTAAATTTTTCTGTGTAAAATCAAAGTTACAAGAATATGAAAAATGTGCTTGTCACTCATGAAATAAAATGAATCAAACAGGTTTATAATCTGACATCAGAGTCTATTCTATAGTACAAATACTGGCTGGAATAGGACAAAGTGATCCCCATCTTCATTTGTGCTTGGTTGAAGGATAAACAAATTATAACCATTACACAGTGACCAGCTTTAATCTGCAAATGCTTAGGGGTGAAGGATTTTATACTTCTCTGCCCCACAAAAGCTGGAGTAAATGGTTTTATAATAGTACTATCCAGTGCTCAAAACTTGGAATGTGTAGAGGATAGCAAACATCTGACTAACGTTTGCCATGAACCATTGGAAATGCCAAAATGTAGGTTCTGGACCACTTAAGTTCTAGGGTAGTTAAGGGGGACAGTACTACATGTATTTTGCTCCAAAATGAGTAGACAGAATTGTATGACCAAAATAAAGGCTATGGCTCTTCTGTGTTGTATCTTATGTACCTAAATGGTGCAGATATGAAGTTCTGTGAAATTCTGTCTAAAACCAGATAGCCCTAAAGAACTTAATGTCTACTTTAAAAATTTTTAAAACTACATTTTCCAAAAAAATAATTTTATAAATCGGGCACTATCAAAGATTTTTGGTTAAGGGTCATTGTCGAATTAAATTCCAATTTATGCTAGCAGAATGTTCTGGGTTTTTTTATTTTTAACAGTGTCTGAGTAGTATGAGTATTTATTGACCTCATAATAACTTCCTTAACTTTGTGCTGTCACTTTTCACCTTGGTAGTGAAATCTCTAGTCTTCATATTCATTAATCACCTTGTCTTTGAAGAATTCTTTTTGTTTCACTTACAAAGAGTTCTTTAGAAAGAAAAAAAAGGCAGAGAGAAGGGGGCCTAACAATCAGTCCTGGCTATCAGATATGTCGTTCTTGATCTTAATGTTTCTGTTCATCTGTACTCTCCCTCCTGTTTTCACAGACTGGTTTATTGCCAGGAAATGAGCATAATAATTTGTATTTTTTAAGTTTTGGCAATTATTCTTCAGGGAATAATCAAATGCCAAACATCATAGCTATTAGAGGCTCAGATTCTATGACATGGACTGAGAAACACAGATGTAAAGGGAATTTTTTTTCCCAGTTAACAGATTGATGTGCACAACTTTTGCACATTTTTGTGTATCTCATATAACGTACAAATGTGTTTGTTTAATTTGATTCCTACTTTCATAGGTGTTTCTTATAAGGATTATGTGCTTTAAAAAGCAACATTAGTGTAGAACTTAACGTATAATTTTAAAATGAAGAGTGCTTCGGTTAACAATTAGGAAAGGAAAGGCCAAACAGCATGTTTTGGGCATTTTTAATATTGCAGAAAAATCTTCACTTAATTTCCAATGATGTAGAAGGAAAATCATCTCTTAAGCAACCAGAAACCCCAACAGTAGCCATAACTGACAAGAGAAAACTTGGCCAACCCCTGCCAGTGAGAGTTGTAAGTGTAAAATAATCAGATTCCTGATAGAGATTCTGAGGAAACCACTTGTGTACATTTTTTTCTGAGAGTATCCCCAAGTACTTTGTAGATTTTGAAGTAACCACAAGTTTTCTGTTAAGGAAATGTGTGGTGTCAGCAATATGCAGCTGCATGTTAGCTCTGTGTGAGTGTCAAGGCAGAAGAAAAACTGCTTCTGAGACTAAAGGAGGCATTTAGGCTCACAGGGTAGAATTTAGTCTTACTGGTTTATTTAGCAGACAAACTTGTTAGGAACTTAAAAACTTATTTGCCTGAAATCAAAGTCCCAACAAGGCTTTTACAGAACTTGACATGCTGGTTCCAGAAAAGGTGAGGAGACAAGCCCTACAACTAGCAAGACTTATTATAAAGTTGTCATAATTAGGATGTGTGGCACTAGTGCAAGGATAGACTCATAGACCACAGAACAGAATAGAGACTACACGCAGACCCAAGCATGTGTGATGGCTGGCGTAGCCTTCTTTTGCCACTCAGATCCTCTCTCCTCTTCTGTGCTCCTTGTGTTCTGAAAGACTAATCTGCATGGACTGCATCAGCCTGGCTCCCTTGCCCTATGGCTTCCAGTAGGGTTTGGCTAATGGTGGCCATTATCAGGAGACCTGAGCACAGTACACTGACTCATGGGAGTGGCTAACTGCTTGGACAGCTGCTTAGGGACCCGGAAAGGCAATGCTGGAGGCTGGCAAGGAGGAGTAGAGGAGCCCTACATGGACAGATCTCTAGAAACAGGCACAGAGCATGAAGAAATGCACATGTTATGTAAATGCCCACCGGATCGTGTCTTCTTCAGAGAGCTTCTCATTGAGGAAGTGAAAGTTCCTTTGGATGTTGGTCAGCCTCTTTTCCCAGCCTCCCTGGTGCTGCCTCAGTGGAACCATGTGAAGTGGTCATGGCAGCAAGGATGAAGGCCTCATGTGGCTCAGCATCATGGACTTCCTCTCACTGAGACTGATCCAGCCACTGCTGCTGGCGAGTGCCCAGTCTGCCAGTGGGGGCAATGCTAAGCCCCCAACTCAGCACCGTTCCCCAGGAGTGGGTTTTGATTATAACATATCCCTGGACATTTCAATTACTGAATTGGGACAATGTTTTCTTAAAGAGATCACAGGGCTTGTTCTTTTTTAGTCAAAGTGACAACAGTAATCAGTTTTCACCAGGGGCAGGAGAGGAACTATCCCCAACAAATAAATGTAAAGGGACAAAAAAAGAAGTTGCTTTATAATCAGATTTCATGAATTATGCTAATTGATGTAGTGAATACACACATACACACACACGCACAACTGTTACCATGTTATTGTTTCTGGGTACACACATATGTGATAAAACATAAATACATTCCTAGGAACAATAAACACTAAGTCAAGATAGTGGGTACCTCTAAAGAGGAAGGGAGAGGAAGGAATGGGGTCAGAAAGAGGAGCACAAAGAACTTAGATTGCATTTGTGATGTTATATGTCTTCTTATTTTCCATGCTCTTCCAAATACCTAAAAAACAACCTACAGGTTCATCAATATAAATTACCATGTCCTAAATATCATGCACACCTGTTAACATACTCTGTATCATGAGGGGCTTTAATAATCTGGACACGATAGCCACCCCCCCTGGATTTCACTCAGGTCTCTTAGTGTCGATCTCCTCTGAGCCTTCAGGCCTGTTGGTCTCGCTGGTTTCGCTGGTCGCCAATGGGCACTAGCCTCTGAGCTCTGGTAGTTCTAATAATACAAAAAAAGCATAGAGTAGACATCCAAGATACAAGAATTACACTTCCAGCCTAGAAGTAGCATATAACCAAGGGTGAAGTTCAGGTCAAGCTGAATTTCTCACTTAAGTAAACATGTCTATGTGAAGAGAGGGTGACTCAGGTCTCGCTTCTCCACAGAGATGAGTCCGCAGCAGACAGCATGGTCACTTCCACATCTTACTCTTCTGACAAGTTAGTAACTCACAAAGTGACAGCTGTCTACAGCAAGATCAGCCATAGAAGACCAAATGACTCAAGGCTTCGGTTCTTGTTTCCAAAAATACCAACACTTAACACAAGTCCATGGCCAGATTTTAGTACTTTCAGTTGAAAGCATTTTCATAGCTGAACTGAACAAAACAAACTGAAAAATCTAATAATTCCCATCACTTTGGGATACTCTAAAGGTAGAATTATTACGTTATCTGTTGTAAAATACTCAGATAATGGTATGTGCCATCGAACATAATTAATCATCCTATCCTATCTTCTAGCCTTCTGATGTATAGAGGGTGAAAGCTGAACTCAGTTAATTAAGATGTTTACTTTCACCAGTGAGAAACCTGTAAGAAGTGTTTCAATGAAGAAACCTATACATAATGCCAGAAGATTTTACGATTTCATTAATTTAAAATTCACAATTTTCTTCTATTAACTCTGGCCTCCTATTCCTTATGATTTCAAGTATTGGCATCTCAAGAGATGTATAATTTATACATGCTACATGTAGAAATGAAAACAATAATAACATTGTAATACAATTCCATCTCTATAACTCTAATTAGAAAGTTTGGTACTTAAGAAAAAATGTAAGTCAATCTTACTGTATTTTGTCCGCTCAAGAAAATCATTACCTACATAGAGATGAATCTGAATTGTAGTCTAAGAATTGTCCCATGGAAAGAAATTAATTCAATAACCATTAGTCTAAAGTAGGATGATTCATTTCTATACTTAGGTGAAGTTCTCAAAATGCCCATGTCTATGATCCATTTACACAAAGAAAGGAAAGATTAAAATTAAAGACAATAAATAAAATTTTGATACAGGCACATTCTTGAACAAGACTACCATTTAGCCTTTTTCTTTGACTATACTCAAATCTTTTCCTACACAAACATTATATATATATAGTGTGTGTGTGTGTGTGTGTGTGTGTGTGTGTGTGTGTGTGTGTGTGTGTGTGTGTGTGTGTGTGTGTGTTGTCCTAAGCTGTAAGCATTGACAAATACTGGTTTTCATTTAGCCCTAAGGACAATTCCCTCAAGTAAATTATATGGACTCTAATAAATATGAGGACCTGCCCAGCACTGAGAAATATGAGCTTTTCATCAAAGATGCCCATGACATAAAAACACATGAATTTCTTTATGGAAAGGCCACATCTCTCTTTGCTTATTCTTATCCAGAAAATCATTAGGAAACTCATTTTAATCAACCTGCCTAATGCTATGTTGGCCACATTGTATCAGAAAATTGATTTTGTTAAAAAAAAAAAAAAGGAAAATTCATGGATCATTGTCTATTCTGCAACTAATAAATAGCAAGATAATTTTTAAATATCGTCACAGCGTTTCAGAAGAGCTAGAACCTGAGGAGAAAAAAAAGGAATTGGGAATATCATGAATTGCCTAGATTTTCCACTTGTGAGATCCATGCCTGGCCCTCCTGGCCCCAGACCTCCTGAGCTTTTCAGTAGCCTCTTGGCTACAGAAGCAGGTATTGGGTTTTACCATTACCCAGAAAAATACTTAAATTTACCAGCCCGTAGCTTTCCTTATGAGGCTAAAACATTCTAAGAGCACTTTTCTGCCTTCCTTAAAAATACAAGCTGCCTTCTTACTTCCCTTAGTCCAAATCTTCATTTAGAAAAACTAGGGGCTGAATTTTGTTTAACTATGCACTCGCAAAACTTAACGGTTTGGTCCTTAGGGCAGGGGGACCAAGAATGTGATGGAATTCAGAAGCGAACCCTGTGGACCAAACAAGTAAGGGCAGTGATAGTATGAGAACAGTACTGATGGTATTCCCTTCTTTTTGAAAGCATCTTTCTCTAGAAACGTTGACAGAACTGTACAGATATCATTGAAAAGCTATTTGGCAATGAGAATTATGGAAGAATGGGATTGTGCTCAGAGTGTTCCAGTCATCTATGCTGCTGCACAACAAACCATCCCAAACAAAGGGGCTTAAAACAACCCCAACATTTATTTTGCTCACAAACCTGCCCTGGGGGCAGGACTGGGCAGGGCAGCCGGTGTCTGCCCCTCCACGTCAGCTGAGAGCATCACCTGAAGGCGCGTTCAGCTCCGACCCCCGGAGGACGCAGGGGCTGGGCCGCGGGGGCTCCACCCCGGCACCGCGTCCCACGTGCGCTCTCCCGCGGGCGGCCGGCTCGGTCGGCTCGGTCGGCTCGCGGCTCCCGGGGACGCGGCCGGGGAGGAAGGAAAGCACGGCCTCTCTAGGTCACAGAGATCTTCCCAGATTTCAAAGGCACTAGCCGAGACCCCTCGGTGGAGGAGTGCAAGTCGCATGGTAAACAGGGCGTGTGGGCTGAGGTCAAGCACACGTGCACGGCTGAAACCGCTGGACTGCCTGCAGGCTGTGTGTCCTGTGCGACAGCTCACGTCCCCTCCTTCGGGGCGTGCATCTCGAGGTACCTCACGGCCGTCGGCGTGTTCTGTTGCAGCCTTGGCGACGTGGCTGTCGTCGGGCGGAAGCAGCACGCCGTCGAGAGGCAGCCCTTGCCAGTCAGTCAGCGGGGCACGCGAGGTCCGCAGCCCTCGTACGGCGGCGAGGGAGGCGTCCGCGACCCGGGGAAGAAAGACTGGCGCCACACCAAGAGGAGGAAGCTTTCCCGAACAGCTGGAAGAGGCGACCGTCGCGGGAGCCCGGGCACAGGTGGGCCACGCGGGGAGCTCCTGAACCGTCCGCCCCGCCAGCCCCCGCGGCGCCCCCTGCCGGCCGCCCCGGCAGCGCCACCCATCCGCCCGCGGCGCCTCCAGGCGGATGGAGCTGGGAGCGAGGCCGCCGCGCGGACAGTTCTCTCCTCCCGGTGGGCGGGGCTAGTGAGGCCGCCGGCCTTTTCCCCGGGCCATGATTGGTCGGCGCCGCTGAGCGCGGTGACGTATGCGTGGCGGAAGGCCTCGCTGTGGCGCGCGGGAGCCAGGCCGTGGGCTGGTGCGTGCCGGAGCCCCGCCTCCGTTGTTCCCCGCGCTGGCCGCCGCAGCGGTGGTCTGCACCCCGCCCGAGTGAGGTCCGAGCGGACTCAGGGTGCGTGTGTCGGGAGAGGGCTGGCTCTGCGTTTGAGGCACCGGGGAAGGAGAGGAGGGGAAGGAATGTGCCTCAGTTTCCCCGAGGCTCCGGGGCCTTGCCCCGGCTCCGCCAGCCGCCTTCCTAAGCTTTCGAGCCGCTGCGTGGTTTGGGGCCGCTGGGCCTCCTGGCGGTGGAAATCGGATGTCGATGAGTCCTCCCGCAGTTCTGAGTGCGGCACGTGCTGCGCGCGGGAGGGCCAGGCGCGGAGCAGATGCGACCGCAGCCGACACAGCCCGGGGAAAAGACAAGGGATGACCACGGCGGGGTGTGGTGGGTGCTCGGTCGAAGCAGTTATAGGGGCGTCCCGCTTGAGGAACCCGTACCTGCCCTAAGCCTTGGAGGAAGAGGGGAAGCCCTGGAAAGCTAGCCTGTGGGGTCTCTAGCCACGGCCCCTGGGCCTCTGTAACCGCGGTAAACCTTTTCCTTCTCCAGATACATTGTTGCCTGTTCTTGCAAATACAGTAAAACACATTGCAGAGTATTGCTGCTTTTACTCTCCTTAGGTTTCTGGTGTCAGAGAAGATGACAGAGGAACTGGATCTCCTGGGACAGGACTCGGATGGGGGTAGCGAGGAGATGGTCCTAACTCCTGCAGAGCTCATCGCAAGGCTGGAGCAGGTAAGCATCCCAAGTAGAATCCCTTTGCTCCAATCTTAGCCTTTTTATTTAGTCCAGCTGTGCAAAGGTCAGGGATCAGAAAATGAGGAAATGGAATTCAAGGTCTCTTTCATAGAACAGAGACTGAATCTTACCTTCTACGCAGAAGTAGGAAGTAGGGAGGCATAATCTGTTAGAAACCTCAGAGTATCAAACAGAAGCCTTCGGTGCGGCCAGTAAGGGACAGCTGTGGGCAGGTTTAGTAGAACAGTTCACAGAGCACAGATCTACTTGGTGTTTGCAGGGATGGTAGAGGTGTGGAGACTTTGTAAATTCTGTACCTTAGCCTGTTGAAATATCTGCTGTTTCCCTGGAGAATGCCCGGGTTAGCAAGAAAGTGCTGAAACATCTTTAAGGGAAAACTGGTCCTATTTTTCCTTTTCCTCCCATATTATTTTCTTGAGTCAGCTGTTCTGCGTATTTCCACTGCTTGTCTAAAGTTTCTGAGATATTTCTCCTTTTAGTTGTAATAGCTACGATTTATTGAGTATTTACTGTATGCCAGTAACTGCTCAGTTCTTTGCAGTTGTCTTCTCGTGAAGCTCTGTTAATTTGGGAGTTCAAACCATCTGGACTTAAATCCCTCCATCTGTTATGTGACCTTAAATTAAATAAGATACATAGTTTGTCTCAAGCCTTTCCTTGACTATAAAATGGAGATAACAACAGTGGCTTCTTCACAGAATTGTGAGGATTAAATGAGATAATATATGCAAAGTGCTCAGCATGTTGTCTGATACATGATAAGCACTCACTAAATGTTAGCTGTTGGTAGTAATAATTCTTACCCTATTGGGCACTTTCAATTTACAGATGCTGAAACTGATGATTAGAGATGTAAAGTTATTTGCCACATGTGGCAAAAAGGACACACGTAGCAGCAGAGCCAGGATATGAACTCAGGTTTCTTTGACTCCAAAACATGTGCTCTTAATCTATTACACCTGCTGCCTTATTCTTGTCTTTTCCCTTTAACTGCCCCTTTCCAGAACTCTCTCGTGTTTGCTGCTTTAGCATTCTTCATTCTTCCCTGCCGTACATGCTATCATGAATGACAAAACTGAAGAAAGATAATTTTTAAATTATATTTTATGTGGTAGTCCTTACTATTTAGCGGTGATTCTTAATCTGTTTTTATATCACTGTATTAGTCCGTTTGCATTGCTTATAACAAAATACTTCAAACTGGGTAATTTATAAAGAGAAACAAAATTTATTGCTTACAGTTTCTGAGGCTGGGAAGTCCAAAGTCCATCTGGTGGCGACAGTAACCCAAGGGTCTCACATTGCAAGATAGTAGATGCACAGACAGCAGAGAGAGAGACAGACTCTCCTTTTAAAGCCCTCAGAACCACACCCCTGACCACCGTTATTAATCCATTCACTACTACATGGTCCTACAATCCAATCACCTCTTCAAGGCTCCACCTTTCAGTTACCATAATAGGATTTCCTACCCTTTTAACAGTCACAATGGGGGCTAAGTTTCTAATACATAAAACTTGGGGGACACAATTCAAGCTTCAGGAAGTTTTGGGGTGACATAATTCAGTCCACTACAATCACAGGCTTTTTGAGAAGCTGGTGAAAACTCTGGCCCTTCTTCCCAGATTTATGTACCCATGCAGAATTTTGTATATGATTTCAGGGAGTCACAGATACCCTGCGGTCTACCCACAGACGTGGTTGGTGGAACCAGCTTAAGAACTCCTGCTTCATTAGGAAAGGATTCATTAAATAAAAATCATAAAGGAAAAAACTGATATATTCAACTACATTAAAATTAAGAAATTCTGTTTGTACCCCTCAAGAGTAAAAACACAAACCACCAAACTGGGAGACAATATTTGCAAAATATGTAACTGACAGACGATTATTATCCGCAGTACATAAACAAGCTTTACAGACTGCCAGTAGAAAAAGGAAGTTTAAACAGGCATCTCCCAGGAGAGGAAATCAAGATAACCAATAAGCATATGAGGAAGATGTTCATAGAACTTTTTAGCAATCAGGAAGATGGAAATTAAAATCACGGTGAGGTATCATTTCATCCCTATCAGATTGGCAGGAATGAACAAGGTGCAGTGTGAGGTATGGCAAGAATGTAGAGCAATTCGCACACCTATGTTGTGGTGGGGTATAAATAAGTACAATCACTTTGGGAAATAATATGTTATTATATAGGAAAGTTGAAAGTGCACATATTTTGTGGCCCAGTAATTCTACTCCCAGGTATATACCTAGAGAAAACTTTGAGTACTCCAGGAGACATGCACAGTATGTTCATAGCATTGCTTGCAATAATTAAAAGTGGCAATAACCCAGATATCCATCAACAATAAAACGGATTTTTAAAATTATGGCATATACAGAGTGGGCAGAAAACAGCAGTGAAGACCAGTAAGAGATCCTGCAACAGCACGGATAACAGGAGGATAATGTGCAGTAATAACAATAAAGTACAAGTTGCCAAAGAAACAATTCATGTAAAGTTCGAATATGCAAAACTTGTTCAAAGCAGAGATTGCCACTTTGGGTGACATGGCATCCTGGTGTGCTGCAAATTCTTGCAATGTCGACCCCTCCACCCTGTGGGATAGCCCGGAGCCTCTTCCGGGCATCATCAGGGGGTCTGTGGAAGGCAGCCTGAGGACAGTGGGTTCTGACAGCACAGCCTCAGCTTGGCAGCAGGTGAGCACAAGCTATATCTCATGGCTGATGCTCTCGCAGTGCCCTGAGTGCAGCCAAGGGGGTGATCCACCACCTGAACAGATAAAACCAGACACAGGCTCTTCTGCCACATGGCACAGCTGAAGACACAGCCAGACAGGGCCACTGATGTATACAGTACAGGACACTTTTAAATGCCTGTGAAAAATGTTGTAAAAGCTATTACCTACAGTGCGTGGCTTCCCAGTTTAGTGAGTGTTTTGGTTTGCTAGTGCTGCATAACAGTACCTCAGATTGGGTGGCTTAAACAATAGGATTTTTTTTTTTCTCAGTTCTGGAGGCTGAGATCAAGGTACCAGCATGGTTGGTTTCTTCTGAGGCCTCTTTACTGGACCTGTAGATGGTTGTCTTCCTGTGTCTTCACATGGTCCTCCCTCTTGTCTGTGTCTGTTAAAATTGCCTGGTCTTAGAAGGACACCATCATAATGGATTAGGGCCTATCCTAATGACCTCATTTTAACTTAATTACCTCTTTAAAGACCCTATCTCCAAATATAGTCACATTCTGAGGTACTGGGAGTCAGCACTTCAACGTAGAGATTCTTGGAGAGGAACACAATTCAGCTCACAGCAATGATGAACAAATTGTCATTAAAAATTTTGATCAGGAAGCCCGTGTACCCATTTTAAGCATAGAACCTGATTTTTATTTGTTTTCTGTTTGTTTGTTTGGTTGGTTTTTGGGGGCAGCTGGCCAGTACAGGGATCAAACCCCGGACCTTGGTGTTATCAACACAATGCTCTAACCAACTGAGCTAACCAGCCGACCCCTGATTACTTTTTAAAACACCGTGGATTTAAACACAAGTTTCTCACTAAAACTTTTGAAAAAATTTTATTTCAAAGTTTTGTACAGGGCCAAGCCCGTGGGGCACTCGGGAGAGTGCGGCGCTCGGAGCGCAGCGACTGCGCTCCCGCCGCGGGTTCGGAGCCTATATAGGAATGGCCGGTGCACTCACTGGCTGAGTGCCAGTCACGAAAAAGACAAAAAAAAAAAAAAAAAAGTTTTGTACAGATGTCTCCCCTAATGTTTTATATTTTATCATAATTTCATAATGTGAATGAAAGATCTTTCCAAATCTCCATTTTACCCCAGTGTACCACATAAGCACTGTCACTTTCTTTGAGCATCCTGTCATGAGAAGGCTGGGAAACACTGTGTAAAGTATAAACAAATGCTGTCAAACTGTAGAGAAAATCGAACCCTTGATGCAGGCTAATGAAACCCTCTGAGGAGGTAGGAACACAGAGACTTTTACAGTAACGGTAATAAGTAAAGCTGTGTGCACACAGGTGTTTATGTCACTGTTCTTCATGTTTTATAAACAGTTTTGTACCTGTTTAATATTTAATGAAATAATTTAAAAAGAAAAACTCCCTTTTATAAGTCCCCAGAAAATTTGATCTTTCCTCATTTATTATGCAGGTTGTCTTTCTGGTTAATTTTATATATCTGCAATACTGTTACAGAAGCTCAAGCACTTGGAAAGCATTTGTGATAGTAGCAATGCCCAGTATTTCATAATGTGTCTTGATGGTGATAACAGGAGAAGCAGAGACTCAAGGACATCAGAAAAAATAAGTTGATCCTGATTGGCATGTAATTCTGAGCTATGCTAAAACTAAATTTCCTGTAATTGAAAGATAAGTATAGCTTTCTATAATCACATGGGTATTTCAGTTCTCTAAGCCTTGGTAATCTCTAAAATGTACAGAGCAGCTGGGACTGAGTCACAAATTAGCCTCTTGCTCCAAAACTGTTTGATAGATGAGTACCCATTTCTATTATGACCCTTTATACTGTGGGGCCGTTGGTAAATTACTCAATCTGTGTTTTTTCATCAATAAGAAAGGATAACTATCCACCTCCTCTCAGATATTATAGTGAAGAATGGAAAAGTACTTGTACTGCGCTCCGAGCGTCAGGAATGAATGAAGAGACGTGTAGATTCGTAGTGTTCCTTCGTCTCAGCGTGGGAGCCGGTGCTCCCCGGTGGGAAGTAGCTGCTGAAGAGGTAGAAATGTGCTAATGCTACTTGGTGAAAGGGACTGTTGAGCGCCAGGTGGTGAATATAGGATTGTGAGCACAACTCCCCACTAAAAGACACAGAAAAGCCATCATCAAACATAGTTTGTCTTCAAAGGGTTCCCAGTATTTCTGACTGGGAGGCAAACAGTTTCCTTTGCCTGAGATATCTGTGGCTTTCATGGGGTGTGTATTGATACACAGGGGTTTTTTTGTTCCATTGTGAGTGATGCTCATTTTTTTTATGGCATTTTTTTTCAGGCCTGGATGAATGAAAAGTTTGCCCCTGAGCTACTGGAAAGCAAGTCTGAAATTATAGAATGTGTCATTGAGCAGCTAGATCACATGGTAAGCGTTGCTGGTCCCAGGGTTACAAAGGAAGAGAAAGTCAAAAGCATGTGGTCCACGTGGTGACAGGCCGGGGTCTGATAGAAAATCTGTTCTGTTTGGCTCAGCCCAGTATTTTTTTTTTTTTTTTTTTTTAATATTGAATTAGTTCTCTACATTTACAAAGCCTGAAAGTTCCTATAAATATCTAGATATCAGTTTCCCATGAAAAGTGTACATTCCTGGCCCCACTTTTCTGCATAAGAACAGCTGACCAGAGCAGGGCAAGGGCTACCACCTTTCAGTGTGCTGTCCTCTTCCTGCAGTCCCTAACTACCCGCCTTTTCTACAGACCTTACCTGCCTGGCCCCTGTAGACATTTGAGTTTGTGGTCCTCGGCTTGGATGAGCTGGGCTTAAATCATTATCACCTTTAGAGTTGCTTTAAAATGTTGGTATTTTACAGTTTCTCAATGGGTGTTTTAACATGGCTTTTTAGACATATTACACATTTCTTCTGTGTTATGTTATCTCCTTTACAATTAGATTGGAGTTCTGGGCTCTTCTGGCTGACTGTGTTAAGATTCTATTCAAATGGTCATTTCCTGACATAAATGAGTATTGTTGGAACTTTATACAGTGAGGCCATAGTCCTATATTATTTGTGTAATTAAAAAATTTTTTAAAAATTAGAACTCTGTGTATGTTGTATGTGATGAGTTTTTTGTTTTCCTTGTACTGAAACATCATCTTTGGGTCCTCAGTGTTGCCAGTGATGATGGTCCTTTGTCCTTGAATATCGTGTTTATAAACTTTAGTTTCTCTCTTAATAGGAAGAAAATGTCAGGAGAGCCAAAAAGGGGGACCTGAAGGTCAGCATTCATCGAATGGAGATGGAGAGGATCCGCTATGTCCTTAACAGCTACTTGCGGTGTCGACTCCTGAAGGTTTGACATGGAGATAGCTGTGGGCATTAAGGCCATGGAGTCTGTAGGATGGACTGCATGTCCTGGGGAAGAGTCGGGCTGCGGCATGGGAGGGTCCAGGGCCTAAAGATGCTGCTGAGAACCCACTAACAGTATAGCTGAAGACTAAGGAGGACAAGAGATTGTTCTGGGGGAGTACAGGTAGAATGTGTGATCCACACCTCCCGGGATACCATGCACATTTTTAGTCTTTATCTGCTATGTGAACAGTGTCCTCTGGAGTTACAATGTGGCAGAGCTGAGGGTAGAGTTGTTGGCGTTAGTGCAGTAGGAAGTACCGACTAGATGAGAACTAGCTTTAAAAATTATTTTGCATCTGCCAGATGGACCATATCAGTGTCAACTGGACCATGGGAGCTTGACATTCTACTATAGCTCTGTGGCCTACTAACTTATAAAAATGAAATTGTTAAACATTCTTATTTTGTATGATGCCTGTGTTAACCCTGGAAAATTCTTACTTCCTTCAAGTTTCTTCTCATTTAGTTCCGTTCGTCGTCTTAGTTATTACAGATAACATACATTCTCCTTTCTACAGAGAGTGCTTCTGATATCTGAAGACAGCTCCTAAGTCTCACCTAAAACTTCTCTCAGCTAAGCGTTTCAACCATTTGAATCCATTTACTGTCCTCATCTCTTCACTAAAAAGGTTCTGGTTTGTGAACATCCTTCTTAAGTTATACCACCTGGAACTAAATACAATATTCCCCCTTGTAGTTTGGCCACTTTTGTGAAAAATAGGAGGATCGCTCCCCTTATTCTGGGTATTCACCTGGTATTCAACTGGTAATAATGCCTCTTGGTATCACATTAGCATATTTGACTCACCATTGACTCAAACCTTCTGAAGTTTTTAAGTTATAATTACCCCATCCAGTCACCATCCTGTGTTTGTATGGCTTAGTTTTTGACCACTAAGTGAAGGGCTTGATACTTATCCCTTTTAAACTTTGTCTTATTAAATTGGTCCATTTCCCTGGTCTATGGTTCCTGATCTTGTTACCTAATATATTAGCTATCTTTTTAACACTATATATTAAGCAATTTTGATAAGTATGTCGTCAAAAGTCTTATCTGATTCCTCAGTATGACTGAGTCACTGATAAGAGTATATCACAAGGGCCGGCCTGTGGCTCACTTGGGAGAGTGTGGTACTGGTAACACCAAGGCCACGGGTTCGGATCCCTATATAGGGATGACCGGTTAGCTCACTTGGGAGAGCGTGGTGCTGACAACACCAAGTCAAGGGTTAAGATCCCCTTACTGGTCATCTTCCAAAAAAAAAAAAAGTATATCACAAATACTTCCCTATTGATTGACATCGATTCATTGGATCAATATTCTTTGTTCAACTATTTGTGAATCTCCCAGTCTATGTTATTGCTCACGCCCAGGTTCACAGTTTGTTCACAAGGCTTCACAAAGACGTTGTCACATGTCTTTAAAAAGATAGAGGTAGCCCTGGTGTGATTCCGTCCTATGCAGCTGTTCTTCAGAGCAGCAGTCATTTGTCTCCATCCGCCTTCTCTCCCACCTCAGTGCATGCCACCACCCCACGGAAGATTCGATGGACATGGACATAAGCCTCCCAAGGCCCCAGAACTGTCTTTTCTGTTGTGAAGTAAAGGCCAACAAAGATGATCACTTTAAAGTGGATAATGATGAAAATGAGCACCAGTCGTCTTTGAGAATGGTCAGCCTAGGGGCTGGTGCAAAGGATGGACTGTGCAATGTTGAAGCAGAGGCAGTGAATTATGAGGGCAGTGCAGTTAAAGTAATACTGGCAGCTCTGAAAATGTCTGCACTGCCTGTGGTTTCCCTTGGGGGCTTTGAGATGACACCACCTGTGGTCTTACTGTTGAAATGTGGCTCAGGGCCTGTGCATATCAGTGGACAGCACTTAGTAGCTGTGGAGAAAGATGCAGAATCAGAAGGTGGAGAGGAGGAGGAAGTGAAAGTCTTAAGTATGTCTGGAAAGCGATCTGCCCTGGAAGTGGTAGCAAGCTTCCACAGGAAAAGGTAAAACTGGCTGCTGATGAAGATGATAATGATGACTTTGATGAGAAGGAAACTGAAGAAAAAGCTCCAGTGAAGAAATCTGTACAAGATACTCCAGCCAAAAATGGACAAAAATCAAACCAGAATGGAAAAGACTCAAAACTGTCAATACCAGGATGAAAAGGTCAAGAATCCTTCAGAAAAAAGGAAAAACTCCTAAAACACCAAAAGGACCTAGTTCTGTGGAAGACATTAAAGCAGAAATGCAAGCAACTATAGAAAAAGGTGGTTCCTCTCCCAGAGTGGAAGCCAGCTTCATGAGTCGTGTGAAGAATTGCTTCCGGATGGCTGACCGGAGGCTGCTGAGGACCTCTGGCAGTGGAGGAAGTCTCTTTAAGAGAGCTGTTTAAACAGTTTATTAAAATTTTCCGTCCTATTTCGTTTCCATATCAGTTGATATTTGGCTGTCCTTTTTATAATGCAGAATAAGAATTTTGATAAATGTTGTCCAGGTTCCATTGCCAAGAATGGGTTGTCCGAAAAGCCTGTTTAGTTTTTAAGATGGAACTCCACCCTTTGCTTGGTTTTAAGCATGCATGGAATGTTATGATAGGCCATAGTAGTAGTGGTGGTCAGACATGGAGATGGTGGGGAGACAAAAATGTACATGTGAAATAAACAGTGTTTTAATTTTTCAAAAAAAGAGAGAGGGAGAGACAGTATTCCTGTCCACCCGACTTCCAGGTTTTCTTTGACTTCACAGGACATCTTTTAAAATTATCTATTCTAATATAGTGCCGCATGTCCCGTATGAAGTCCACAAGTCCGTATTTGAAGATTCACCACCTTCTTTCCAGTTTCAAAAATTAGGATATTTGCCTATCCCCAGTCTTTCATACCTCTTCTGAATTTAGTGATTCTTTCAAGATTATGAAACTACCTATATTTTTAGTACACTAAGTAATATAGTAACTGTAGCAATTTACATATAACAGGAGGAAGTACTTCGTAAACTTAAGCTCCATAAAAATGTTGATTTATCCATAATTGGTCTAAGCCAAAAGACTTAAACTTCTTTCGGACAGTTGAGTGCTGCTTCACCCTGGCCTTCATCGCTTCCTTAGACAGAGATAGTAGCACTAACTCCAGACAGTAGGCCAGGCCTTTCCTGGTTCCTGACAACACACCCTGCAGTGTATTGAATTATATCCCCCCAAAACTCACTGAAGCTTGAATTGTGTCCCCAAGTTTTATGTATTAGAAATTTAGCCCCCACTGTGACTGTTAAGAGGGTGGGAAATCCTATGATGGTAATTGAAAGGTGGGGCCTTGAAGAGGTGATTGGACCATGCAGTAGTGGATGGATTAAAAATGGTGGTCAGGCGTGTGGTTCTGAGGGCTTTAAGAAAAGAGGAGAGTCTGTCTTTCTCTCTCTCTGCTCTCTCTGCTTCCACCATCTTGCAATGTGAGACCCTTGGGTCATTGTCACCACCACCAGGTGGACTTTGGACTTCCCAGCCTCAGAAACTGTAAGCAATAAATTTCATTTTTCTTTATAAATCACGCAGTTCCTTGTATTTTGTTATAAGCAATGCAAATGGACTAATATAGAGCACTGGTACTAGAGAAATGGGGTGTTGCTTATAACAAATACTTGAAAATGTGAAAATGGCTTTGGAACTGGGTGTTAGGCAAAGGTTGGAAGAGTTTGGAGAACCCAGATGAGGACAAAAAGATGAGGGAAAGTTTGGAGTGTCTTAGAGACTGGTTACATGGTGGCGAGCAGAATGCTGATGGAAAATATGGACTGTAAAGACCTCTAAGGAGGTCTCAGATAGAAATAAGAAGTTTATTGGAAACTGGGGCAAAGATCACCCTTGTTGTGAACTGATGAGCTTGGCTACATTGTGTGTGTGCCCTAGGACTTTGGAAGTTTGAACTTAAGAGCTGTGAACCAAAATTTTTGGCGGAAGAAATTTCTAAGCAGCAAAGCATTAAGGAAGCTGCATGGCTGCTTGCAACAGCCTACGCTGAGTTATGGCAGCAAAGGCATGACATAAAGCCAGAATATAAAATGGAAGCAGAGGATAAACATTTGGAAAATTTGCAGCCTGGTCGTGTGGTAGAGAAGCAGAGAGCATTTTCAGAAGAAAAATTCAGTGGTGCTAAGAAGATTAACACAAAAGAATGGGATTATCAAGAGAAGGGGGAAAATGTCCAGAAGGCATTGCAGAAGCCTCAGTGGTCAACCCTTCCATTTCAGTCCCAAAGGCCTAGGGACATGGGATGGTCTCGGGAAACAGGCCCGAGGCACCCTCCACAGGCTCACTGCCCAGGACCACCTCGGGAAGCTGCTTTCTGCACCCCTTCTACTCCAGCCTTTGCTAAATTGGCCCCAGGGATGGATTGACCTGCAGCTTTGAAAGACACAAGCCAGAAGCCTTGTTGGAGTCCACAAGGTGCTAGGTCTGCAGGCTCACAGAATGCTAGAGCTATGAAGGCTTGGGAGCCTCCACCCCGATTTCAAAGGATGTATGGAGACGTCCAGGGGCCCAGGAAGAGATCTGTCCCAGGAGTGGAGTCACCACATAGAGCCTTTGCCAGAGCAATGCCAAGCAGAAATGTGGGGTCAGAGTTGCAGCAGAGAAACCCCATGCCTAGTGGAGCCATGCGAGTGGGACCACCCTGGAGACCCCAGCCCTGTGGAGCTACCAGAATAGAACACTAGTCTGAGAGCTAAAGCATCAACTGAGACCAGGAAAGCCATAGAAGTTGAGCTGCCTGAGGACTTGGAGACCAACCCACACATCAGCATGCAGAGGACGTGCAACATGAACTCAAGGTATATGATTTACATGATTCGCCAGCTTTGAGATTTAATGCCTGCCCTGCTGGGTTTTGGACTTGTTTGGGACCTGTTACCCCTTTCTTTTGGCCTGTTCTTTTCTCAGTGGGAATACGTACCTTATGTTTGTCCCACCATTGTGTCTTGCAAGTAGATAACTTGTATTGATTTCACAGATGGGACTTTGGACTTTTGACTTGAAACAAGTTGAGGCTTTGGGGATGAAATGAAAGTATTTGCATATGAAAAGACAGGAGTTTTGCGGGGCCAGGGGCAGAATGTAGTGGATTGAATTATGTATGTCTCCCCAAAACTCACTGAAGCTTGAATTGTGTCCCCCAAGTTTTATGTATTAGAAACTTAGCCCCCTGTTAAGAGAGTGTGAAATCCTATTATGGTAATTGAAAGGTGAGGCCTTAAAGAGATGATTGGATTATAGGACCCTGCAGTAGTAAATGGGTTATTGGTAGTCAAGGGTGTGGTTCTGAAGGCTTTAAAAGAAGAGGAGATTCTGTCTTTCTCTCTGCTCTCTCTGCTTCCACCATCTTGCAATGTGAGACCACTGGGTCACTGTCATCACTAACAGATGGACTTTGGACTTCCCAGCCTCAGAAACTGTAAGCAATAAATTTCATTTTCTTTATAAATCACCAGTTTCAAGTATTTTGTTATAAGTGACAGAAACAGACTAATAAAAAGCTTGTTTTGTTTGCGGGATTTTTTTGTTTGTTTTTGTTTGCAGTTCTTAACATTTTTTCTAAGGCTCACCTCATTCTGGGCTTTATCCTTTCTGGTTTTATTCTTTTTTTTTTTCCTTTGTTTTTATCTTTTTTCTGGTTTTATTCTTATAATTAAATGTCATTATTATATCTGCTTGTGTATTCTGTGTGCATCTTTCCAGCTTTTGTGTATATTTCAGTTCACAGAATACCCTGTACAGTTACATAAAAATGTTAAATGATATCTCTGCTCTGCCTCTTCAATATCATCTACAATTATATTTCAGATTTTCTTCTATGAAAGCCTCTCATCCCTTTTAAACTGTCTTCCTTTTTAGAGTCTTCATCTTTTCTCTGAATTCTTTGAAACATACCTTTTTGAAGTCCAGAGTGTAGGTCTTATCAGAATGAATCTTGGCCATGGAGACTTGCCATTTTTAAAGTCGATTTTAGATTAACCTCAACCTCTTTCAGACAACAAGTATGCTTGACACTTAGATCTTGACAGATGTTTTCTATTCATCCCTACAGATAGAGAAGTTTTTCCCTCATGTCCTTGAGAAGGAGAAAACACGCCCTGAGGGGGAGCCTTCCAGCCTTTCTGCAGAAGAGTTTGCCTTTGCCAAAGAGTGAGCAAGCAGCAGGGTTGGGACTGCCTTTTTTTCCCAGCTTGTGAGCATGAGCTTTGGTGGGATATCCATGAAGCCCGTCTCTGAGCTGCATCCACTGTTGTCTGTCTGTAGCCCAGGTGACTCCAACCAGTCATGTATGCCCCAGCAACTTGAATTTGTGTATTTCAGGTACATGGCTAACATACAGACCTATCTTAAGAATGTTGCCTTAAAGCATATGCCTCCAAACTTACAGAAGGTGGACCTCTTGAGGTCAGGTAAGAGAGCATTCTCCTTCCAGAGATCCTCAGGGGCCATAGTTCACACCCCAGGTACCTTTAGGTGCCTAGAATAGGATCTTCATCTTCACTCTTTTTTCTCAGATATGGAAAAATAAGTATGTAGATAAGTAGAAAAGAGAAAAGGGGAAGGATTCTGGTTAGAAGCCAGGAAAAAAATCATTAAATACAGACACAAAGGTAGCCGTTTCAGCATTACGCTCGTGTTCTTCAGGTTAGGGTGAACTCATCACTGCCGTTAGAAACGTGGACTCACTCGCGTGTTCGGTCATTCATCCATCCAGCAGCCATCTGCTGAGCACCTGTGGTGCGCAGGGCTCTTTTGAACACTGAAGACACGGAGGTCACGCCAACCCCGCTCTGCTCTCGAGGGCTGGCAGTCTTTTCCTCATGGTCCTGAACACGCAGGGACTGTCTAGCCCCAGGGAGGATTTAAACAGGAGGCAGGGAACTTACAGTGAGTCCCTGTTGCTTCCACGAGGGGCTGCTACCCTCTTTGTGGTGAGGAGTTTGTCCAGGTGCAGAAGGGAGCAGGACCGAGCATGTGGGAGGAGGAGGGCGGCAGCTGGGGAGGGCAGCTTGCCAAAGCCCTGCCCCTGCACCAGCCCCCCAGGCTGAGGAGTTGAGGAAAGGGAGTTACGGTGGGAACTACTAGCCTTGGACTGAACTGGGGGCCTCTGGCTTATGGGTTAAAGTTTATATTTCTCAGCTTTTCATACTTTTTTCATATCTGAGCAAGACCTTGTCAGGCAAAATGCCAGACCTAATTAAACAGTTCTCCAGGAGACTGGAACCCGCCTTGTTCTCAAGCTAAGCTTGTTGTGCCAAGACTATGAGCTCAAGCACAACTGAGCCCTGGAAATTCATCTCTGCCCTAGCCCATGCTGGGGGCTGGGGACCACAGTGCAACCCTGTGGCAGTGGCAAGTGTCTTAGTCCCTTCCAGCCACTCACAGATCTGGAGGCTGGTAAGTCCAAGATGCAGGCACAAGCAGATTCAGTGTCTGGCAAGGACCTGTTGCACACAGATGGCATCTTCTGTGTACCCACATAGTAGAAGGGATAAACAGCTCCTTCAGGCCTCTTGTGTAAGGTCACTAAGCCCATTCTGTGTGTTCTAGTCTCCTTTCATAAGGTTACCAGTCAGGTTGGTTGAGGGCCCACACTAATGGCCTCATTTTAACTTAGTTACTTCTTTAAAAGCCCTGTCTCCAAACACAGTTCTTTCTGAAGTATTGGGAGTTAGGCCTTCAACATATGAATGTGGGGGACACAAGTTGGCCCATAACACCAGGAACAAGCCAGACCTATGCCACATTTGCAGAGCCCTGAACTGGTCCTTTTTTTTTTTTTTTTTTATTGAATCAAAATTGATTATGCATATTTGGGGGGTTCAATATTGAGATATGTTGATCAAATCAATATTACTAGCATATATTGTTACAAATCATATTTATTCTTTATGCCCCGTGTCCAATCTCTCCCCATCCCCCTCTGCCTCCCCCCCCCATTACCCTAGGTTTCTTCTCTCCTTCTGAAAGAGTAATGGTTACTCTGTTGATTTGTTGCCTAGATGATCTGTCCGATGCTGAGAGGTGTGATCAGCTCCCCCAGTATTATCATAGAACAGATGCTTCTTCTGTCACTCTGAAATGGGTTTTATGGAGAGAGACATTCTCTTCTTTATCTCTGCTGGTGACTCTCCTTGCATTAATGCATTCCAGTGGCTGGGGGACCATCTGCATGATGGTTGTGGCGTCTAGCCACTTTCCTGGCAGCCATGGTTATTGTGGTGGCTGTGGTGGGCCACCCACATGGAGATTATCTTTTTGGGGGATTTTTTGGTTTGGTTTGGTTTGGTTTTTTAAAAGATGACCGGTAAGGGGGTCTTAAACCCTTGACTTTGTGTTGTCAGCACCATGCTCTCCCGAGTGAGCTAACAGGCCATCCCTATATAGGGATCCAAACCCGTGGCCTTGATGTTATCAGCACCACGCTCTCCCAAGTGAGCAACGGGCCAGCCCTAGAGGTGATGTTTTTGGCATGCTCCTTGGTGCTGGTGGTGTGCCTGGTTGCGGAGAGTGTCTGGTCCCCAGATCCAGACCTCAGGTTCCCCGGTGGGCCCCGAGGTGCTGGCACAGTGTGCCTGTTTGTGGGAGGGGGTTCCAGTCCTTGGTTCCATTCCTTGGATCCCAAGGTGGACCAGAGGCTTTGGCACAGTGTGCCTGTTTGTGGGAGGGGGGTCTGGTCCCTGGCTCCATACTCTGGGTCCCTGGGCAGGCCCCGAGGCACTGGCACAGTGTTCCTGGTTGTGGGAGGGGGGTCCGGTTCCCTTCTCCATGTCTTGGGTCCCCAAGCAGGCCCTGAGGTGCTGGTGCAATGTGCCTGTTTGTGGGAGGGAGGTTCGGTCTTTCTCTATGCCTCGGGCAGGCCCCAAGGCGCTGGCATGGTGTGCCTGGTTGTGGGAGGGGGGGGGGTCTGGTCCCCTTCTCCATGCCTCATGTCCCCTAGTGAGCCCCAAAGCGCTGGTGGTGTGCCTGGGCCAGAACTAATTTTTTGTCCTTTGCTTCTAACACGGGAACTTCCTGTGGGAACCAGTACTTGAGCTGTGTGGTTGAGCTAAGTTGCTGCTTTGCTACTGTTTCCCTGGGGAAGGCTTTTTGTGCAGCTCAGGGTTTAATGGTTGACCTTATAGGTACTTCCAGCTCTCCAGAGACTTAGTGCACCTGGGCTGTGTAGAAACTCTGATCTGGGCTTGAGTTTTTTCATCAAACTGCACCCCATGCAATTCTGCATTCCCGACCAATGTCCTCTAAATGGTCCTGTGCTGATTGAGGTGTGGATCAGCTGTCCTTGCTGTGTCCCAGTGTTCCCCTGGTGGACCTGTCTCCCCCACTGCCCATGCTCCAAACACTTCCCATGAGATGGGCCCTGTGCCGGTCCCTTGTGATGACTCACCAGCCTCTGAATGGCTCCCTTTCTCAGCTGTTCTGGCTCCTCATTCCTGTGTGGGTCCACGGGAGCCCTATTAGTGGTCTTGCTGTCCTGGGGGCCTCCAAGGCCCTCTTCTTCTCTGCCGCCTCCAAGTAACTCCATCTGAAGGGTGCAGCTGTGTCTTCTGCCGGCTCCTGCTCCATGTGCGCATCAGCTCGAGTCTTAAAGCACCCGCAGCCCGAAATGCTCAGAGCAGCTTTTTCTTTCTCTCATCATAGTTTCTCCCGCCTTCATGAACTCCGTAGGTCTCTCCTCCTCTTTCCCTGAGCTCCAGCAGCCCCAGCTTGGCCGATGTTACATTTTTTTGGTTGTAAATTGGTTGATTTGTGGGAGAGAGTGATGCTGGGGACCGTCTATTCCGCCATCTTGACCAGAGCTCTGAACTGGTCATTTTGCTGAGCCTGCCCAAGGGGAACAAAAGGCCCAGCTCAAGGTCACACACCCCCCAGTCAGCTAGTCTAGTCTCACCAGTGCTGCCTTACCCAGTGGGCTACATCAGCTCAGTCCTGCTGAGGGGCGTGCAGGTCAATTCCAGGGGCTGGGCAGGCTGTTGTCCCAGCACTTCTACCTGACACTGGTGGACACCCCTAAAACACTCGCTTCTCCTGAGTCCCTTCCAAGGACAAGAGAGCCAGACTCCTGGGATTGGAAGCTGCATAGTGGAACTAGCCTGCCCTGATGAAATTAGGGTCTTCCTTACCCAGATGCTTTGAGTCGCCTAAGACTTCTGGAGCAATGTAGACCCCAGTGGCAAGGTAGGGGAAGGTGTCTGGAATCACAAGCTGCTCGTGGGGCCAAATGACTGGTGAAATTGGAGATTTGGGGTTTTTTGTTGTTGTTAGGCCCAGAGCTCTTTAGCAGCCCAGGGGACCCTCCTTAGACCTTTAGAGCAAGTTGTGCTGAACTGCTTTGAGGGAGCCAAGGGCAATATGAACCCCAAGAGCTGCAAGGTATGCAGTAGGTTGTCTGGACCTGCAGTTGATGGAGTCTCAGGTTCAAGCAGGACTCCAGGAGATGAGCTGTCAAGGAGCAGGCCGACCTAGAGTTACTAACTTGACATGTTGGCTAGTGGTAGGAGAAGAAGGGTGGCTGTAGTTTCTTAATCTGTAATTGACCAGTGGGGGACCACTTACCAGTTAAAACCTGTATTCCTTAGTCTGACCTTCAAGATTATCACCATATGACCCAATCTTCCTAATATTCTCTCCTCCTAGGCCCTTACGTTAAAATATTTCCTAGCCAGATTTATACACTGTCCTTCTGAAGCTTCATGCATGTTTCTGCTTCAACCCCTGTTATTCTGCCCCCCAGGCTGACTTCTGCCCCTTCCTGCAGAGCCCACATCTCCTGCTTTCTCCGCACGTTGTTGAGTGCATGCACCTCTGATGTGGGCTCAGCAGATGCTGCTGGCTCTCCCCCTCATCTAGGGACTGGGGGTGGTGGCTGTTGTGCCCACCACAGTGTGGAGCAGGATCCCCGCACGTTGTGAGTGCTCGTCGCTTGTCGGACCAGTGGCCTCTGTGAGGAGCCAGATCTCTCCTTATGTCACCTCCCAAGTGCTTGTTACCAGTAATCCCAGCAGCTTTCCCATGTTGCCCTTGTTTGCTGAGCATTTTCCAATTATGTTACTGTTTTTCTGGCAGTTCCCAAACCGGATCTAGATTCCTATGTGTTTCTGAGAGTGAAAGAACGACAAGAAAACATACTGGTGGAACCAGAAACAGATGAGCAGCGGTGAGTGACGTGTCTCTCACAGTGGGAAGTACTCCTCCCAGTGGAGAACCAGCTAAGCTCTGCAGATAAATCTTTGTCCTGCTCTTTCAGGGACTATGTGATTGACTTGGAGGAGGGCTCGCAGCACTTGATCCGATATAAAACCATTGCACCTCTGGTTGCTTCTGGAGCAGTACAGCTAATTTAAAACTGAAAGTAAACAAGCATGAAGACATGGATCACTTTGTGCCTACGGACAATAATGAAGTAGTCCTCTAGACTACTTTCCTGAGAAGTCAGGCTTTTCTCAGCAGTGCTGTGGATCACTCCGGCAGGATTCCTAATATTGCCATGTGTGCTCCTAACTTGCTGCCGCTTTAGCCAGATCAGCAGATGGGCCATTGCTGTTTATCCCGCATACTAGGCAAATAAATGGAGAGTGTGCACCTTTCCTTTGTGGTACTTTTTGAACTAGAGAAGTAAGGTAGAGGTCGTTTGTAAAAAGGCATTTAGCCCCAACCTGGTAGCAGTGGGGGATTTCATTTAGCCTTCCTGACAGGAAGGCTGTAAATGGGTTAAAGAAAACAGCTATGGCCTTGCTCTGTAGCACATCGCTAGACTGTATGACCCAACCTTTTGGAACGTCTAATATTGGACTTAAAACCAATTTCTGTCATTCTTAACTGAAAATCACAACTAAACCAATAAACCATTGTTAAATTTCAGTTTTGTGGCAGAAGGAGTCTCTGGACAGTTCTCAGCTTGTAGTCTAATGAAGCATGTTCTCCCTGCTGTTGACCTGCAGCCCTCCTGAGTCTCAGGCAGCTCGCCAAGCCGGTCCCCAGGCCATCTGGCCATCCTTGACCAGGACTGTTCGCAGAGCAACATGAACTGTCCTATGTTGTGACCTCAGTAGCAGCCTGTCTCTTTAAGGCTCTTTACTTCCTCAAGGGAAATGGATGAAGTTAACCTAATGTGAATGGAGTCTCAGTGATACCTGAAGGAAGGATGTATAGACAGTGAATGAATTATCTATTATTCCTTGAAATATGATAAAAAGCAACCTAAACTCTAGTTTTTTCCTGAGGAAAAGTCAGCAGATTTTCATTTACATAATTTAGGCTGTACAGTAATCAGTATAATACTGCTGTCATTTTCAAAAGAAGGTTTTATTGGTTAATCAAAGTATTTGATATTCAAGTAGTACCTTATTTTTTCCAGAGTGTTTTTACCGTCTTTACCTGTCCATTAAACAAGTAAGTATTGAGCATACAGTTCAAGGAACTGGGGCTACAATCCAGGATATGACAGTCACTGTTCCTGCTCAGATAGTGTGATAAGTGCCTTGCAGAGAATTAGAACAGGAGGACTTACCAGAGAGTGGCTACATTGGGTGGTCTGAGAGGATCTCACTGAAGATAGAACATTTAGGCTGAGATCTGAATAACAAGAAGGAGCTGGGCTGGCAGAGATCAAAAGGAAAGGCATCCAGGCAGGGAGGACAGCTTGTGCAAAGGCCCTGAAGCAGAAACAAGCTCTGCTTGTGGTCAGTGTAGCCATAATGCAGGGGGTTGGTTAGAGCATGGTGATGACAACACAGAGGTCAAGGGTTCAGATCCCCGTACTGGCCAGCCACCAAAAAAAAAGATAAAATGCAGTGGGCCAAATAGAAAGTGGTGCTGGGCCCAGATCCCATCCCATTTGGTCCTCCTGGCAATTCTGAGAGGTAGGCAGGGCTGGTCGTAGGTAATTGGTGGGAGACAAAGCAGATATTTATTTAGTGGTGAGTATGAGATCAGAACCCAAGTCTCCTTCCTGCTGGTCAAGCTCACCATTGTCTCCATGTGTCTCTGTTGCGCTGCCGAGCAGCCAGGAGAAGAACCTGGGCTATTACCTAGAATGGTGCTTTTTTTTTTTTTTAACCACCTGGAGATCTTGTGAAGATGTAGATTCTGTTTTGGGAGGTCAGGGCAGGGTCTAACCCTAGAGGTCTCAGGTGTGCATTTGCTGCTGGCCTGGGGACCACACTTTGGCAGGGCTCCACACTTTCATGTCTCCAGTGCACACCAGGCTGCACAGAGGAGTTCAGTGCTCTACTGAAGCCACAGTGAATTGCTCCATTTCCTAAGTTACTGCTTCAAAACAAAACTGTTTTACAGATGCCATTTTTAAATAAAGGGGAGGTTGAACTTCAAAACCAAGTAGAAAGGGTAATTATGTGACTTAGCTGATGTTGATTATAACTGTCTCAGTTTATGGTATTTGCTTTATTGCTAAAAACTTACCACTGGAAGCATGACAGAACAATTTTACCAAATAATCACATCATCCTTTATCATGAGCTTGTCCCTAGCAAGGCAGCTACTCCTGAGAAGTGCCTACATGTCCATGTGTGGGTTTTTCCCAGCATTAGTAATGTATCAGCTGTGACCTTGCAGCAAGACTCCCGCTGTGTTTACTCTGCCTGTGCCCCCAGTGGTCAGTGGGGCTTTATAGCCACCCTGGATGCATCAAACTTCCCTCTATCGTGTACAAGAGTTAACCATAAAGTTTGCAGAGTGAATTTTTAAGTAAACACATTATATATCTGTTCTTCATAGAATGTTCTTTAAGTAATTTATCTTGGGAAGCTAAACATTCCAAACATTTGGAATTCTTCAAGAATTGATTTTTTTAAATGTATCTAATCAACTAGCTGTGAAGCACTCATATTGTCCAAAAAAGCTTCATTTTTTAAAAAGCCAAACCAGTATTCTGTACTTATTTAATAGATTTGGTTTCAAATAACTTGGCTGTTTCCAAAAAAATTGGATATTCCTTCCATGGCTGAAAAATAACTAAAAAGCGTTCTCGAAGAAATGTACTGTAGATTCTGAAGGCAATAGTAGTAATATTTAATGTTTATCAAGTGTTTACTGTGAATGGGGGAGTTCTGTGCTTTAAGTAGATTAACTCATAAATCTTCACAACAACCCTATGCAAGGAAAAATTTGAGATTTTTGAATGGGCAAGAGACTACCCAATATGATTTTAATGGAATGCTTGATAACTGTAGGGTGTGTACCCATGGCTTTGAATAGGTTATTTTATAACTCTATAGAGGTCGAAGTTGATTTCTAGAAAACTTATAATGTGAATATTTCCTGTCTTGTTATGCTAATGATTCCTGTCCATGGTAATGCAAATGAATCTTGACCTGTTGAAAATAAAGTCAAATCCCTGTTTGAACAGGTTTAACACTTTTCTGGTTCTCTCACTGAATACTAAGTTAAATAAGATGTTTGGCACATGTTCATTTGTAGCTGTAGGAGAGTCAATAGTACCTACCAAATAAGTGTTTAATTTTTTATATGATAATATAGTAGGTAATATTGATTTCCTCATTTCATAGATGAGAAAACAGACTCATCTGCTGAAGGCCATGTAGCTGCTGAATAGAGAAGGTGTGAGTGCGTCCAGAGTCCCCAAGGCCATCCTCTTAATCACCTTGTCAGTGTTCTTTCTCTCTTCAAAGGAAAGAAGACCCAAAAATGTTTTCAGCAATGACAGCTTCATCTTTTAAAAAAAACAAAAAAAGGCCGGCCCGTGGCTCACTCGGTAGAGTGCGGTGCTGATAACACCAAGGCTACGGGTTCGGATCCTATATAGGGATGGCCGGTTTGCTCACTGGCTGAGCGTGGTGCTGACAACACCAAGCCAAGGGTTGAGATCCCCTTACCGGTCATCTTTTTAAAAAAAAAACAACAAAAAGAAAAAAAAAAAAAAAGCATGGACTTTTTTTAAAGACCCAGTGATGTACCCAGTTTGGGGCATGTGGCCACCTCTTGAACCAATCACTGTGACTAAGATTAGTTCAGCCAGAGTGAGAGATAGGATATGTTACCAGAATGCAAATGGAGAAAGGGTTGTACAGAGAGAGATAATAGCCACTACAGCACTAAGTACTGCTTGCATTTTCTATGAGGTTGGATCTAATAGGAATGGCTATCATCACCTGTTTCCTCCAGTGACCCAAGATCTCAATGGACTAGATTTCCCCCACCCTAGCATTTATGGGAACTGGGTAACTACAATTCCCAAGCAGTTGTGCCATCATTGGACAACTTGTAAGCCTGTTGGGGGATCGCCTTTTGCCCACTTCCTGTACCCTTCCTTGGACCATCAGGCCATATCACTCTCACTGGACTTCACTAAGTGGCTCCTTGACTGTGGAACAAAGAAAATTAGTAATGCATAACAACCTAGCTTCATCTTTATTTTTTATTATAGTAAAATTTTTTTATTATTGCTGTGGGTTGAATGTCCCCCCAAAGCTCATTGAAACAATCCCCATTGTAACAGGGTTAAGAGGGTGGGAAATCCTATTATGGTAATTGAAAGTAGGGCCTTTCAGAGGTGATTAGATTGTGAGCACCATGCCCTAGTGAATGGCTGAATCCATTGGTGGTTTAATGGATGGTCATGGGCATGGTTCTGATGGCTTTATGAGAGAGTGAGTGAGAAGCTTAGCTCTCTCTTGCTCAGGACATTTGCCATGTGACACCTTGTGTAGCTGTAAAGTCTCCACCAACAAGGCCCTCACCAGATATGTTTCCTGGACTTTGGGCTTCCCAGCCTCCAAAACAGTAAGAAATAAATTTCATTTTCTTACAAATTACCCAGTTTTCAGGTATTTTGTTATAAGTAACAATGACAGACTAATATGGTAAATGATTATAAAATATTTCAAACATGTTGAAAATGTTAACACAGAAAAGATAACATAGTTTTGGGGAGTTTTTTGGTTTTTTAAACCTAACAGTACATCCTGGAGATCTTTCCGTTTTCATGCACAGATAGTGTCCTGGTCTCTTTTTCAGTTACGTAGAAGCTCATTGCCTGAGTATACCACAGTTTACTTACCCTAGAGATGACTATGTAGACTGTTTCCAAACTTGTGCTGCTACCATCACTGCTATGTTGAATACCCTTGTCATTTATGCTTAGGGATATCTTTAGGCAAGGTAGGATTGTAGCAGTATGCCATGGGCGTGGTGCACACTGATCCCTTGTTGGTCATATGTATTTCACATATCTTCTCTCAGTTTGTGATGTGTCTTCAGCCTTTCCTACCGTGTCCTTCTTCATGCAGATGAATTCAACTGATGTAGTCAATTTTCATTACGGTTTGTGTTTTTTATGTATATTAGTCTGTTTTGTGTTGCTATAACAGGATTACCTGAGACTGGGTGATTTATAAAGAAAATGATATTTATTTCTTAGAGTTTCTGAGGCTGGAAATTCCAAAGTCCATCTGGTGGTGGCAACAGTGACCCAGGGGTCTCACATTACAAGATGGTGGAAGTAGAGAGAGCAGAGAGAAAGACAGACTCTCCTCTTCTTTTAAAGCCCTCAGAACCACGCCCCTCACCAGCATTTTTAATCCATTCATTACTGCACGGTCCTACAAGCCAATCACTTCTTCAAGGCTCCACCTTTCAATTACCATAATAGGATTTCCCACCCTGTTAACAGTCACAGTGGGGGCTAAGTTGCTAATACATAAAACGTAGGGGATACAATTCAAGCTTCATTGAGTTTTGGAGGGATGTAGTTCAATCCACTACAGCGTCTTTTGTTTGGTTGGCTGGCTGGCTTTGGCATCTGCACCCGTGACCTTGGTGTTATAATACCAGTGCTCTAACCGACAGAGCTAACTGACCAGCCCCAAGGAGTCTTTTCTTATCCCAGAGACATAAATGTATTTTCTAATATTTTCTTCCAGAACTCTAAAATTTTGCTTTTCACATTTAGGTATGTAATCCACCTAAAATTAATTTGGAGTTATCATGTAATGCAGGAATTGAATTTTTTTTCCATATGATAGCTAAATCATTCCAGTATCTTATTTTATTCTTTTCTCCTTTTAATGCTGTTAGATTTTGTGTATGTGTGTGTGTGTTTCTGACTGTCCTTTCCTATTAATCTATTAATTTGAGGTCTAAAACCACACTATCTACATTACTATAGCTTTTAGTTTTAACCTTAAATAACTATTTAAATTATTAGAATATATACATCATTATAAATAGTTTGGATAACTATTTAAATTACTAGAATATATACATCATTATAAATAGTTTGGAAAGAAAAGAAAAGCTGATAGAAGTAAAATCACCTAAGATCTTCATCCTGGAATAACCACCAATAGGGCTGGCCAGTTAGCTCAATTGGTTAGGGTGAGTTATTATAACACCATGGTCAAGGATTCAGATCCCTGTACTGGCCAGCTGCCAAAATAAAATTAAATAACCACCAATAAAATGTTGGTATTGGAGTTAAATGATCAAGCAAAATGATAAAATGTATAGAAAACAGGCCTAATGAGGAAAGAGCTTCCTTAGTCTAAATAGGGAGCACAGAAAAAATGTAAATATATTCTTAAAAAATGAAGATGAATTTTTACAATAATGCTAAAAAGTTCATTTTTAAAAAGGACCAAGCAAGAGTGTAACTACTAATGTCAAAAGAAATGTTCTCTGAACATGAGGCAAGCCTCTTGACTGCCAGGAAGATAAAATAGTGGACTGGGCAATCAGGAGATTCACAGGTTCTCCACGCCCAGGAGACTCCAAGAAAGACGTAGCTCTGTCCTTTCTTGGATGGGAAACTGGGCCTTCCTTACTTCTTGTCATTCACAGCCAACCAAGACACCTGAGGCTCTAGTTACCTTTAAAATTAAACTGCTTAATGTTAGGGAACTCACCAGAACATCCAGAAGGCTGGACATGATGACCAGTGTATTAGTCCATTTCTGTTGCTTACAACAAAATACATGGAACTGGGTAATTTGTAAATATACAATATTTATTGCTTACAGTTTCGGAGACTGGGAAGTCCAAAGTCTAGGGAACACATCTGGTAAGGCCTTTGTTCTTTTTGGTGACTCCACAGTAAATCAGGGTGTCGCATGGCAGGAATAGCAGAGCAGAAAGTGAGTTAACCTGCCCATTCACTCTCTTTTTAAAGCCCTCAGAGCCCCACCCATAACCACCATTAAACCGTCAACTGGATTAATCCATTTACTTGGGCATGGCCCTCACAACCTCATCACCACTTTAAGGCCCCACCTTTATCGTATTATGTTGATAACCCTCAACAGTGACAGTGGGGATCAAGCTTCAGTGAGTTTGGGAGAAATTCAATTCACTGCAGCCAGTGATGAGACCATCAGTTTGCATGTGGTAATTAGAGGCATAAACTAGACCTGGTGATCCAATTTGATCCTGGCTTTTATGGGAAAAAATAATTTTGTGGGATAAAACAGGAGGAATGTGTTAGGAAATTATTTAAGCTGAAAGGAAGAAGGAAGGAATTAAGCAAGTAGTTTTTTTTTTTTTTTTTTAACAAATATTGAAAAACCAAAATTGTCTAATACTATGACTAACAGGAATAAAGTAATGGAAAAGAAGTGGCATCTTATAAAAATCAAGCTTTTCTGAAGCATAAATCAGCATGCTCAGGAACATGTACAAGTACAAAAGGGTCAGAAAAGTGACAAAATGCCAAAACCTAGAACTTTCTATGAAGACTGTAGTGTGTCATGAAGAAAAGGTAGACAAAATCCTGGAATGGCCTACCAAAGAAGGTGGTGGAAGCTATGGTCTTAGAAATGCCCCAAAAAAAGCAGATATTTTTCTGTCCTGAAAGGTTTAAACTGTTGCTTGCCAATTACTTGCAAAGGATGGGGCCAGAAAATCTCTTGAGTTTCCTTTCTAGCTTTCAATCTGCCTGAAGCGCAAGTCTTCTGCAGATTTATCCACGCTTCCACACATGCTGCTTTTAGCAAATTATTACTAATTTTTTTACATTTGAGAGGTGGTTTTAGTTTTTCAAAATGTTTTCGCAAGGAGCAGCATACAATCAAATGATCCTGGGATTTGGAGTCAGAAAACTAGGCTCAGGTCCATAATCTGCATTTTTATTAACTCAAGATCCTTGGAAAAATGACTTCCTTATTTGTAACATGGGAATGATAATAAAACCAACATAACAGGGTTGGTGTAAGGAAAAAGTGAGAACTCTAAAATATTACACATATATAAATTGTTAATTCATTATTATCTTCATCTACTTACAGCAATACCCCAATGTAGACAGTTATCACTCTCCCATTTGCAGATGCAAAACCAGCTTTTCCATAGTCACCGGTGGACAGTATGGCCAAGCTTTCAACCTAAAACTTGTGACTCAGAACATCAGTCACCTTTCCCTGACCCCACACTGTCTGTCAAGCAGAAATATGTTCTGGGTGTGAGCTCTTCACATGGCTATTACTCAGGAAATGCCTGCGTAATGCCCAGTTTCCAACTGTGTTAAATCATAAGGTTGCGCAGTTTGTGGTAGATCTTTTCCAGTTCTAACTCTGGTTGAATATGTTCTTCCAACTCAAGGTCTCTCTGTGGGTGAAAGGTTTTTAGAATCTTTGAAACTTTTACATATGTGTTCATACATCTGTGTGTTTGAATGTTTAACCACATGTGGAAGGTTCAGGTATGCAGTGCCAATGCACACAATTCTGAAAAGAAGGGGCTGAATAATTGTCTGAAAAACTGCGTTTTTAGTCTATATTACTTTCATAGCAGTGCCAGGATCACACTGAGCTTGGTGTTAGCCAAAATGAATAGAGAATAACAATTCTTATGAAATGATAGTTAGTTGAAAACTCAGAGCTTATTGAAAGTACCAAGAACAAGAGGAAAGGAAGAGAAATCTAGAACAACACAATCCAACTACTTTCTGTTCCCCCTAAATAACCACACACTTAAAATAATAGAAAAGTGGATGGTAGAGAAATAAACACATCTGTAACAGACTAATATTCACAAAGCAAAATAGGGGATGTCAACAGAAAACTAACATAAACTTCAAGGCAAAAGCATTACACAGGATAAATAGGTTTATCATTCATTAATACAAAATCACCAAGAAGATATAATAGTATTGAACCTTCACACACCAAATAAGATAGTTACAATATATAAAGCCTAAACTGTTAAAAATACAAGAATTTGAGAAAAACATGATCGTCATAAGAGACTTGAATGCTCCTTTCTCAGAATTTGAGAAGTGAGAGAAATTCATCTTAATGAACTGAAAAAACTCTTTTTTTTAAGAAAATTTGATCACATTCCAGCCACCAAAGAAAATTTCAGGTAAATTCCCCAAAATATGGTTCATAATGATCATATTCTCTGAATGCTAGAAAGCCAGTCCCCTGTGGTCAGAAGCTTGCCAGTTTTGTTCATCTTTGTACTTCAGCAACTAACACATTATCTAGCACACAGTGGAGATCCGTAAGTATTTGTTACATAAATGAATGAGGGAGGGAAGGAAGGAAGGAATGACCATCCACATCGCAACTCAAAGACAACATGAAAAATATGTCCTCCTCTGTATTAGTCCATTTCTGTTGCTTATAACCAAACACCTGGAAATAAGTGATTTATAAAGAAAATAAGATTTTTTTTATTGCTTACAGTTTCAGAGGTTGGGAAGTCCAAAGTCCAGGGAACACATCTGCTGAGGGTCTTGGTGGCAACAGTGACCCAGGGATCTCACATGGCAGAAAATGGCAGAGCAGAAAGAGTGAGAAACCAATCTCCTCATACACTCTACTTTTAAGGCCCTTAGAACCACACCCCTGACTACCATTATTAATCTATTCACTATGGCATGGTCCTACAATCCAATCACCTCTTCAAGGCTCCACCTTTCCATTACCATAATAGGATTTCCTACCCTCAACAGTTACAGTGGGAATTAAGCTTCTAATATATGGACTTTGGGGGACACAATTCAGTCAACCCACAGCATCCCCTTAGTATGATCCCTTAGAAATTTGAATAATTCTTGTGTCAAAGAGAAAACAAAAATACAAATTAGAGCCTATTTAGAAATAACTAGCAATAAAAGCACTGTATTAGTCTGTTTTTATTGCTTATGTTACAATACCTGGAACTGGCGGATTTGTAAGAAAACAGCATTTATTGCTTGCAGTTTCAGAGTTTGGGAAATCCAAAGTCCGGGGAACACATCTGGTGAGGATCTTGGTGGTGGTGACAGTGACCCAGGGGTCTCACATGGCAGAAAATGGTGGAGCAGAGAGACAACCTCTCGTGTGCTTTTAAAGCACTCAGAACCAAGCCCCTGACCGCCATTATTAATCCATTCACTATTGCACGGTCCTACAGTCTGATCACCTCTTCAAGGCCCCACCTTTCAGTTACCATGATATGATTTCCCACCCTCTTAACAATCACCATGAAAATTGAGTTTTGGGGGGACACTCAATCCAAGGCTAGAATTGTTTATAAAAATTCGTGAAAGTAATTGAATCATTGTCAAAACTGGATAAGGACATCCAAAGAAGAGGAATGCTGAGGACTTGAGGTGGGTACCTGAAGAGTTAAGGGATCCAGAAAGTAATTGGGTCTGCAGAGGAAACTGAGGATACCAGAGGGAAGAAGAACACCAGGAAAGTGTCAGCCACCACCTGGAACAATCCGATTGTGTTCTGCACAAGCTACAGAGCCCACTGGTGCCATTCAGGCCCACCAGCTGGGTTCCTTATGAATGTGCTTTGTATTTTATGACCCTATCACTCTGGCCACAACTGACTGAACCAGAGATCTGTGCCCAAAGACTCCTAAGGAGCTCTTTACAGTTTCGACAGACACTTGGGGAGTGGGGGATCCAGGAAGAGAAGAGCTATAATGTGGCCGGGAGAAAGGGGCTGGTGAGGATGCGTTGTCCTTCTGCCCTCATCAGAAAGAGCTTCCTTCCCCTTTTGTCGAAGGTCTGGGTGCTGCCTTCTGTGTAACTCCCCACGCACCTCTGCCTCAACCACAGCCCAGCCTTCCTGCAGCTCCCGACGCCTCGCAGAGTGGCACTGTGGCCCCACTTGTCCTTCCACTCCTGCCTGGCATGACCAGGGATCCCAGAGACCCCAGAAGCAAGTGGTGTTTGCAGACATGCATTGGCTGTCGCTGATGTGCATGTACAGTTTGAAGGCTCCACAGACAGAGACTCTGCAGAGGGCTGGTGGCCATGTCCAGCTTCCCAGCCCAGCACTGTGCTGCATGCTAGAGCTGACCCCCTGCACTCATGGCAGTGCAGGTGCACATCATCTTTGGCACCTGGGGCTCCTTCCCAGAGTGCCCTGTGACACATGGTATTGCCACCGTCCCCTGGTCGGTGGGCATCTTCCAGTTCTGCTTTTCTTTAGCATACATTCAGCCTTTTGGGGACAATACTCAAGGGCAAAACCCCTGCTGGGTGTCCACTTCACAGTCCTGCTCTTCAGAATGAAACTGAGCTCTGTGAGGGCCAAGACCCAAGTCCCCTGCAATGCCTTTTCCCACCTAGGCAAAATAGGAGTTTCTCACCCAGGATGTGGGCATTTCTAGTCTCTCCTGTAAATTTACCCAGACTCTTTTCTTGCTCCTGAACTCATAGTGGGGACAAGATTGACTCCACTCCTAGCCCCTGCAGAAGGCCTCAAATGCCTTGCATTCTTCTCTCACCTCCTGAGTAAAAGGGATGATGTTTCCTTTAGGAAGATGCTGGGAATTGACAACCTTACCTGTTTGGAGTCGGGAAACAGGAGAAATGTAAATAAAGCTTTTGTATGTAATTATTTAAAATCCCTAGCAGAGAGTGTCTATGCAACCAGCCCAGCGCGTTGGGGTGGGAGGCAGGGAGGGGTTCTTTACACTGCAGATATAGGAGGAACGCAGCACACAACTTTGCTCTTTTACTTGAAATAAATATTAACTGAAGCATCTTCAGTGATTCATGTTGTGAACACTTACTCTTTTGCTTCTTCATCACACAAGAGTCTGGGGAAACTCTCTGTCCACCTCAAAATAGGTGTGCTTTAAAAAAAACACTGATTTTCCATGGTTTAGTACATTTTTCTGAGTGCAACTTACCCAGACCTGGAAGCCTGCCCTTTGCTGGCACAGCTCCATACCCTGCTGTGTGTTCGTTGCCCCGCACTGAAAGTGCTTGCTGAGCTGTTTGCCTCCCTCAGGATCGGTCAGGCAAGGACAGCACTCCCTTGTACCTGCTGGCCCAGGCTGGCCACCCCCTTGGAGCTCAGAGCACATGGGTCAGAACGATACACCAGTATTTGTGCCAAGTGTCTCTAGTTTCCATTTACAGTCTCAGAGAGTTTTAGATGCTGGAAGCTTTTAACCTCTTCTCAGGGACAGTTCATTCTCTCAGATCGTTATTCATAGATAACAAATTTTTAAATGAAAGATTTTTTTAAAAAAGTCTTTATCTCCTCCAATCCTTGACTTCTTGTGCTACATTTGGCCTCAGCGACCCACTCCCCCCAAACATGAGCAACCAGCCCAGCAACAACCACCAAGCCACAGCAAGAAAGGTCCCAGGTTCCTGAGCTGAGGAGATGGGAGCTGAGGGCTTTTGCCACCCCCCCCCCACATCTGCACCCAGCCCAGCAATGACCAAGCCACCGCTGGAAGCCCCCCAGTCTCCCCTCTGGCAATGTGGGGGTGCCACAGGCCTCAGTCCTACCCCTCCTTCCTCTTTCCATCTGATTTCCTTCCCCTTCCCCTCTCCTCCTCTCTCCCAACTGCTCTGCAACATCATAGAATGTAAAATAATAATAGTAATAAAATAAAATAAAATTAAATTAAAAACAAAAACAAAAAACTCTGTGCTGGAACTAACTTGTTCTTTGCTTACTTCTAAATGGGGGAACTTCCTGTGGGGACCAATACTTGAGCCCTGTGGTTGAGCCTAATTGCTGCTTTGCTGCTGATTCCCTGGGGAAGGCTTTTTGTGCAGCTTAGATTTTAGTGGTTGACTTTATAGGTACTTCTGGTTCTAGTGAAATCTGGTGCATCTGGGTTGTACAGAAACACTGATCTGGGCCTGAGTTTTTTCATCAAACTGCATCCCCTGCAGTTCTATATTCCTGACTAGTCTCCTCTGAGTGGTCCTAACGCTGATTGTGGGGGGCAGATCAACTGTCCTTGCTGTGCCCCAGTGTTCCCCCAGTGGGCCCGTTTCCTCAACTGCCCATGCTGCAAACACTTCCCATGGGGTAGCCCGTGCTCCGGTCCCTTGCGATGACTCACTGTGCTCTGAGTGGCTCCATTTTTCAGTTGCTGTGTCTCTTGGCTCCTGTGTGGGTCCACAGGAACCCTATTAGTGGTTTTGCGGGCCTAGGGGCCACCAAGGTCCTCTTCTCCCCTGCTGCCTCCAAGCAGCTCCATCCGAAGGGCGCAGCAGTGGCTTTTGCTGGTTCCTGCTCCGTGTGCTCACCAGGACCAGCCTGGAAGCATCTAGGGCTTGAAACCATCGGAGCAGTCCTTTCTGTCATCGAGGCTTCTCCCACCTTCATGCACTCCGTATGTCTCTCCTCCTCTTCCCCTGAGCTCTAGTGGCCTCAGCTTGGCTGTCATTGCTTTTTTTCTTGTAGCTGTAAATTGGTTGATTTGTAGGAGAGTGATGCTGCGGACTGTCTATTCCACTATCTTGACTGGAAGAGCAAGAATTTTGAAAAAAGAGACAGACCCAACATTTCCCCTAGCAGCTGTGTAATTCCAGGCAATTTTCTTAAACTTCCTAAATGCTGGTCTTCTCATCACACTCCTGGCACCCATGGTGGGTAGGGGCCGGGCCAGGCCATGCGGGGCACCTCCCCAGGGTCCCAGGCCACTGAGCTAAGCAAACCATGTTGGAGGTATCCAGAGAGTGTTAGAGAATAAGCCCTTACAGAGAAATCACAGAAAACTCCCTGCTAAGGTTGATCACTGAAGCGAGTCCCTAAAATATGAGCAGATATTTGCCAAAAACTACATTCAGTTATTTTATGGGGCCTTATTTCAGGTAAATGTGTGAATTCTACTAGACTTTTTGAATTATTAAAATAATATGGGGGCTGGCCAATGAGCTCAGTTGGCTAGAGCACAGTATTGTAACACCAAGGTCAAGGGTTCGGCTCTCCTTACTGGCCAGCCACCAAAAAAAAAAAAATAATAATTTGGGATCTCCTTTTTTCTTTCCTTGAGGACCCTAGGAAAACAGCCATTATTTTTTAAAAAGGTGACTATTGGTAGGTGGAAGTGAACTTCAAAAAATGGAGAGCTGGGCAAAGAGGAGTCATTTACAGTATTCATCCAAGAGGATGTTCTGCCTGGCCACCTGTTGTCAACTGCTCAGCAGCCAGAACCTCATGCAAGCAGAACTTTGGGGGATTATTACACTGCCAGAGCCCTTGGTGCCAAGCATTTCCTTTTCACTCTTTATTTATTGAATCATAATTGATTATACATATTTTTGAGATTCAGTGCTGATATATGTTGATCAAATCGATATTACCAGTATGTATATTGTTACAAATTGTACTTGTTCTTTATGCCCCTTGTCCAATCTCTCCCTACCCCCTCACCCTCCCCACTCTCACTACTGATAACCCTAGATTTCCTCTCTTCCTCTGAAAGAGTAATGGTTACTCTGTTGATTTGTTGCCTAGATGATCTGTCCAATGCTGAGAGGTGTGATCAGGTCCCCCAATATTATCATAGAGCGAAATGCTTCTTCTGTCACTCTGAAATGGGCTTTGTAGAAAGAGATATCCTCTTCTTTATCTCTGCTGGTGACTCTCCTGTGTCAATACACTCCAGTGGTTGGCAGACCATCTGTGTGGTGGTTGTGATGTCTAGCAACTTTTGTGGCAGCTGTGGTTACTGCGGTGGCTGTGGTGGGCCACCCACATGGAGGTGATGTTTTTGGCATGCTCCTTGGTGCTGGTGGTGTGCCTGGTTGCAGGGGGGTTCCGGTCCCCAGCTCTATGCCTCAGGACTCCAGGCAGGCCCCAAGGCACTGGCAGTGTACCTGGTTGTTGAAGGGGGTCTGGTCCCTGACTCCATGCCCCCGAGGCACTGGTGGTTTGCCTGGTCTGGAACTAATTTTTTGTCCTTTGCTTAATTCTAAAATGGGAGAACTTCCTGTGGGAACGAGTACTTGAGCTGTGTGGTTGAGCTAAATTGCTGCTTTGCTTCTGTTTCTCTAGGGAAGCCTTTTTGTGCAGCTCAGTGTTTAATGGTTGACCTTATAGGTACTTCTGGCTCTCCAAAGACCTGGAGCACCTGGGTTGTGTAGAAACTCAGATCTGGGCCTGAGTTTTGTTTTGTTTTGTTTTGTTTTTTTGAGATGGTAAGGGGATCGCAACCCTTGGCATGGTGTGGTCTGCACCACACTCAGCCAGTGAGCGCACCGGCCATCCCTATATAGGATCCAAACCCATGGCCTTGGTGCTACCAGCGCCGCACTCTCCTGAGTGAGCCATGGGGCCGGCCCTGGGCCTGAGATTTTTTATCAAACTGCACCCCATGCAATTCTGCATTCCCAACCAGTCTCCTCTCAGTGGACCTGTGCTAATTGGGGGGCGGATCAGCTGTCCTTGCTGTGTCCCAGTGTTCTCCCAGTGGGCCCATTTCCCCCACTGACCATGCTCCAAACACTTCCCATGGGACAGGCCATGCACTGGTCCCTTTGCAATGACTCACCAGCCTCTGAATGACTCACCGGCCTCTGAATGGCTCCCCTTTTTCAGCTGTTCTGGCTCCTTGCTCCTGCATGGGTCCATGGGAACGCTATTAGTGGTGTTGCTGTCCTGGGGGCCACCAAGGCCCTCTTCTCCCCTGCCATCTCCAAGCAACTCCATCCAAAGGGCACAGCTGTGTCTTCTGCCGGCTCTTGCTCCATGTGCTCAGTAGCTCCAGCCTTAAAGTAGCCATGGCCCAAAACGCTCTGAGCAGTTTTTTGTTTCTCTCATCATGGCTTCTCCCACCTTCATGCCCTCTGTAGGTCTCTCCTCCTCTTCCCCTGAGCTCCAGGGGACCCAGCTTGGCTGTTGTTACATTTTTATTGTTTTAAATTGGTTGATTTGTGGGAGAGAGTGACACTGGGGACTGTCTATTCCTCCATCTTAACCAGTACTCTCTTAAAACTTTAGATAAACACCCTGCACTTTCCTACTGCTAAAGATATGAGCTGAACTATGGATTCTATTATCCCAGTTGATTTTGTATTTTCTATCATCCACCTAAATTAATAAATAAGCCTCCTTTTCTTATCAGTGTGTGTAGTAGGTTTTAGTCCCAAGAACCAGATTATCCTGCCAAAAATTGGCAAAATTGAGCCTGTATATTTTGAAATTGAGAACCACGGTGTGGATCCAGACTGAAGCAACTTGTGTTCCTCAATTTGTTCTTCACTGTAAAGTCTCTGCTTCCTATAACTGAGTTTTCTTGTATTAATCTCATCCAACATATGTACCACCCACATTCAGATGGCTCTCAAATTTATATCACCAGCCAGATCTCTCCTCCCAACTCCAGACTCATATATCAAAGAATAGCACCTCAAGTGTTGGTTCCTCAAAAAATTGAAAATGTAATTACTATATGATCTGGTAATCCCACTTCAGGGTATATATACAAAAGAATTGAAAACAGGACCCCACATGCCCACTGACAGATGAATAGGTAAAGAAAATGCGGTATATACATACAATGGGATATTAGCCTTAAAAAGGAAGGGAATTCTGACACATGCTGCAACGTGGATGAACCTCAAGGACATTATGCTAAGTGAAATAAACCAGTCACAGAGAGACAAATACTGATTTCACTTCCGTGAAGTATTTAAAGTACTCAAACTTATATTAACAAAAAGTAGAATGGTGGTTACTGGGGGCTACAGGGAGGGGAAATGGGGAGTTTTTGTTTAATGGGTATAGTTCGTTGTTTTCAGATGAAAAAGTTCTAAAGATTCACAACATTGTGAATATATTTAACATTACTGAACTGCACACTTAGAAATAGTTAAGATGGTAATTTTTATGTTATACATATCTTACCACAATTTTTTAAAAAGTTTTTTTTAAAAGAACATTCCTTTTTCTTTATTTGGCTTCTCTTGGTGCTTGAAACTGAACATTGATGTTGCTGGTTGTGCAGTAAGTAGCTGTGAATTTACCTCTTAATGAATGTCACGGTCTTTGTAGGTGTAAGAGGTACCTGTGGAAGGGAGAGAAGTTGAACAGCACATGTGGTATTACTGTCCTGGGGAAGGTGCACCTTCCCAGGTGTGTAGCCTGTGTGTCATACACAGCAGACACAATTGTAGAGACACATTTTGGAAACAAGTTCAAAGATAGGATGGGGAGTGATGGAGTTTGGATGTGTTGTCCCCTCCAAAACTCACGTGGAAATTTGATCTCCAATATGGCAGTGTTGGGAACTGATTGAGTCATGGGGGTGGATCCCTCATGAATGGATTAATGCTCTCCCTGGGGGAGGGGGAATTAATGAGTGAGTTCTCGCTCTATTAGTTTCCATGAGAGCAGGTTGTTTAAAAGACCCTGGCACCTTCTCTCTCTCTCTCTTGCGTCCTCTCGCCATGTGATCTGCTTGTACCTGCCAGCTGCCTGCTTCTTTTTGGCGATGAGTAGAAGCAGCCTGAGGCCCATGCCAGACACAGCTGTCCCAGAATCATAAGCCGAATAAACCTCTGTTCTTTATAAATTCCCAGTCTCAGGTATTCTGTTATAGCAACACAAAATGGACTAATACAGGGAGGGAGCTGTTAAACCTCTCACTGGAACCTTAACGCTGTGTTCCCCTTCTTCCAATGGACCTTCTAAAAACCATCATTGGGTTTTTTCAATAACCCTTATAGTTTCTGTAGCACAAGCGTATTCACATTCTACAATGTGAAAATGTCTTTAATAATCTAAATACAGTCCAAATTCTCAGTGACTAGAAATTTAGTATTGGGAAGAAGCCTGGCCATGCTGTGGGCAGTAGGATTTCTCTACAAATAAGCCTGCTTGTGTCTAACGTTTCTAGTATTACTTGCTCATTTCATCTGTCCCATTTGTATTCCTTGTACCTGGAAATGAATGTGACAAAGCTCTGTCCAGATCATGGGCCTTCACAAAAACAACCTTGGAGCCCAGTTCACGGTGGCTTCCTCTTCAGAGGGCAGCTGGATTTCCTTTCTGTACTAAGGAAGTTTAGAAAACGTGCCTGTGAATGTGTGTGTATGTGTTGATACCCAGCAACTGCCTCTATTATTTGTCTGGGCAAAGAATGAACACAAGTTTTGTTGAGCTTCTAATGTGTGTGAAACGTTTTTTAATTTCAAAATTAGTATACATGAAGAACTATGGTAAGACCTATGAGAAATGTAAACATGAGTAGGACATAAGGGGAGTGGGACAGATTGATGGGCTACTTTTACGTTTTGATTGGTTCTGGAGCAGAAGAGGAGACCAGATATAAGAACACAAAGAGCAATTAAGTTCATGGTGGCCACTTTCCCTAGCATTGTGAAGGACACAAAAACATATGCTGTCCAGGTTTCTTTTCTTATGGAATTTAGTCTAATTGAAGATTAGTCATGGCCATACATTAATCAACCTTGTATCATTGGGATCTCCCTGAAAGCTGGGCGTATAATAAGAGCTCTATAAAGGTTTGTTAAATTAATGGATAAGTGATTGAGTTAATGAATATGTGGTAAAGTCCCAAATAGGTGTGGTAACATTGAGTGGGGATGAGTGGTCCAGGTTTTGGAGCAGAGCCATCATTCTTATGGAATGATTTTAAGGACTACGAATGTGGGCTTTCTTAGCTTGGGTCAGGTGTTCAAAGTCAGAGGAGATGGTGGGAAATACACATGCAAACTCCACCAGGCACCATTAGACTTTAGTAGAGAGATCAGCTCTGAGCTAAGGGAATGCCAGGGCGGGCTGCTCCAACTCCTTGAATTCCCTGTCTGTACCAGTGAACAAACAGGACTAAGGGATGATGATGGTGATGGTGTTGGGTATGGTGATGGGGATGATGGGGATGATGATAGGGATGGGTATGGTGACGGGGTTGAGGATGGTGATGGTAGGGATGGGCATGGGGATGGTGGTGGGAGTGAAAGTGGTGGGGATTTTGATGGGGATGATGGTTATGGGGATGGTGATGGGATTAATGATGGGAATGGTGATGGAGATGATGGGATGGTGATGGAGATGGGATGATGATGGGGATGTGATGGAGATTACGATGGGGATGGTGATAAGGATCAGGATGGCAATGACGATGGGGATGGTGTTGGGGATGATAATGATGGGGCTGGGAATGGGATGATGATGGGGACAGTGATGGGGATGATGATGGGGTGATGGGGATGATGATGGGGTGATGGGGGTGATGATGGGGATGGTGATGGGGTGATGATGGGGGTGATGATGGGGATGGTGATGGGGATAGTGATGGGGATGATGATGGGGTGATGGGGGTGATGATGGGGATGGTGATGGGGGTGATGATGGGGTGGTGATGGGGATGGGGATGGGGATGGGGGTGATGATGGGGTGGTGATGGGGATGGGGATGGGGATGGTGATGGGGATAGTGATGGGGATGATGATGGGGTGATGGGGGTGATGATGGGGATGGTGATGGGGGTGATGATGGGGTGGTGATGGGGATGGGGATGGGCATGGTGATGGGCATGGTGATGGCGATGGTGATGGGGTGATGGGGGTGATGATGGGGATGGTGATGGGGGTGATGATGGGGTGGTGATGGGGATGGGGATGGGGATGGGGGTGATGATGGGGTGGTGATGGGGATGGGGATGGTGATGGGGATAGTGATGGGGATGATGATGGGGTGATGGGGGTGATGATGGGGATGGTGATGGGGGTGATGATGGGGTGGTGATGGGGATGGGGATGGGCATGGTGATGGGCATGGCGATGGCGATGGTGATGGGGTGATGATGGGGATGGTGATGGGCATGGTGATGGGGATGGTGATGGGGGTGATGATGGGGTGGTGATGGGGGTGATGATAGGGTGGTGATGGGGATGGTGATGGGAGTGATGATGGGGATGATGAGGGGGATGGTGATATGGATGATGATGGGGTGGTGGTGGGGATGGTGATGGGAGTAATGCTGATGGAGATGATGATGGGGATGATGATGATGGGGATTGTGATGGGGATGGTAATGGGGATGATGATGGAGATGGCGGTGGAGATGATGATGATGGGGTTGGCAATGGCAGCTAGCATTTCCTGAGCGTGCCAGGCTCCAACCACGTTCTTCACATGCAGAACTCTCTGTATACAGCAGCCTCAAGACGACAAGGTGATTTAAGGACACATGCCTCTCCCCTTCATCAGGGGACAATTTCTCCCTCTCCAGCACATCCGGGCCCTCTTTGGGAAGCGCTCCCTCGTCCCACGGGGAATCCGCGAATCCGCAGCGCGTTGGGCCAGCCTCCTCGCCTCCCCCCCCCCCCCCCCGCCCCGACCCCGGCTCCGCCTCGCCCCGCCCCGGGCTGCGGTCCTAGCCCTCCAGGGGGCGCCCGGCCCGGCCCGCGTGCGCGCGCGTGGTTGGACGGCGGGCGGGGCCGGGCCGGGCGGGGCGAGAGCGAGGCACGTCAAGGCGCGTAGACAAAGACGGGCGCGCGCACGTCCTCACGCACGCCTGGGCCGGCGGCGGCGGCGGCAGCGGACTAACGCGGGCGGGGCGGCGGCGCGGGGACCCGTAGTCCGGCGCCTCGCGGTGGGTGAGTACGGCGCTGGCGCGGCCCAGAGGTCGCTGGCCTGCCGAGGGACGGCGGCGGGCCGGGGCTCGGGGCCAGGAGGCCCAGAGAGGCCCGCGGCCCGGACACGCCGCCGCCGCCCCCCCGCCGGAGTCCGCGGGGTGAAGCGGCCCGCGCCCCTCTTCTCCACGCACACCGGCCCTGCCCTCCTTCCCCGACCCCCGGCCTCGGCCCGGCGCCCCGCGGCCTCCCTCGTTCTCCGAGCCACCGTCCCCGTTTTCCTCTCTTCAGGGTTTCCTAACCCCGAAAGCCCTCGCCTTCCCGTGCTATCCCGCGCCCGCCCCGCGTCCCTCCGCCGGGCTCCTGTCTGTTTCCTCACGTTCCGCGTCGCGTGGGGTCGACCTTCTGCGGTTGACAAGGTGGAAACGCGCGACTCTGCGGGGCAAGCTCCGTTCCGGGCTGGGCACCAGCGCCTCTCACGGCTCGTGACCTGAGCCCCGGTCGTGTCGCTGACAACCTGAGTCATTTGCAGACTTGTTTCTGGTTCGTTTTCCTAAATGCTGGCTGAGCTTTGAGAACCTCTGCTAGTTTCATGTCCTGTAGACCGTCTCGACCCACGGGAAATGGTGTGTGGACAAAACCCTGTGACCGTGCCAGCCAGTCGGGTGTTCTTTTCTCTCTCTGAAAGTGATTTTGTTGGTCTCTTTTCAAATTTGTGTTTTGGAGAATATCAGACATACAAAACTAGATAGAATAGTGAGGCCAGCGTGTGCCCATCGTCTAGTGTCAACACTTCGCCCAACCTGCCCCATCCGCGTCTCCATCCATTGACCCTTCCCGTTCGCCTCAGGGAGAAATCTTTAATGCAAGGTGAGCCCGCATTTGTCAAAAGTAGCTTCAGATTCGAAATCAAAGTCTTACTACTGTATAAAGTCATAGTGTATTCTTATTGGAACACATCCACTAGTATAAGTCCTTCAATTAAGAAACACGTTATAGAGTTGGAGAATGACCAGAAAAGGGTATCTAAAACGAGCAGGCTGCTGGAGGACAAGTTAAAACAAAAAGTATGTCAGATCTGGATGGGAACTTCCAGATCATCTTGTCCGACTTTTTCATTTTATGATCCCATGCACAGGTAGTGAGAGGTGGAACTGGGGCTGGAAACATTTCCCAACTCAGCGTCCAGTCTTCTTTCCACTGAGCATACCACTTGCCTTTAGGTTATCTCCATCAGGAAGGAGGAATGTGTAGGAGGGCTGTGACTGAAAACTTAATTCATGAAGGTTCGGACGCGTAAACGTGAACTTTCCCACCAAATTCCAGAATAACAAAACTGGGGAATATGCCTTAAATTACTTCTTAAAATAAATTTGGAACAAATTGGAAGTTCTAATCATAGTTATTAAGAGATACGGGAAAATTCTGACCTTAGGAGGAGTATACCAAATTGAGAATAAGAACAAATTATAAAAGACTTAGATGACATTCACAGCTATTTAATAGTTACTAAGGGAAACTAGAATGATTTGGAGTGTACCCCTAGTGTTTTGCTCTTGATAGCTGAGAGAGCAATAGTATCCTCCCATAAATTTTTTTCATGCCGTTAACAGAAAAGAATCTGGGCTGAAAAGACCAGGGATTTGGCTTTTTTACAAAACCATGGTATGTATTTTCTAGCAGACTATTAAATGTCCTTTCTAGCAGACTGTTAAATGTCCTTGTCTCAAGAAAGACCAATAAATTCAGTGCTTGTACTTGTCCCTCAGTTTTCATAGCCTTAAAGTGGAGATGTTCTACCTCACCAAAGAATGCCCTGAACAAGCGAATCCTTGTACAGATTGGGTATCCCTTATCCAAAATGCTTGGGACCAGAAGCCTTTCAGGTTTCAGATTTTTTTTTTTTTTGGATTTTGGAATATTTGCATATGCATAATGATATATCTTGGAGAAGGGACCAAAGTCCAAACACAAAATTCATTTATATTTTTGCTTTTTTGTTTGGCACCTGTCAGGTATGGCTTCCAAACCCTTGACCTTTATGTTCTAACACTATGCTCTAATCACCTGAGCTAACTGACCAGCCCTCATTTATATTTTATATCCACCTTCTACACATAGCCTGAAGGTAATTTTATACAACATTTAAAATAATTTTGTGCATGAAACACATGACCCATCACATGAGGACAGGTGTCATGTCGGTGCTCATAAAGTTTAGGGTTTTGGAGCATTTCAGATTTCAGATTTTTGGATTAGGTATGTTCAGCCTGTATGTAGAGTTCTTTGAGTTTGCATATAAGTTCAGGTATTTATGTGATGTGACATAATTGTAAATTTACTTTCAGGATGTATTTTTCTTTTGTGAGTTTGCGACATAAATACAGTAGTTGTTATGCATATCCAGTTTATGGAAGTACCACTGAAATAATAGTATCTGGGTGTCATTACCAGTGGGGGCAGGTGGGAGGAGGAGATTGTGTGGTTTGTGTGTTTATTTTGCGTTTGTGGTGTCAGGAAGAGTGCTGTGGCGAGTCTGTCAAGACTCTAGCCTAACTTGCTGAGTGGTTTCTGCTAATGAATAAACTACTTCTCTCGTGCGCATATCACAAAAAGTTGCCTTTTATGAAAAAAACTCTTGCTTTCTGGAGATTATTTGGGCCTGGTTAAGCTTGAACTGTACTGTAGAGTTGTTTCTTCAAGTAAAATAGAACTCTATTGCGCACATCGTTTTCTTCTCAGTGTATCATGCTCCTGGGGAGCCCTTGACTGCCCCTGTTCCGTGTTGCAAGAGAGTAGAGTTCTAGAGTTAGAAGGAATGTTTTAAGTGCTTATTGTTTTCCCTAACTCCTTTAAAGGTACTCTTTCTCTTTTAAAGCACATGTATACATGATCACACACACAAGGGCTTGTCTCCTTTCTTAGGGCACTCTTTATTTTGCATTGTATAATAGTAAGCTTAAGATTTGCAGTGCTAGGAAAATGCTTTGTAAAAAGTTAGCGTCATACATTTTGGTTGACTTTGGGGAGGATGGGGGTGGCTGGCCACTGCAGAGATCCTAACCTTTGACCTTGGTGTTATCAACTAAGCTAACCCGCCCTCTAACCAACTGAGCTAATGGGCCAACCTTGTTGACTTTTTGAATTAAAAAAAAAAAACTCATTAGGAAACGTAAAACCAGGGAAGCCGAGTGACTTATTCGAGGTCACATAGACCAAGATAGTAACAGAGCCTAGAATCTAAGGCAGCTCCTAGTTTTAGTTCTAAGCCCTTTCCATTTCCATGTCACTTCAGAGGAAGAAAATTTTTTTTCTGTTATAAGTTGAAGATATATTATTTTCAGAGTCTCCTTTAAAATTTTTTGACAAGTGCTGTCTAATAGAAATATAGCACGAGCCACATATGTAATTTTAAATTTTGTAATAATTTAAAAAAATTAAAAGGTGATATATTAATTAGCTTGATTAATCATTCCACAATGTATACATATATCAGAACATCACATTGTACTCCACAGATATATAAATATATACAATTATTATTTGTAAAGTAAAAATTAAAAAATTAAAAAGATTTTTTAAATGTAAAAAAGCACTTGAAAATAATTTTAATAATACATTTAACCCAGTTTATCCATAATACCACTTTAATAGGTAATCAGTATAAAACTTATTAATGAGGTCTTTCACATGCATTTTTTAAATCCTAAATTATCGAACTTCAGTGTGTATTTTACATTTACAGCACATTTCATATGCTTCAGGGTCCCATGTGGTTAGTGGTTGCACTGTTGGATTACACAGAATCACTGTCTGCGGGAACACAAAGATGAAGGAGCATTTTATTTTGCTTAGTAGTATTCAGTTTTACTACTAAGGTTAGAATTTGTGGTAGTATTCATTGGTTTTTTTTTCTTTCAAGTTTTAGTGATTTTCTTTGCACAATTAAGGTTATTTTGAGTTTGTGGAGAGTTGAACAAAGAAGTCTGATGTCATAAATTTTGTGCCTTTGTGATGAAATGCTTCTCATTTTTTTTTTGTCTGTGGGATCAGTCTCATCTTTTTTTCCCCCTAAATCATCTTAACCATTTTTAAGTGTACAGTTCAGTACTAATGCTTTCTCATTTTAAATAAGACTGCAGACCCTGGGATGCTGGTAACATGGCTCAGTCCGAGTCTGGAAGCCTCAGAGACAGGGAAGCCAATGGTGTGATTCTCAGTTGGAGGCCTGAGAGGTTGGGGTGCTGCTTGTGTTAAGTTCTAGAACCCAAAAGCTGAAGAGCCTGGAGTTCTGATGTCCACAGACAGGAGAGCAGAGTGCATCCCAGCTCCTGAGAGAGCAAGAGATTTGCCTTTTCTTCCATTTTTGTTCTCTCCCAGCCTCCAGTGGTTCCCACCTGTATTGAGGGCAAATCTTTCCCACCCAGTCCACTTGGGCCCACATGCTAATCTCATGGAAACACCCTCATAGACACACCCCAAAATAGTGCTTTACCAAGTTTCTAGGTATTCCTTCCCCACCCCACCCCCGCCGCCAGGTATTCCTTAATGTAGTCAGCTTGACTCCTAAAATTAACCATCACATGTGTCACTTATTATTGAGTTCTAACTCATGTTAGGTCTTTCCAGAGGAGGGAAAGTTCTTGAAGTTGGAATGACCTTATATAAGAGCAAGACCATGAAACTGACAATATTGTGTTCTTCCTGGTAAGTTGAGTCATCCTTTAACTTACTGTGTCCTGGCTTTCTCTTGGATGATTTATTTTATCCGGGATCGATGTCAGCTGTATGTGTATTCTTGTTTTTTCAGCACTTCAGGTTCCTTTCAGCCTAGTAGCTCTGAGTGCTGCCCTGTCTCCTTGAAAACATTATGCACTTTTCCTGCTGATCAGCAGCATCCTAGTCAAACAAATTTCTTTTTTTTTTTTTTTTTTTTTTAAAAGATGACCGGTAAGGGGATCTCAACCCTTGGCTTGGTGTTGTCAGCACCACGCTCAGCCAGTGAGCAAACCGGCCATCCCTATATAGGATCCGAACCCGTGGCCTTGGTGTTATCAGCACCGCACTCTACCGAGTGAGCCACAGGCCGGCCCCAAACAAATTTCTTATACTTCACTACTCCTGATACACTTGCCGTTAAATTCAGCCCAGCATACATTTCCTTTGTGCCTGTGCATGTGTGTTTGTTTACTGTGACATCAGAATTGGGTCTTTTTTTTTTTTTTTTTATATATTATAGAATTGGGTCTTTTGATGGGTCTGTTTCCCAGCAGAGTGAACTAGGAAAAGTGGATGGCTTTTCTATGAAGTATTACCTACCCCAAAGCAAATGAGGGTATCAGCCTGGAGAGCAAAAAGACCATAGGACTGGGCATCGGATCTAAGTTACAGGCCTGCCTTTGTTACTATCCAGCTTTGTAACATGTCCCAGTCATTTAACCCCTCCAAGGCTCAGTTATTTGGGCCATAAAATGAAGAGATTGGACTAGAATTCTCAGCGATCAACTAATAAAGTTGTGGCTTGTCATTTTATTATTATTGCCTCCAGCTTTACAGTGGTGATTAATAGTAGTAGCTTCTATTTATTGAGCACTTTGTGCCAAGCTACAATGATAACTTGATATGCATTATCATGTTCAGTCTTCACAATAGTACTGTGGATGTGTATTATTATAGATCAGAAAACTGAGGCATGGAAAGTTATTTTTCTGAGGATTATAGATCAGAAACTGAGGCATGGAAAGTTATTTTTCTGAGGCCACACAGCTAGAAAGTAATGGAGGCTGGTTTTGAGTGCAGCTTGTCTGACTCCCTGTATGTTCAACTATCTTACTTTACTGCTGCTTTGACATTTTATAATTTTAAGTAAAGACACAAAGACAAAAATCTTTTTTTGGGAAGGAATTTTGAAAGACATCTGGTCTAACCACCATAGTGTGTCTGCTATCTTAGAGAATCCAGATATAGATGGATATCTCCCTAAGCAGCTGTAATTTTTTAACAACTCAATCCTTAGGTTTTTTTAATAGGTTTATAGAGATACAGGTTGAGTATCCCTTATCTGATCAGAAATGTTTCAGATTTCAGATTTTTTTTTCCGGTTTTGGAATATTTGCAGAATACATACCAGTTGAGCATCCCTAATTGGAAAATCTGAAATCTGAATTGCTGCAGTGAGCATTTCCTTTGAGCTTCATGTCCCTGCTCAAAAATTTGAGATTTCGGAACATTTTGGATTTTGGTTTTTTGGCAGCTGGTCAGTACAGGGATCTGAACCCATGACATTGGTGTTATAAGGCTGTGCTCTAACCAACTGAGCTAACCAGCCAGCCCTGGATTTTGGTTTTGGAGATTAGGGATGCTGCGATGGTTCAAGGTGTCAACTTGATTAGGTTAAGGAATGCATAGAAACCTGGTAAAGCATTATTTTGGGGTGTGTCCATGAAGGTGTTTCCAAAAGAGACTAGCAGGTAGGTCTGAGTGGATGGGCATCGATATGAGTGGGCACCATCCAATCCTCTGGGGGCTCGGAGAGAAGAAAAAACAGAGGAAAAGACAAATCTTTCTCTTTCTCCACTGGAGCTGGGATACACTCTGCTCTCCTGTCCATGGACATTAGAACTCTAGACTCTTAAGCTTTTGGGTTCCAGGACTTACACCAAGGGTACCATCGGCTGCCCTGGTTCTGAGGCTTCGGACCTGGACTGAGCCACGCTGCCGGCATCCACTTCGCAGACAGCCTGTCATGGGACTCTTCAGCCTTCACAATCGCATGAGCCAATTCCCAATAAGTTCTCTCTGATATAGTTACATGCATATCCTGTTGGTTCTGTCACTCTGGAGAACCCTGACTGATACAGACGCTCACCCTGTACAATTCACTTACTGTACAATTCATCCATTTATTTTGTTTTTTTATTTTTTGGCTGGCCAGTACAGTGATCAAACCCTGGACCTTGGTGTTGTCAGCACCACACTCTAACCAACTGAGGTAGCCGGCCAGCCCCCAAATCACCCATTTAAAGTGTACGGTTTGATGGTTTTTATTACATTCACATATATGTGCAATCATCACCACAATCAATTTTATTTATTTATTTTTTGAAAGAAGAGTTTATTATTTACATGCCACGCCACACAGGGCCACATGGGAAGCACCAGGGTCGGTCCGGAGGCAGAAACAGAGAGGGGAACCTGGGCAACAGCCTTCACCGTAGTTTTGCAGGAAGGAAGGGCCAAGACAGGTAAGCAGCAGAGCAGGTTTAGGATTGGATAGTGATTAATACAACAGAACAGACAGGTGATTAATGAAACAATAGAAGGATAAGACCAAAGTGCATAAAAGGCTTTGATATGTGATAAAGATGGTTTTCCAAATCAGTGAAAAATTGCTAGATTATTCAATAAATATTGCTGGGACAGCTTCCTAACCATTTAAGAAAAAGTTAAAACTGTGTCTCACAAAATAAATTTGAGGTGGCTTAAAAATCTAAATGAAACTATAATGTTTGAATACTATAAATATGTGCATGTGAATATTTTTTATAACCTTGGGATGAGGGAGGTTTGCCAGATAAAATACAGGTATACCCCATGCAACATTTGGGACATTACTTATATTTTAAAAATATTTTGTTGATCTACAATGCAGATTCTTTTTTTATTTTTTAATTTTTTTTATTTTTGTGGGGTACAGTGTGTTGATTCGATACCTGTATATACTGCACAATGATTCACTTAGGGTAGGTAGCATAGTTTTGTACCTGTTAGTCCAGCCCTTCTCTTTGCCCCTCCCCCCCCCAGCTTCTGGTAACCATTATTCTACTCTCTAACCATATTTAATCTTACAACATCTTCATCATCTCAAAAAGAAACCTTTTACTTTTTTAGCTATCACTCCCATACCGCCCCATGCTTTCCAGACCTAAGCAACCACTAATCTACTTTCTGTCTCTATAGAGTTGCCTATTTGATATAAATGGAATCATGTAATATGCGGTCTTTTGTGACTGGATTCTTTCACTTAGTATGATGTTTTGAAGGGTCATCTATATTGTAGCATGTATCAGTACTTCATTCCTTTTTATAGGCAAGTAATAATCCATTGTATAGAAGGATATACCACGTTTTGTTTATCCATTCATCAGTTGATGGACATTTTGGTTCTTTCCATCCTTTGGCTATTTTGAATAATGCTGCTGTAAGCATTCATGTATATTTTGTGTGTTTGTGTAGACAGTTGTTTTTTTATTTCTCTCGGCTATATACCTAGGTTATGTAGTTATTCTGTGTTTAACCATTTCCCCAAGGTAGCTACATGATTTTACATTCCCACCAGCAGCGTATGAGGGTTGGATTCTTAATATTCAGCTAAAATTTGCACCTCATAACTGCAAATCATGACACTAATTCTCTTGCCTTGGGGTGTCCAGAGCAAATCTGCTTTTTGTAGATGACAGCCAGCTTGATCTGATCTCAAAGAGTGTTCTTATACTGAACAGCTTAACCAGGTGTCATGGTCCTGTGATGTGTTTTTGGATACTCTCACTAACTTTCTTATGAGTGTACTTCAGTTTGTCTTAATTCCCTTTCCCTTTTTTTAGTTAGAGAACTAGATGCATTTTACTTCTGGGTAATTTGTGATCAAAGATATAGGCAGTTAGTTGTCTTCTCAGTTTTCAGTTCTTTGCTGAGTTAACTGTTAAGAACCCTTAACCCAGTAGTTCTCAACTCTGGCTACAGATTAGAATTACCCAAGTCTCTTAAAAACAAATCCAGGTCCCACCCACAGAGATTCTGATTAATTTCTTCTGGGCTAAAGCCCAGGTGATCCAAATGTGCTTCTTGGGTAGAGAGTCAGTGCAACCCGTAGTGGCCAAAGAAGGATTCTGACTGGGACTTCTGGGTCACACACATCCCTGCCATCTGTGCACAAATGTCAACTTTTTTTTTCACAGTTACTGTGGCAGGGTCATAGTCTCTTTGCTTATGCATTCGCACAGAGTGCCATCTTTAAGCATCAAGCATTTAGTTTTCCCTGATGTCTGCAGAGATCTCATTCCCCCCAGTGTGCTCTGTGACACTGGCTGTGGCGGTTTTGCCTCCGTGTCAGGCCACAAGCAGTTTCCGGATGGTCTCAGCACGCTCCAGTCATTTTAGGAGATTATAAACACTTTTAGGCAAATGTGGGAGTTGAAAACAGATTTTTCATAGTGTAATGTATTAGTTCTTGGGAAATACCTTCAAAAGCCCCTTCTCTTTCCTAGTGACGGGCTTAGAATGCATTTTGAGCACTGTGAAAAGAGTTTAACATGTATTATTTTGTAATCTTCTCAATAGTCTTTTCAGTAGGTATTGTTGAACAGAAGCTTAAAGAGATTAAGTAATTTACCCAAAACCACACTCACACTGCTGGTTAAGTGATGAAGCCAGGATTCAAACTCTGGTGTATTTCTTTGGATTTTTGAATCATGAGACTATTATGTATTCAGGATCATAAATGCAGCTTTAAAGATACCAGGAGGATAAACAGTGACATTCCCCCTTCACTCCTAGAGGCAGGTACTGTAGCCAGTGTCTTGTGTATCTCCCCAGAGATATTTTTTACAAATACATGTAAATTGTATATATTTTTACTTTTCCTTGCTCCCTCACAATTAGTACTTATTGTAGACATTATTCTGCATCTAACTGGGAGATTGTTTCTTATCAGTATTTATATAGATGTCTATTTTTTAAAATTTATTTTTATTGATTATGCATATTCATGGGGTACAGAGCTGACCGTCACCACCAGTGCCCAAGATGTGATGGTCAGATAGATGTCTCCTTTTTAAAAGATATGATTAGTATTCCATTCATTGTAATCTCTATTGATGGACATCGATGTTTCTTTTGATATTGCAAGCAATGTTGCAGTCAGTAACCTAGCACATATATTTTGCACATGCCGTAGTACAGGGTTTCCCAGCCTCAGCTCTATTGGCATTTGGGCCCAGATAATTCTTTATTGTGGGAGCTGTCCTGTGCATCATAGGATGTTTACCATCGTTCCTGATGTCTGTGCACTAGATGCCATAGCACTCCCACCCCAACTTGTGACAACCAAAAATATCTGCAGGCATTGCCACATGTTCCCACAGGGGGTCAAAAATCTCCCCTGGTTGAGAACTGCTGCTCTATTTATCCTTAGTATAAATTTCTTGAAGTGGAATTGCTGGATCTAAGGTTGTGTGCATTTAAAATTTTTATGGCAACTGCTAAGTTGTTCTCCATAGAAGTTGTACCATTTTACACTTCTACCGCCACTATTTTGCGGGTATTTTCTCATTCTCACTAATACAGTGCTTTATCCAAAATTTTGTGCCATCTCACTAGTTTTAATTTAGATTTCTGTCTTACAGCAGACCTTTTATTGAGCACTTACTGCTTGCTAGGCATATAGTATTTTTTGGCTTTTGGATTTTGTGTCATATTTTGAAATGCCATCTTCTCTATTCCTTCTTAAAGTTTGTTACCTAGAACTGAAGACAATACACTGGGTCTCTTTTGGTCCTGATGCAATGATAATATGTACCATTTATTAAGATCTAGTATGTGACAGACATTGTGTTTGGTATGCTTTAAAAATACATGTATCCCTGTGTGGTCTAAACATTTATTTTTAATAAAATAGCATTTCTTTTATCTTTTGAGTTGGTACATGGCATCTCTCTGGACACATTCTGGCTGGCCTGGTCTCCTGAATTTAGGATGTGTCGCAGAGAGCTAGTAGAAAATTACTTGCTTCTGCAATAAGGGGTGATGATGGCTCCTGCCAAATACCTTGTGATTGGGTCAGAATTACTGTAGATGCCTCAATTTAAGTGAAGTTCCCTGTTATTTTTTCTTCTAGGTCTCTGTTGTTTTTCTTGTTAACAGTCATCAACATTTGAAATTATGACTGTATGTATGCTCATTTACTTGGTACTTGTCTCTAGGCATACTTGTTCACTGCTAAATATGCAACACCTAACATCATGTCTGGCGTATACTGTGTGCCTGGTGAATATTTGTTGAATGAATGAATATTTGGTCATTCCAAGAACTGAGGCCATTTGGGGGCCTACAGGCCTAGATTTACCATTCAGTGGGTTGAAGAGTTGAGTTAGCTTAGCTGTGGGTTCTGTCACCTTCCTAGGGTGAAGCCATCTTTCTTCCTAAAAGGCTCAGAACTATTTGGTTCTTCTCTGGAACACATGGGCTGTTGGAAGAACTTTGGTCCAATTGATTCTCTGTGAATTTAGCTGGATCAAGCCGTGCAAGTTAGGAGGGTGAGCAGACGTTCCTCTGCATCCACGGCTTCCCTGCCTCGCACCTCTAAGGGCTCTAGGTGATCTTGACTGGAGGCAAATGGTACCCTCTCCTAAATGAGCAGTTACCTAGAAATTGTGGTTGGATTGAGGTCGTTGTCTTTTTTCTTTTTTGGCGGCTGGCCAGTATGGGGATCTGAATACTTGACCTGGTGTTACAACACCATGCTCTAACCAACTGAGCAAACCAGCCAGCCTGACTGGGGTCTGATGCGAGCAGTTTTCTGATATTTCCAGATATCAACGTCTCTATTAATGGGACCTTAATACACCAGGTCCTTCAGCTTTAATGATTTTTCTGCTAATCCAGCAAGTCGTTTGCAAAGTTATTTGATAACCACAGTTTGTTTGCTGTTTCCTTTACTTCTAAGAATTTGTGTGAGGACCGTTTAACGTTGGCCAGGTCACTTGTTTGTCTACTTTACTCTTCTCTGTTCTGGGGCTGGCACTTGTACATAATGGGGGTGGCAGACAACTCGGGGAGAGGTCACTATCTGAGGGAAGAAGAGATCAACTGGGTCACAGGTCAGCAAGCTGTTTCTGTGAAAGGTCAGATAGTAAGTATTTTAGGCTTTGTAGGTCATGGTCTCTGTCTCATATTCTTTGTTTTTTAACATCTCTTTAAAGATGTAAAGACCTTTTCTAGCTCATGAATCTCATAAAATCAGACCATAGGCAGACTTGGCCTGTGGGCTGTGGTTTGTTGACCCCTGAACTAGGTGAAGAAATGAGTTTATTGCTACACGTGTTTATTTTAATATTTTGGGGACATGAACCCAGGATAACTGTGGGAATTCTCAGTTGATTGTGATCCAAAGAAAAGCAATCTAAATTCGGTCATGGGGCATCAAAGTGACTCTAGTGTCGGTCACATGGGTCGGTGGAACTCAAGGTAATCTTGGCCAGTGGGACAGAGGGCTATTGCTGCCTCTCTCCCTTGGGAATTCTGGCCAAGTGGAGCAGAAGGATAGGGGTGGCAGAGGGGAATGGAGGTGTGGCCCTAGAATTAGGCTAGGACTGGACAAGTTTAAGGAATACAGTGACTCAAACTCCTGAACCTCTCTTGGAGTGTAATTGGAAATCTGGCATGTACAGTTTCGCCAGTTTATAAAAATGAACCAGCAGGTCTGTACCTTGGATTCTGAGAACACCACCAGATTCTGATACGTGAATCTATGTTTGCCTTGTGGTTTTTCTCTAATCACAAGAGGTTCTGTAGAGCAGGCCTGGCATGAAGGAAGAGTTGATGTATTTCAGGGTAGTATGGGAGATAGGAAGGTGTGGTGGTGAAAGAGCCCTGGCTCTGTGACAGGCATTTGTCCTAATTCCTACTCTGCCACTTCATAGCTGTGTGACCCTGGCTAATTAATCTTCTTTTTTTTTTTGTCATTTTTGTGACCAGCCGCACAGAGCGCACTGGCCATCCTTATATAGGATCCAAACCCGCGGTGGCAGCACTGCTGCGCTCCCAGCGCCGCACTCTCCCGAGTGCGCCACAGGGTCGGCCCAGTTTACTTAATCTTCTAAGCCGCAGTATCCTCACCTGTCAATGGCGATGACAAGAACCGCTCCACCATTGAGTCGTTAGGAGAAGTAAGGGAGGATCGCGTATGTGAAGTGCTTATTAGCTCTGTGTCTGTCCTGCTGCAAGCATCAGCAAATGTCAGCAGTGATAATGATAACGTGAAAGTGGGAGACTATGGAAGAAGTGAGGGTCAGGAATAGGAACTAGTACTTGTGACTCAGTGCCACTGAAACATCTTGTCCTTGTTGAGCATTTGATCACTAGATGTGTGGGAGTGTGGTGGGAGCAGCACAGAAGAACTGGAACTGCCTGCCTCTCTCACTTTCCTGATTTGTAAGATGGAAATAATACATGTGGATAGGTTGCGGGATAACCAAATGAGGTGACACGTGAAGGGCTTTGAGTTCTGTAAAGCATTGGACAAAATTCCAGGTGAAGTTGGTTCCTGTTTATTTGTTCAATTTCTTGAACTTCCAAATGTATTTGTAACAGAGCTAGGTGCTGATTGGTCTGAAGACAAAATGTTTTGCCAGAAAGACTTGATAGGATGCCCCCAAGTTCAGGATTTGCATTGGTGACTTGTAATTTGGAGTAAGTAATATAAAATTGGAATGCTTTTGTGAGATATTTGAAATAGTGGAATTTAAAAATGAGTGGCCAGTATGGGGAGATAGACTGGAGGGGCTTAATCTCTATGTAGAAAATGTGACAATATCTTGCAAAATTAAAAATGTGTATTTCCTTTTTCCCTGCAATTCCATGTCTAGACACTTATGTGAAAATGTATTTGCCATGTGCATTTTGTGTACTGAATCACGTATGCAGCTGGTTATTCATTACAACATTGTTTATAACAAGAAAAAAGTGGAAATCTCAAGTGTCTATAGCCTTAGGAGACTGGTTAGCTAAATCCTGGTACATTCTTAGAGTTGAAAACTGTGCACCTGCAGAGTGAGGGAGCTCTGTATGCACTGATGGAACACTCTTCCAAGATACATTCAGCTAAAAAATAAAATTTAAAAAAGCAAGGTGAAGAATGGTGTGCCTTATATGTCATCACTGTTGTTGCCAGGCTGGGGCGGGGAGTGATCATGATTTCCTTGCATGAGAATAGAATTTCTTGGGAAGAATATGGAGCACCATGGTGTGTGGTTGTCTCTCTGGAGAAGAACTCTGTGTTCCTGGGTGACAGGTAGAAGGGAGAGTTACTTTTCATAGTACTGTATACCCTTTTTATCTTTTGAAACGTGTCATATACATTATTTTCTGTTCAAAAAGTTTGGGTGACCACAGATGTATCGTTGGAGTTGAAAGCCATATGAAACATCTACTGCCTCTGCCTGGTCCCTTTGACCTTGATGACTTGAGAAACTGGCACTGACCATAGGCTTGCCCTGAAACAGTGGCCCCCAAAGCATATTGATGTTTCTTTTCTTGATTTGTGTGACTGACAGTGTTTCTCTTTCCACCCTCAGCATTGGCAGCGTTTAAGCAACTTTTTGCCAAGAACCCAGCTCACCACTGAGAAGGGGGCCTGAGAGCGAAGAATATCCAGAGGAAGCCACTGCCAGACACATCTGGAGTTACGCTCACCTCAGGCAACATGAGACATTCAGTGCCAGCATCTGTGTCCTACTGGCAGAGGCTGTAGCTCTCAGGTAGGAGGGTCCTGGGAGCAGCCTGCACCAGGAGCCTCTTTAGAGGGAGGATGGGGCCAGATATGAATTCTATACAGTGAACATGATTTTCAGCTTATTAAGGAATATTAAGTAAAATGATTGTTTAATTTCCACATCTTCAAGTTCGAAAGCCTTCTTGTGAAGTGCCAGCAGCCATCCTCCCTGCACAGGAGTTATAAGGACTTTTTTGGCACCAAGTGGAACTCTTCTTGGTACTTCTGGCCATGACAGATCTTCAGGGCAGATTTATCTGCTAAATGCTCTTGAGCAGGAAAAAAAAAAGTAAAACCTTTGGAAGCAGAGTAAGGATAACAGAGCGGAGACCCCCTCCCTTTCTGCTCACTACACAGAAACTCAGCCTGGACTCGGATGCTCTCACCTCCAAGGCTCGTCTGTTCTGGGGAGACCTGGCACTTTCGGGTTGCCTGCTGTGGCCTTTTTCTACTTCATTCTGCTCCCAAGCCTTCTATTGAGGCAGTTGAATAATGTGAACTTTGGAATGGAGTTTGATATCCTTTGGGGACTTGCTTCCTTTCCCAGGCTGGTGCTTTCGGAAAGGACCATCTGAAGGCTGCGTGCGGTGTGTTCTTGGGGCGGAGGGCCCTGGCCTTGCCTGGATCCTCCACCATGTTCCTGTTGCTGCCTTTTGATAGCCTGATTGTCAACCTTCTGGGCATCTCCCTGACTGTCCTCTTCACCCTCCTCCTCGTTTTCATCATAGTCCCAGCTATTTTTGGAGTCTCTTTTGGTATCCGAAAGCTCTACATGAAAACTTTGTTAAAGATCTTTGCGGTGAGTTGTGCCACTGTGTGTTGTTGCTTCAACACAGAAGAGAATAAGTGCTTTTAGCAAAAAGTTCTTATCAGGTTGATTGTTATCTCTTTATCGGTTGGTTATGGGGGAAAGTTGGGAGAATGGGTAGTGGCATTCTGAGTGAAAAGTATAACTAAATGTGTACTTTTGAAGGCCTTTAGCAATCTTTTTTCTTGAGTTAAGATACTTGTGTATTTGATTCATGCCGAGCAAAGGGACCTGTTCCATGACTCCATGCCTCGCCTGTGCCTCTCAGAGCAGGGCTTAGAGTGAAAGAAAATCCCTGTGGATGCTGCCTCTTCCGACGTAGCAGACACTGAAGCACAGCTGCTGCTGACTGTGACAAGCATGGGAGAGGCTTTCTCTCTCAAGCATTGATCTTTAGTATTGATCTTTGCATTTCAGACAAAAGGAATGAATGGAAGGGTACATTTACTTGTTTTATTTTCTTAAAGATAGAGGTGAAGGATAATAAATACCATTGAACAGAACTGGTCTCATTGTAAAGGAAACAGGTGAGAAACAGTGTTTCCTAGAAGACTTAATATCTGTCGAGAGATTTGGTGATTTAGTTGCAATATCTGTTTTCAGTAATCACCAGATCTTTTGTGGGGGGGGCGGTTGGCTAGTACAAGGACCCCAGCTGTTGACCTTCATCCATAACACGGTGCTCTAACTGACTGAACTAACTGCTTAGCCCTGAGACCGCAATTTGAGAAATGCACTCATAATAGTAAAAATAACAAAGCATTATTTGTTTGTGTAGTATTTTAGGGTTTTCAGAATAATTTTTTCCCTTCTCCTTTTTTCCTTTTCCTGACAATTCTGTGGTAGACATAGTAAATATCTGCATATCATCAATGAAGAAAGCCAGAGATTTGAGTGGGCTGTATGAAATGTTACATCGCAATGGGAAATATTTTTATGTATGTCTTTGAATCTTGGGTTTTATCTTTTTTTGGTATTTAACACCATTGTAAGAATATGATTTTTTTCCCATTTTAAGAAATTGAGGTGAAATTGACAGAACATAAAATTAACCATATTCAAATGAGCAATTCAGCGGCATTTACTATATTCACGATGCTATATGACTACCACCTCTGTCTAGTTCTGCAACGTTCTCATCACTCTGGAGAGAAACCATATACGCGTTCGCTCCCTTTTTCCCCTGCCCCAGCCGCTGGTCACCACGAGTCTACGTTCTGTCTCTGCAGATTTATTTATTCTGGACATGTCATGTAAATGGCATGCCCTTTTGTGCCTGGCTGCTTTAACTTAGCCTAACATTTTCAAGGCTCATCTGCATCATACCATGTATCAGTACTTCTTTTGTGTGTGTGTGTGGCTGAATAACATTCCATTGTGTCTGTATGTAATTTGCTTACCCTCCATCCATTGGTGGACATTGATGAGCTGTTTTCACCTTCTGGTTATTGTGAATAGTGCTGCTGTGGACCTATATGTACATGTGTTTGCTTGAGTATCTGTTTTCAAGAATATGATTTTTGAGCACTACTTATGATAGTCTCTGGGGTTATCTAAGAGGGTACTTCAGAAAGTTCATGAAAAAAATGAATTAAAAGATAATATGAATCCTTCCAGGAACTTTGTGAAAGACCTTGCTACTCAAGAGAGTAGCCTGGAGATGGGCAGTGTGAGATCACCTAGAAGCTGGTTTAGAGACGGAGATGTCAGGCCCACTGCCGTCCTCCTGAACCAGAATCTGCATTTTAACAAGATACAGCTGATTCATATCACATTAACATTTGAGAGGTGCTGATCCCAGTTGGCCTTTGGACTGGCTATTTTACTAACGTACAGTATTTATTTTAATTGATTAATAAGGAAAAGTAACTTTTATATATTTCAGTCCAAGAAAATCTTTAGCAGAGCACAGGATCCCTGTGGACAGTATATGGACAATAACTTTACCAGCCTTGCCCTTTTGCCACTGTGAAAAACGACACCAGGATAGAATAGTAGAACATGTGCTAAATGTTTAGGAGACAGCAATGAGTGATATCTGGTTTTCATTCAAGTTTATAAACAAATGATTAACTCATGTAAATATGGAAATAGTTAGAAGCCTAGGGTTCTCCTGTAGTAGTTAAAATTTAACCTGGATGATTTTGGGTGGGGAAAAAAGGCCTGGAATCCATGTGTAGTCCTTACTCTATTTTGAAAGTGTCTCTCCAAATTAATGTTCTTTTAAATTTATAGCCAAGTAAATCCTCCTTATTGTGTCTTTATTTTTTAAATGTATATTTCTTGTGCTTTTTAATGCAGATTATAGTTACACATTGGAAAATTCATTAACTGTATACTGCTGGGCCAATCTATGGGACATATAATCTTGAGCCACAGAGACTTTGCAGACCACATCTTCAAAATCACCGGTTTGGGGTACAATGATTTAAAAGTGGTAATGGAAGTAGCATATGAGGGGATTTCAAAAAGTTCATGGAAAGATTCGTATTATCTTTTAATTCCATTTTTTCACAAATTTTTTGAAGTCCTGTCATATGTATTTGTTACCTCAAGATGTAGAATTTGAAAAACTAGATTTGCACCTGTTACTTCCTAGAGATGTGTGCCAGGTACTCAAAGGGTTCTGGGTACACTGCAGATCCTGTCCTGTTGCACTTCATGGATAATTACAACTTGGCTGTAAGCTAGAGTAAGGAATGGGCTAGAAAGGATTGGTACATGCCAGCAAGGGCATAGGGTGTTTCTGCAAGAGTGCCTGGTCTTTTTTCAGTCTGTTACTGCTCTCAGTTGACCTTAATGGACAGTAAGAACTGAATGCTACTTTTTTTATGAGTATTAGGTACAAGCTGGATTTGTCTAAACTTGTTTTAGACCATGTAAAGTATGTATCTGTGTATACATCTAAAATACACTTATACTTGTGGGTGTTTTTGTATACTTTTTTTTTTTAAGCAGCACCTCACTCTAACCAACTGAGCTAACCAGCCAGCCTCCCCCCACCCCACCCCCCTTTTTTTTAAGATAGGGGAATGTCTTAGTCTGTTTGGGTTGCTTGTAACAAACTACCATAGACTAAGTGGCCTATAAAAAACAAATTTATTTCTCACAGCTTTGGAGACTGGGATGTCCAAGATCAAGGCACTGGCAGACTTGGTGTCTGGTGAGGGCCTGATTCCTGGTGCATAGACATGTGTCTTCTTACTATGACCTCATGTGGAGGAAGAGATGAGGGAGCTCTCTGGGGTCCCTTTTATATAGGCACTAATTCCATTCACAAGGGCTCCACCATCATGATCTTATCACCTCCCAAAGGCTCACCTCCAAATGCTATCACATTGCAGATTAGGTTTCAACATAGGAATTTTGGGGAAATGTAAACATTTAGTTTGTAGCAAGGAGAGACCTTTATTGTACCTTTTTTAGCCTTTTCACCCCATCCTAAATTGTGATGATGTACATAATTTTAGAGCTGGAAGGAAGCTCAGAGATCATCTTAATTCTCCTGACTATGCATTTTAATCACCTGGGGAAGCATTTTTAAAAATACTTATTTTGGGACCCCAGAATCTGATTTAATTCGTCTGGTGGACATTTTTTAAAAACTCCCCAGGTGGTTCTGGTGTTCATCATCAAAAGGTAGAGTCTGCATTCATCTTCTACAGTATGGACCTACCTTAGTGACTTGTTTCTAACAAACAGGATGTGGGGAACATGATGTCATATGACATGTAAGATTTGGTGGGAAAAGACAACATAGCTTCTATCTGGCTGCTTTCCCCAGTAACCCATCCGCCAGGTTGTGAGGAAGCCAGGTGTCCCAGCTCACAGCTCCTTGAGGCTCTGACAACCTGCAGGGAGTGAACAAGACTTCTGGGGGTTCTAGCCCCCAGTCTTCTGGCCACCCAGCCAATGCCAGACTTGTGCAGTCTGCAGACTCATGAGCGAAATAAATGGTGGTGGTGTTCTAAGCCACTAAGTTTTGGATGGTTTGTTATATAGCAATAGAAAACCAGACAAATAATATTAGAGAATTTAAACATTCATCCATGTTCCACAGCTTAGAACTCTTTAAAATCTATTTTGCATGTTTCAGTCTTTGGCAGTACACATTCATATTTTATGGTTGTTTTAATATTGTGTACATATAATTTTGTTTATGTTTTCTTCTGGCATTTTATCAGCCATTCACATTTTACTAGATAATCTTTGTAAAGAACGTTAAAACTGGCTATCTAATAGTCCATGCAGTACATACACGTGTACTTTTGGCAGACCTAAGTAAGCCCTGGCTGAACAGCTAGTTTTCCATGATTAGTTCACCCGTTGTAAAGGAACCAGGAAAAAATATTTGTATACCTGTCGGGGGGGCGGGGGGCGAGGAGGTGGAGAGGATATGGGTAGACCAGTGTCTTTTCCGTTCCTTCTCCTGGATGACCTAACTCGGTGCAGAGCCTATCGATGCTTAGTCACTGAGCATCTCTGTGTGCAGAGAGCAGCATGTTATTGACAGTGTTTTAGTCTGTTTTCTTAATGTTTGTGCTTCAGATGTACCCTCTACACAGTGGCGATGGTATTATTTGAAGTAGAATTCCTAGGAGTGGACTTTAAACTGAATTGAGAATGACTTGGAAAAGGGGAGAGAGAAAAGCCTGGATGTAAAGGAGAAGGATGAAAGTAGATGACCTGAGTTTTCTTGCCTGATGTGAAAGGACCAGGTCAGGTCAGAGAAGATGGCACAGTTATCGTCTGATCAGTGTTAAACTCCAAAGTGGAGTTTGTTGGTGGAGAGTCATAGAAACCAGCGGTGGTTATGAAGAAGTTAAGGAGACTGGAGCAGTAATGCGGCTGTGGTGGGATGGGCATTCATGTTTTGAGTCAGGCAGCCCTAACCTTGAATACCAGGGCTTTCCTTACCAGCTCTGAAACTTGACCTAAGCCGTCAAACCTTTTAACCTGTTTCTTCATCTAGAGAGTGGTAGTAATACCCACTTCACATGACTGTAGCGGAAGATGGGTCAAAGAACGTAATTAAAACAAGTTCAGAGAACTCAGTTGGCTGCTTTCATTTTCTTTTTTTTTTTTTTTTTTTTTTTTTTGGTTTTAGACAGCTATTACTACTGCTCATGAATTTATGCTTTGGCTGGGATCAGCTGGGAGGTATAATTTGTAATTGATCTTTTTTTTTTTTTTTTTTTTTTTAATAATTTTGGCAGCTGTCTGGTATGGGTATCTGAAACCTCCAATTGGCTTTATTGCAATTCTAGAATTGGGTAACAACGTTATTCCGTAAGATAGAATAAGTGTTCCAGTGAGCTGAGGAGAGCCTGGTTTTATAGACAGAAAAAGGCTGAAGAAAACAGAAACAAAGAACAAAAAGCAGGTTGGTCATTTCAAAGTCACTTTCCTTAAGGAGGGGACAGGAAAACAGAACAATAGAAAAATAGCTGACAAGTTAACATCAGGTTACTTCAGGCTATCTTTTTTTTTTTGGTTGGTTGGTGGCTGGCTGGTAAGGGGATGAAACCTCGACCTTGGTGTTAAGGGGCCAGCCCCAGGCTGTCTCTCTTGTATAAGAAAGCAGAGGGAACTTCACTTTATCTATCTAAGACTAAAAACTGGCCTGTTTGGGAAATTGACTATTACCTCTTTCTTCTGATTTGTGGGAAGCTCAGAACTTAGCAGAGGTGACTCCACCCAAAACAATGGCCTCCGGTAATTTTTATTTAACAATTGTTAATCATGTATGTCTTTCTTGCTCCAGTGAGAAGTGTGATTTTTATATAACCTTGAGGAGGTTAGAGGACAAACTGAAGGAGATGAGAATGATTTGTGGTAATAAAAGTGATAGGAAGTAGTTTTAGGTTTTATCATTTCAGATCTGTTTTTTCATATGGAAACCTTAATGAATTAAATGGGAGTTTATGAATTAAATGCAGTCCTTACTGACTGCCTGCTAAGTGCAAGGCCCTCTATCAAATGGTGCTGGAATGCCCATATGGGTAGGTTCTGTCTCCTGGCTTTCCAGGTATTTGTAGTTGTCAAGCTCTTTTACCTGCCCATAATCCTGACGACTGGGCCAATTGTCAAGCTTGGGCTGGGTCTGGAGCTCACAGACCCCTTAAGCCCTTTGTCCAGACTGTGTCACAAACCCTTAACACATCAGGCTGGGTCCCCAGACCCCTCACACACCAGGCTGTGTCACCAGACCCCTCACATGCAGGTCTATGAGCTAGGTAACCGGCAAACAGGTCCTTGGAAGCCGTAGGTTGGAGGGCATGGCTGCAAGTGGCAGCAGCCTGAGGCACTGAATGCCAACCAAGTCTCAGCACAGCTCATGCACACTAACTCCACCCACACAACTTATTTACGAAGAATGCGCCACACCACCCCCAACTGTCCCTAAGGTGAGGGGGCCTGATTAAATTATTCTATTTTCCCAACAGTGGTCCAGTAGGAAAGACAAATACATGCTTTGCTTACTAATTCAGAATGTGATGCCAGTTGAAATTCACAGGCAAAGATTAATTCTGAATGCAGGAATTGGGTAGGTGGCATTTCACATAAGATTTGGCGTTGGATCCTAAAAGGGAAAAGGATGGAGCATTCATTCTGGAAGTGCAGTGAGTGGATAGAGATGAAAAAGCACACTGTTGTTTAGAGACAGCACATAGTTCTGTAGAGCAAAACCACTGGGTGTATGGAGGGAGTGTGGTGGGTTGTAACACTGAACATTTCTGTAGGCACTGGGGAGTCATTGAAGGTATTTGAGCAGAGAGTGACATGACCAGACTCGCAGCATGTGTTCAGATGGATTGGAGGGAAGAAAGAGGGATGCAATTAAATAGCTGTTGGATTAGTGAAGGCAAGAGAACAGGGGAGTGTCATAACAAGAAGCAGCCATGACAGGAAGTGCCATTTCAAGGGAGCATTGCTGGGACTTGGTGACAGGTGGGGAGCCTGAAAGCTGGGGAAGACTGGAGGGGAGTGATAGCAGCCTTGGGACTGGGAGTGATGTGGGGCAGGGCCAGCAGGAGGAGCACACACTGCGGGGCAGGAGGAGGTGTGCTGCTTGTGGTTCTTAGCATGCAGGTGACGTGGGGAGGGCTGCCAGGACCTGGCCATTGCAAATGTGAGGTTAGCATTTCTGTGAATTTAAGAATAAGATGTAGATTTGATGATAGAAACCTGGAGATTACAGCTAAAGCAAGGAAAGGAGATGAAGTCAAAGAATGGAATGTTTGCATGGAAAACAGAAGGCACTGGATGATCTGGAGCCTGATTTTAAGTGTCTTGTTCTTTGGTTGTGGGAAAATGCCACAAAGGTTGACTGAAAAGGAAGAGGTGCAGGTTTCTGCTCAGATTGGTTTTGCCAAGACTGTTAGACCTTACTCATGTGCTTAGTTCCTAAATTGTAGTGTTCAGTGGAGTGAATAACTAGCAAAAATACACCATCGAACCATCTGCATTTCACCTGCCAAGGTCTCTGTTAAGTTTCTTACCTAAGAGTGCAGTATTGTTAATGCCTTTAAATTGTCTCCTCTCTGTCTGGGAGAAGCTGAAAAGTGAATGATTAAGTAATCTGATATTGAATAGCCTAGTAAATGGCATCTCAGATCAGGGGAAAGGAGAGGATTTTTATAGTGAAATGAACTCTGAACCTAGGACTCTTAATTTTATTCCAAGTATCTGAAAGCTCTACTTCTTAAAGAAACAGCTTAGAGAAGTCAATTGTGTAGTTACCAAACATTGCTACTGTGCATTGGCCTGTGGTATGATCTAAAATACATTTGGGGGCCGGCCTGTGGCTCACTCGGGAGAGTGCGGTGCTGATAACACCAAGGCCACGGGTTCGGATCCCATATAGGGATGGCCGGTTCGCTCACTGGCTGAGCGTGGTGCAGACTACACCAAGTCAAGGGTTAAGATCCCCTTACCGGTCATCTTTTAAGAAAAATAAATAAATAAAAATAAAATAAAATAAAATACATTTGGTCTTTGTCCCTGGCTTCTGTCACCCTGAAACACTAGGAATTTCCTGAGTGATAGGAGTGTCTTTTGTTATTCATAGTGAGCCGCTTTGATCACACCTGAGTTTATGCTAATGAGGGGCTCCTGGATAACCTCAATTTAGAGGAATTTTCAGCCCCAACCACTAAGCTCTGGGAAGGAGGGTGCTGGAGATTAAACTCTGTTAAGCTCTAGAAAAACTTTTTTTTTTTTAAAGAAAGTGTAATTTTATTAATATTATTTTTTACATTTTAGGATGTTGCAGAGCAGTTGGGAGGGAGGGGAAAGGGAAGGAAGTGGGATGGAAGAAGGAGGAAAGAGGACAGGCGGGATTAAGGCAGGAGATGGGGGAGGGGAGTACTTCCACCGGTGGCTTGATCATTGCTGGGCTGGGTGCAGATGTGGGGTGGGGGTGGCAAAAGCCCTCACCACCCATCATCCCAGCTTGGGAACCCAGGGGCCTTCTTGCTGCAGCTTGGTGGTCCTCGCTGGGCTGGTTGCACGTCAGGCGGGCATGGCCAAGGCCCTCAGCCCCCACCACCTCCTCTTGGGAGAGGCAGGGGCACTTCCTGTGGTGGGTCAGTGGTCATCACTAGGCTGGCTGCGGGTGTCAGGGGTGGGGGGCATGGCCGAGGCCCCCACCACCCCGGCTGGGAAAGCCAGGGACGCTTCCTGTGGCAGCTTGGTGGGCATCACTGGGCCAGCTGTGTGTGGGGGTGGGGATGTGGCCGAGGTCTGAGGCTGCACAAGGGGGGGAGGGGTGTGGGGAGGGGTGTGACATGGCGAAGGCACCTTGTCCTCCACCCTCAGGACTGGTTGCAGGTGTCGGGGGCATTGTTGATGCCCCCGGTCCTCCTCCCTTTCTGGCTTGGTAGCTCAGGGGACATCCGGTCCTTCTAGGTGTTATAGGTGTTCTTTGGTGAAATGAGACCTTTACTAATGTCAAACTTTGTCTCTGGTTGTGGGTACTTTGTTTTTTCTTTCAGTTCTGTGTTGGATTATTTGCTGTTCCCACCACTTAAACTCTGTGCTAGAACTAATTTGTTATCCTTTGCTTACTTCTGAGATTGGGGAACTTCCTGTGGGGAATAGTACTTGAGCTCTTTGGTTGAGCTAAATTGCTGCTTTGCTTCTGATTCCATGGGGAAGGCTTTTTGTGCAGCTCAGGTTTTAATGATTGACTTTATAGGTACTTCTGGCTTTTGAGAGATCCGGTGTACCTAGGTTGTGTAGAAACTCTGGTCTGGGCCTGAGTCTTTTTGTCAAACTGCACCCCATGCAGTTCTATATTCCTGACCAAGCTCCTCTGAGTGGTCTTAATGCTGATTGGGGGGCAGATCAGCTGTCCTTGCTGTGCCCCAGTGTTCTCCCGGTGGAACCATCTCCCCGACTGCCTGTGCTCCAAACACTTTCCATGGGATAGGCCATGCACTAGTCCCTTGTGATGACTCACCAGCCTCTGAGTGGCTCTTTTTTCACTTGTTTTTTCTCCTCTCTCCTGTGTGGGTCCACGGGAACCCTATTAGTGGTCTTGCTGGCCTGGGGAGCCACCAAGGCCCTCTTCTCCCCTGCTGCCTCCAAGCAACTCCATCTGAAGGGCACAGCTGTTCTGTGCACTCAGCAGCTCCAGCCTGGAAGCAGCCAGGGCTTGAAACAGAGCAGTTTTTTCTTTCTCTCATCATGGCTTCTCCTGTCTTTATGAACTCTGTAGGTCTCTCCTCCTCTTCCCCTGAGCTCTAGCAGCCCCAGCGTGGCTGTCATTGCTTTTTTATAGTTGTAAATTGGTTGATTTGTGGGAGAGAGTGACACTAGAGACCATCTATTCCTCCATCTTGACTGGAAGTCCCTTAAGGCTCTAGAAAAACTTGTGAATAAGTTTTGGTGAGCTTTGGGGTGCTGGAGGGTGGTGTGCCCAGAGAAGGGATGGAACCTCTGTTCCTTTCTACACCCTGTACCTTGCCCCATGGATGTCTTCCGTTTGGCTGTTCCTGGGTTGTGTCCTTTATAACAAGCTATAGACATAAGGGAAGTGTTTCCCTGAGTTCTGTGAGTTATTCTAGCAAATTATTGAACCCGAGGAGGAGGTCGTGGGAACCTCAGTCTATAGCCAGTGGGTCAGAAGTACAGGTCACAATCTGGGGCTTGTGATTGGCATCTGACATGGGTCAGTCTTGTGGGACTGAGCCCTCAACCTGTGGGGCTTGACGCCATCCCCAGGTAGTGTGAAAATTGAGTTGAATTAGAGTACAACCTGTTGGTGTCTGCTGGAGATTGCTTGATGTGTGGGAAAATCCCCCACATCTGGTGTCAGGAGAGTGTTGTGAGAGTGTAGTGTAGAAAAATAGAACATGTTTTCACAGAGGTCCTCATGCAGTCTTCACTGGGGTGGAAGTGGTCCAGTGCACTGAGCAGCTGTTCTCAGCTAACAACCAGGATTCCTCCAGACCTCCCTCTTTCCTTACCCTTGTGACTTCGGACAGTTCTTCCTAAACACACAAGCATTTTGTAATGTTCCTGAAGTTTGAGAAGCAGGAGGCCAAAGGGGATGAAGTATGTACAAAGCAGAAGGCCAAGGGGATTTTTATTACTGAGCTGAAACCATGCTGGGACATGTAGCATCTTAATGAACAGATACCTTTCCAATTAAAATGAAAGCCCACTGTCATCTTAAGTTTTGCATAGTCCAGCAGTGCTCAGACACACACATTCTCATCCCCAGAGGCCTGCTGTCCGTCACCTGTTACATCCTATTGCCATCTCATCTAAGTATCAGAATTGTCAGTGTGGAATGAAGTTTTTCTATTCCCATTATTCTTGCAGTACCAATACAAAGTCCTAGCCAAAATGTAAATCTAAATTCTGGTTGAGTGCCCTATGTCTGTGTGTGCCAGGCTTGCTGCGAACTCCTCCTTTTTCTTCCCTAGTTTAAGGAAACTCAATGGAATTCACCTGTGTCCATTTTAGGACTTATATTAAGATTTTCTTCCAGAAAAGATTATCCATGCATAGATCCAAAAGATATCAATGGCCAGATATCTGAAGTACAGAAAATGAGTTATATAAGTTTCTCTGCTCTCGACCTTTATACTGCAGTGGATGGCTCTGTAAGCCACCTTTTTTTCTCCTAGACAGTGGTGTTGGAAGAAATTTGCAGGTGAGGTCAGAACACTGATTAAGCTCATCCTGCTTTTGGCTTCAGTAGGCCATGCAGAGCAGTCTTGCTGATACTTTGAGGCTCTGCCAGCAGAATGTACACCAAGTGCTCTGGCCGTGAGCATTCTGCTGTGTCATAGGATGGGAGGGTTCTTTCCCACCTTGTGTAACGGTGGAAACCTAAGTTTAAAAGACACCTATTGAAATATCTATTCTATTTCTTTGACTCACTGTGGACAGAGATTTCTATTGAGTGATAACATTTTCATTCTAGCAGGAATAAGGGGGCTCATGTTCTCACACCTCATACTGGAAGAGACCGAGCCTCTGGCTCTGTTTACTCCAGTTAAAAGGATTTTAGTGAAGGAAGAGAGGCTCTAGGGAAAGCCTCTTCTTTCTAGATCTCTTCGTGAGCCCATAAGTTTCAGTAATAATGAGGACAGTGAGAGTGCTTGGCATGTCCCAGTTTCTGTTGCACACATGATCTTATTCTATCCTAAGTGACCCCAAGATGTAGGAGGTTGAGATAAGGTGAGTTCTAGTTTGCAAATCAAGACCAAGATTCAAAGAGTTGGGATGAGTTGCTTAAGGAACACAGCTAGTAAATGTTAAGCTTGAGAATTGAACCTGGGGTGGTGGTTTGTTTGGTTTTTTTTTATCTCCAGATAGTATTATTTTTTTTCCTCCCTTACCACTATTGAACTACTCCCAGCCTTCGTATGTTAAGTTGGCGGATTCTGCTGTTAAAAGGTTACTCCTGTTACTGAACAGTCCGAACATATGTATTATTTAAGTCCTGTATCTCTTTGGATCCAAAATTGTTGTTTTCTTATATAATTTGGTGGGAGGCAGCATCGGGCAGCAGGCGGAGGGGTGCTAGATCTTGCTGTTGGGGAGCCACTGCGGTGTGGCCATGAAGAGGGGGTTTTGGGTGTCATGTGCTATCAGCCAGCAAGTTCTTCACTGAAGTAACCCAGAGGCAGAGAGATCCAGGCCTGAGCAACTCACCCAAACTTCTTGAGTTTCCAGCCCTTTACTGCAGATCACTTAATTTTTGGTCCTAGTTATCCAGAAGGAGGACTGCTCCGGAATGAGAGGTTTGAGTTTCCTTTTAGACTATGCGCTTCTTGGCTGTGGTCTGATTTCGGGTGACTGGGATTGAAGCTTTCGCAGGATGGAGGTGGAGGTGTTCACTGATAGAAAAAGGCTCTCATTGTTGCTCTTGTATTTTGCCTCCCACAGTGGGCTACCTTGAGAATGGAAAGAGGAGCCAAGGAGAAGAACCACCAGCTTTACAAGCCCTATACCAATGGTAAGACTGGGCCTTGATTCTTATCCTAAAAGCTCCCTTTCAAAAATGTTCCTAGGTGTGTTCCACACACACTCTTCTCTGTATGAAATGTAGGATGTATACTCTGAATATTTTTAACGTGCTCTCTGCCAACATGCTGCTTGACAGGTTATTCTTTTTTGCAGGAATCATTGCAAAGGATCCCACTTCACTAGAAGAAGAGATCAAAGAAATTCGTCGAAGTGGTAGTAGTAAGGCTCTGGATAATACTCCAGAGTTTGAGCTCTCTGACATTTTCTACTTTTGCCGGAAAGGAATGGAGACCATCATGGATGATGAGGTGACAAAGAGATTCTCAGCGGAGGAATTGGAGTCCTGGAACCTGCTGAGCAGAACCAATTATAACTTCCAGTACATCAGCCTTCGGCTTACTGTCTTGTGGGGGTTAGGAGTGTTGATTCGGTATTGCTTCCTTCTGCCACTCAGGTGAGGGCTGGGCCTGATGGGATTAGAGACTTGAACTGCTGCTGCCTAAGCCTGCTACATGATCTGCCTCCCTGTCTCTGTTTTGTCTTCCCGTTTTAGAAAGAAGGGTAGTGTGATTCTTTCACTGGCCAGTCCATCTGTATCTTGGAAGGGTACCCTGGCAATTATCCTTTAAAGGCCCTTGGGTTCTCTGCAAATCAGGCAGAAATAGTTGGGTTTCCTAGAGACAGATTGCCTGTCTAGATGGCTAAAGACAAGGACAGGCAACATCCTGTACCTTCTGGCCACTCCACCCTGGGCATGGCTGATTCCTTCCTGAAGCCTGCTTCTCCAGTACAGACGCAATATTGATCTCTAGGCTTTTCTGTGCCATGTGCTGTTCTGAGTGTATCTTGCTGATGCGGGCACCTTCAGGCTCTCCCTCCTATTGATTCACAGAGAAGCTGTGCTACTGCCAGGGTTTAAAGCCAACGGGAAGTGTGAGATGCAGGACAGCAAGTGCCTGAGGGCGGCACTGCCAGCTTTAGGGTTTTCCGTCACTCTAGCTGCCTGAGACCTGCGGAGATAGTGTCAGCTGAGAGCCGAGTCCAAATTTCAGTGTCATTTTGGAGTCAAAGTGATCTCTGGTTCCGAAAGGCCTTTCCGTTTCTGGATGGAACTCTTGGATTTGCTTGCTGTGTCTTAATGTGTTTTCTGATTCCAGGATAGCTCTTGCTTTCACGGGGATTAGCCTTCTGGTGATGGGCACGACCGTCGTGGGATACTTGCCAAATGGGAGGTGAGTCGAGTGCACATGCCCATGTCTGTAGGGCACTTAGTGCTGGCAGTGGCTTGGATATAAAGGCCAAGTCACTTTGGATACAGCCACATCCGTGGACTCTTAGATGTATAAAACAGCACAGTAGTAACAATGGCATCATCATTGAAGTCTTTTTTTTGACGAATCTTGATCTGTGACTGTGTTCTTTTTGCCCTTCAACCCACACTCTTCCCATTTTAAAGACGAAAGGAGAAATAAAAATGTAGAGTCCAGGGCTTAGATGTTACAGCACGTTGTTTAGTTTTGAGCATTATACTGTGTTGATATATTGGTGAAAGAATAAGTTTTTAAAGATTATTTGAAATGTAAGTAGGTTTTGTCTGTTTTGTTAATTGTTTTTTTAAAGAAAACTTTGCTCCTTCTGGGAAGTTCTGGGACTAGCAAATCTCTCTTCTACCCTGGCTGGTGAGGTTAGATTGTCTTCCTATGTGTAAAACAAAACCCAAAACCTTTGTCCTGTTGTTGCAGGTTTAAGGAGTTCATGAGTAAACATGTTCACTTAATGTGTTACCGGATCTGTGTGCGAGCCCTGACAGCCATCATTACTTACCATGACAGGTGAGGGGACTTTGCATTATTAGAGAGAGAGATGGCACTGGCAGAAAACACAACCCACTTGTCCTTGGCCAAGTGGGGGACTCCTTGTGAGGTGAGGGATGTGTTCCAAGTGAATGGTTTTACATTAATTTTTGTTGCTTTGCATACATTTTAAACCCAGGAAAAACCGACCAAGAAATGGTGGCATCTGTGTGGCCAATCATACCTCTCCTATTGACGTGATCATTTTGGCCAGTGATGGCTATTATGCCATGGTGAGATCTTTTTCTGTTGTTTTTTTGAGGCAAGACTTTTCACTTTAGACTGATTGGGACTGGGAAGCTTCTGACCCCTTTGCAGAGTACTTTCTTAAGGGTGTAAACCTGTAAACATACTTTTATACCTGGGCCCCAACCTAGATTGTCACCTTGGGGAACTCCGGGGGACGTGGAGAGGAGATATCTGAGCAGTGACTGAGGCTGTGGCTGGAGATCATGTACTTAGGACGTTTACGCAGACTGTGGGAAGGATGAATGTTTTGGAGGGGACTTAAGGACTGGACTCAAGTGCAGTTGAGAATCTACCCAGGGAGGGGAGTTTTTACACAAGGTGTCATTCAATTTTATTATTATTATTTTTTAGGGTTTTCAGTTATGTTTTTAATGACATATCTCTGTCACTGATTAAAAGGAGCCTTAATAGTGGTTTCTTTAGTGAGCAACCTACAGTTAGCAATAAAATGTTGGAGGGTGAGAAGTTGGAGTACTTATTTGTGGGCTCTGGGGCTTCCTCCCCAGAGTAGGGGGATTTGCGTGAGGATGGCTTCGCTACTAACTGTTCTTCTGTCTGAGACCAGGTGGGTCAAGTGCACGGGGGACTTATGGGTGTGATTCAGAGAGCCATGGTGAAGGCCTGCCCGCACATCTGGTTTGAGCGTTCTGAAGTGAAAGATCGCCACCTGGTGGCCAAAAGGTAAGTGGACAAAGTGCTCTTCTGTGTGACCCATTATGAAGTACAGTCGTCCCTCGGTGTCCCTCAGTATCTGCAGGGGGTTGGCTCCAGGACACCAAAATGCAAAGGTGCTCAAGTCCCTGAAACAAAGTGGCATAGTGTCTGCACGTAACTTGTGCACGTCCTTCCACATACTTAAGTCATCTCCACATTACAATAACTAATAGAGTGTAAATGCTGTGTGAATAGTTGTTTATACTGTATTTTTAGATTTTGTATTATTTTAAGTTTTATCTTATTATACTTTTTTGGAGCATTTTTGATCCTTGGTTACAGAACCAGCAGATATAGAAGGCTGACTGTATGCAGCATTTTAGGGAGGTTATCCTTCCATAGTGGAAAGAGTATCCTCTATACTGAGCCTTGACTATTTTCATATTAATTTTTTTCCTAAAATATGGAATATAAAGAGTATACCCTAGTATTATTTACCATGTTAGTAATATAAATCCCAGTATTATTTACCAAGTTAGTAATGTTTCTTAACCTTTTTTATTCATTGTACCCATTGTAATAAACAAAGTATGAGTTTTTATGACTAAATGAAATCTCAAAGTGAATTCATTATCACAAGTAAAAACAAGGCAATGAAACAAAGTGCTGCTTTGCTTTCAAACTTAAAAAACAAGAAGGTAAATCTGGTTTGAATAGACAGAGAGGCATCACGATAACAGTTGGGACCATCTTCCATAGGGACAAGTGAACTATCTACTGAATTCCCTTTGCTAAGTCTCAGGGACAGTACTGAGCCAGGGGCCTGCAAGTGCAGCCTAGCAGGGCTGTTAAAGCAGGCAGGCGGCAGAGGCTTCTTGGAGTGCCATGTGCAGATAGTCCCGACTCTGAGCAGCAGCCTCTGTGCACAGACTTTAACACTGAACTGAACAGTTGTATGAATTAAGTAGTAGTCATCTGATTTTTTTCTTTGTGAGCTTTAGATTGTGGGTTTATAAAGGATAGAGTCATATTTGTTAACTTGCTTTTATGCATCTAAGCTTGTGTCACATATAAATCAAATAGGTTATTTATAAATGATGATGGACATAAAGTTGTCTGACCCTGCTTTTTGTTTTTCTTTTCAAAAGACTGACTGAACACGTGCAAGATAAAAGCAAGCTACCTATCCTCATCTTCCCGGAAGGTAAGAAGGGGCTAATCACCACAAAGAGTGTCCCTGTAGGGAAGCTATGCAGGCTTGTAACTATGATGTTGCTGAGGAACCAGCCCCTCCAACCCTTATTGGGGTTATCTGTTTTTACTGAACAGTGTTAAGTCTCCTTTAAATTGGTTGTGGGATGCAAAACTCAGGGAAATTCAGAATTTGGACTAGGAGTGTTATAGTGTGAACTTCCTCAGTGCAGAAATCCCATCTTTATTACTGCTGCCAGGATCTTTCAGCTTCCTGTGAAGTTCTTTCTGAGTCCTCCTAGGTCCACCAAGTGCCTCTGGCCCTTTGTCTGGGCTGGTGTGTGTTCGTCTGGGAAAGTGGTCCTATAAAAAGAGACCAAGAAGCATTAAAGCATTTGCCTGTCTTTTTTAAGGGTTCATTCATTAGTTAGGGAGATGACAGATTTATCCTGTTTGAGGAGCCATTAGAAGAATTTTGATTATTATATTTAGTGTTTAAGAAAACCATAGTATCTGGGATAAAGGACCAAAAGAAATAGCATTTTACTCTCTCCTGCATTTTAGGAACGTGCATCAATAATACATCAGTGATGATGTTCAAAAAGGGAAGTTTTGAAATTGGAGCCACGGTTTACCCTGTTGCTATCAAGGTATCAACCCTCTGCAGGCACATGTTGTCATCGCATCTGCCATGAACAGAACGCAGCACGAGCAGGCGGAGCAGGCAGCAGGCTGATCCTCTCTGGCAGAGCCTTGTGGGCCGGGCTCACATGGGCAGTGCCAGAGGAGGAGATGCTCATGGTTGGGGAGTGTTTGGATGAGGAAGAGTCAGATTCCCTCCCACTCCTCACCACTGCCAGATTCAGGAAAGCTTTGTATTTGTCCCTGACGTGTTACGTCTTTCTTCATAAACCTCACCGGCATGTAGGACGCTCAGCTGGAAAAGGTGGCTTGCTGGAGGGGGGTGTGACTGCCAAGATGGGTCTGCAGGTTTGGTGGGAGGTGAGGATGGCTGGGTCCTTACCACAGTGCACATTAAGAAACAGCTCCACCGCTTTGGGTTGTGCATCATCTCATGCACCACCAGCAGCTCATGACAATGAGGGGTCCTCAGAGATTGTCTGATCACCCCTGCGTTCAGGACCTCGCCCCTCACCTTTCACTCTCCCTGGAGAGGTGGAATGTAGACAGCCAGTCAGCTGCATTTTTTCCTCCTTGCCCTTGCTCCCTTCGTGTGCATCTTATTTCATAACAGACTCGCAATATTGCCAGGAAAACTCAGGCTTCACATTCTGATATCTAAACACATACACTGTTGTCACTGGGTAAAGTGCTTAGGTGGAAACCTCAGAGCAGAGTGAAACAGTGAGCAGACTGGAGGCAGAGCTGTGCTTAGGATTTGGTCTCCGTACTTCTACAAGGATCTGTCTGTTGCTTGCAGAGCATTCTGTAGAGATGTTTCTGGTTTTCACCTGCCCCTCTTGGTCAGGCAGACGCTGACCAGCCACTCACCTTTTGCCAGGTGGGGATGGCAAGTGAGTGTTGGCTGCAGAGGAACTCTGGCTGATAGTTAGGACTGCCGAGCCATTTGTCGATGATGCTGTGTCTGGGAGTAGCAGGAATGAGGACGCCAACTGTTAGCAGTATCTTCCATGGCTGTGGGGTGGGCAGTGGCACTTGTGCTGCGTGCAGGCCGTCCTGCATAGTGCGCTTGGTCGCTTTACCACATGTGTTACTGGATGGAAATCCTTCTTGCTCACTCCAGAGCATCGGTTCTTAGACTTGAGCCATGTCAGCATCCCCTGGAATATTGTTGAGGTGCGGGTTGCTGGGCCCCACGTCTATGGTTGCTGCATGTTCATTTTCACATGTGCCTGGGTGGTGCTGGCAGGGAACCGCATTGGAGGACAAGTGCTGGGCAGCGGGGGTCTTCATTGTTGCTGGAACATGCACCCTGGGAGAGGAATGGCCCCTCGCCACAGTAAAATGCCCATAAATTTTCCATGGCATTTCACTCAGTCCACAGAATAAAGCCCACACACAGTTAAAACTTTTGCTTCACGGGAACTTCTCTAGTTTTTGTGAAGCTTTTCTTGGTAACCAAACTTGGATGACCATAGCAATTTCAAGTCTCTTTTTACATTTCCACCAAAATCAAGCCATTGTCTGACTTTGAGGAAGCTAGAGCTGTTATTGTGAGCTTTTGCCTTGTTTTTCTCTCCAGCATGAAACAGAGAATCAATCATGAACAGGCTCCCACACTCTCTTAATGTCAAAGTTTTTACCATATCGTGCTTTATAATCCAGAATAACATTTTCTTTCTATCATGCACATTAGCTTAGTTTTTAGAACTTATTTTTCTCCCTTATTTCTTTTTGATATTTTAATGTGAATTATTAAGCCTTCTAAAGTTAAATCTAAATTTCTTAGTTTCTACAATTAAATCTAAATGTCTTCATTTCTATAGTTAGGGCCATAATCTCGGCATAATTATTCAATCAATATGAATAATTTTATATTCGTGTTTTATGAATGTAAATTTTATATATAAAACTTAGGCCCGAGAGGCCTAAAAGATCATAGTTTAAATGTAGCCCCACCCCCAGTGCAAGATTGTACTGCAGCACCTGCCGGCGCTTCCTCCACCTCCCCCAGGGACGGGCACTTCCACACTGCTGGCAGCCTGGCCTGTGGGATCACTCTTGAAATTCCATCTCCTTTCATGTTTCCCCTCTCTGGTCCTAGGTCTTTGCTTTACGGTTACACACAGGTAGTCTAGTGCCATGTCTGCAGTAGCCCTTCAGCACTTCATAACAGTCCCACGCCACTCCTTTGGGCATTCTCCTCAAGAACTCAGCTCCTGTTGCTTCTTGTATGGCTTCCCCCTCCAGCACCTTGCCACCCCACTCACCAGCTTACCCTGACCTGCCACTTGAACTGTGGCAGCCTTTTGCCTCCGTCAGAGTCATTGGCATGTGCAAGTGGCTGACATGCCTGCTTCTTGGTGGGAAGTGCAGCCTGTTTGGTTGAGGCTCATGAGACTGCCAGTGTGCATCTGTCTGCTAATGAGTGCTGCTGATTTCATCAGTGCAGTGTCCTGCCTGAACAGATCATGTGCTTTGTTAGAAGTACAAATACAGAAGCATATCATAAACTTTCTCATTGTTTCCTCGTTGGTCTGGGGCACCAGAAATGATATGAGGAACTTGGTGGTTATATAAGAAAACGTCTTTATTTGGGAGAGGTCCACTAGCTGTGTTTATAAGTGAATGGCCTGATGTTAGAGGTAGGCCTTCTAAGGGGGGGTTAGACAAAGTGTGGGGAACTGTTGGCGGTCGTTGGATCTGGAGAGTGGGTGTGTGGGAGCACGTTATCGAATACTTTAATGACTCATGACCTATGAGTAAGACGTAGAACTAATCCCAGGGGGAGGACATTTGTTTGGGGAAGGCTGTTAGGGGAGTCTTCCCTAGTAATCCACAGCAGAGGCTTGAGTCATTCAGGGGTGACTGATGTTGCTGGAGGTCAGAACTGCTCAGGTGTAGAGTTATCTCAGAAGTGTTTGTGCAGGGGTCTGCTGACACCCACACCTGGTTAGAATTGCACCTTACCACCCAGCTTTCTGCTGTCTCTCAGTATGACCCTCAGTTCGGTGATGCCTTCTGGAACAGCAGCAAATACGGGATGGTGACGTACCTGCTAAGGATGATGACCAGCTGGGCCATCGTCTGCAGTGTTTGGTACCTGCCCCCGATGACCAGAGAGGTGGGTGCCTCGCCACGCATAGGTATTCACTCACTTCTTATTTGCTTACTTACGATCGTGAGCCTAGGCTGAGCATGCTTGTCCGTTCTTCTTGACAGACAGATGAAGACGCCGTCCAGTTTGCAAACAGGGTGAAATCCGCCATCGCCAGGCAGGGGGGACTGGTGGACCTGCTGTGGTGAGTTTAGAGCCAGAATCATCAACTGAGTCTAGGAGACCATGAGTTTCTGAAGCAGATGCTGAATCACTGGCCCCATTGACAAAGAGGCCCTCCTCCCTGGTGTGGAGAATTAGACTTGCCAACTCTGGAGTGTGGGAAGTTTGACTCCTTTCTCCTAGTTCCAGCTCAGAAGTACCCTGTGCTCCTTTGACCTTGGGGAACATGGAGTCAAGGACATCTGGACTGGAGCAGTTGATTCTGTGTACCTTTCTGGGGTTTGTGCCAGTCTCCCAGGGCACTCAGACAACCCTCATCTCTAGGTAGGGATAACCTGACTCTGATCTGGAAACCTCGTAGGAGTGTGGGACTCGCTCTGATCTCAGTGTATTTGGCAAAACTGCACCATCCTTAGAAAGGTAAAAGTTTCATTTATTGCATTTAGCTTGTTAACTACTAGTGCAGGCGTTGACAGACTTTTTCTGCAAAGAGTCAGTAAATATCTTAGGCTTTGTGGGCCGAATGATGTCTGCTGCAACCTCTGCCACTGTAGCATGAAAGCAGCCAGAGATAACGTGTGCACAAATGAGCATGGCTGTGTTCCGATAAAACTTTTATCTACAAAGGCAGCTGTCAGGCTGGATTTGGCCCATCGGCCACAGTTTACCAACCCTTATACCAGAGTACAACACAGTTATACTCCAAATACTAGGAGATTGATCGGGATGAACACTGGTTCACAGAAACTTTCCCACCCTGTAGGCCCTTAGAAACCAAAGTGCAGGTGTTGGCTGTGGAGGGCATTTGACTTAGATGCATCTTATAAGCAAAGCAAAGGCAAAAATTCAAATTTTAAAGTGAACTGTGGGCTCTCAGGTGATAGCATGGCTCTCAGATTATGGCCTTTTTGGAAAATGCTAACATTTATTGAGCACTGACTGTATGTCAGACCTTGTGCTGCTGATGCTTTGTGTGATCGTCCCATTTTGTCCTCCCAGTAACCCCCTGAAGTAGACCTGTTACTCGCGTTTTACACGTGAGAAACTGAATCTCAGAGAGGCTGAATTGCTCTTCTCCAGAGTCACAACTTACACACTAGAGCTAGATTTTGAGCCCAGGTCTGACAGGCTTTTAGAGCTTGGAAGGTAACCACTACTCCACGTTCCCTGCTGCTGGAATCAAACAGCGACAGGGTGGCTATGTGTGAAAACCTGCCTTCGCCGCAGGTTTTAAAGGGGTAGCAGAAAGACTGCAAGTGGCCTTGGCTGTTTGTAAGTCATTGAAGGTGATGATAATTCTAGTGTCTATGCAAGGAGTCCAGGTGACAGGCTGGAATGGCCTGTGAAGAAATAAACCCTGGCACAGAGGACCCGGGCAGGATGTAGCAGAGAGGTGCTGGCTAGCAAGGCCAGACTCTGTCAACCCAAGGAGTTTAAACTTTGATTCCCTTATGGTGCTATCCCTTGAGCATGAGAGAAATAAGAATTTGCATTTACACTTGTGTTCTTTGCATTAATTTGGAGTATCCCTGGGTCTGAGTTTTATTGATTACATTTCACAGATCAATTTTACAGATATTTTGTCTCAATATTTCTTAAAGCTTGGCTCCCCTTCCATAATGCCAGAATACCTCTTGTATCCTTTGTAAGGTAGAGATGGATGTTAGAGTAGGAAGAATTGTAAACTTCCTGGTAGGTTTCAGCAGTTACAAAGTACCTTGAACATGAGTAATGAATTTTGACTGCAGGGTAAGAGTGAGTATTTTGAAGTGGAAAGGGTGGGTTCCAGGAGTCCTGGGCTGGTGTCCGAGGTCACCGTGATGGTAGTTAGAGAGTGCTCCTGCTCTGGCCGGCGGCTCTTGGTTTCTGAGCAGCACGGTGCATGTGTCCATGAGGCAAGAATGGCTGAGCCTTCCGTGCCCTCACACGCAGCCTTTTTCTCACATCAGGGATGGGGGCCTGAAGAGGGAGAAGGTGAAGGACACATTCAAAGAGGAGCAGCAGAAGCTGTACAGCAAGATGATCGTTGGCAACCACAAGGACAGGAGCCGGTCCTGAGTCTGCACCTGGCGCTGGCCGGGCCCCACGCGCAGGTCCCGACGTGTGAGCCAGCCGGAGTTGCCACTGCTGCTGCCCCGCTGCTGCCTCCTTTCCAAACTCAGGATCCCAGGACTCCATCTTCCTTAGAGCCGCACCGGGTCCCCTGCACTCTGGGGCAGCACCGTCTGCCCTTAGCCATCTGAAACAAATGCCACTGGGCGTTGCTGCCAGCACGAAATGCCTTCTTGTTTCTTTTACAGTAAGTCTGTTGGAGGAATGCCATTGAAGTCAGCTGTCCACCTGTGCACGTGTGCAGGGCCACACTCCCACATGAGGGACATTGAGGTGGTAGTCTGTCATGATGCCCACATGCCAGGGGCCTCGCGGGGGATCTTGAGGAGAGGCACTGCTGAGGCAGTGTAGCCTGCTCCAGGCAAAACCTCAACCCAGCCCTGGAGCTCTGCAGACTCAGTAAAAAGAAAACTGTCGTCTGTTGGGACTTTGAGCAAAATGAAGTACTAAATTCCTATGCTACTGCTTATGAGAAGTCACTAGAGGGAGTGGGAAGAGGCCAGGTGACCACTGACTTGTCTGTGGTGAGAACCAAGAGTCACTTTGTGTTTACTCCAGGGCTGACCCTGAATTCCCCATGTGACTTGCTATCTGTTTAGTGTGTGCCTCAGTTTCCCCACCTGCAGCATGGATCAGGAGGGGAAGGTGGTGATACCCACCTCACAGGGTTCTTGTGGGGATGAAAGTGCTGCAGCGAGTGAAGGGTGGGGACGTCCAGTGTTGTGAGTCCGGGTCATGGAATGCAGCAGGGCTGGGCCTGAGCACAGAGCTGCCGCACAGGGCTTTGGGTTTGTTTTTGTGAGCAAATAAAATTGGTTGGCAAACAAACTGGGGACTTTTCCCTTCACTCCCTCTCCC